>NC_077222.1:18120077-18720077 GCF_024763615.1 Phlebotomus papatasi
AAAAGAAGAAAATGCGTTTTATGCAAGAGTCAGGAAAGCAAAGTTAATTTTATGACAGAGTCGAGAAGAAAAAATTATACAACAGGTAAGAGGCAAAGTCATAAAAGGGGGGAAAATAAAAAAAATTATGTGAATTTTCTTCAAATTTGATGCATTACAAATTATTGACTTACTTGCTATAAATGGAATTTCGTGAAAAAGGCGAAAATAGTTTATCGAGGGGTTAAATGCATTATTGGTTGAGAGATAAGAATTTTTCAATCTTTGTACTCCTAAAGATTTACATACATCGGTGTACCTCTGAAAATATTTTTTTCACGGCATAGTGATTACTAGTTTTTACACAATGTTCAGGTTGAATGTTTAGCAATAGTTTCATATTGGCATGATCTTTCCCAACTTGTCTTCCAACAATTCTCTTAAAGTTAATCCGTTTTCGCAGAAAGTCGACCATGTCTTTTTGGTTCTATTCTACAACAGCAATTCCACCCCCGTAGTTTACGGCACATAACTCAACACTCAATGAAAAGCTATTTGGAGAAAAACCGATCGCGATAAATATTGTTTTTCTTCCTGCTTTCGTAGATCCATAGCAGTATCATGGTTATATTTGTTGATCTGTTGCTTTTTCTTTATAACATATGGAGCTTGATGATCTTGTCTTTCTTGACTTATCACTTTTTACCAACATTTCTACTTGTCATTAAATCTCAACCAGGAAAAGTTTTTCAAGTTGATAAAATTCTTATAAAACGGTATTACTCTGAGATTTCGAAGATCTTTTGGTCACATCAACGAAATTTCCCAAGATAAATGCAAAGTGTACAAAATCTTTGTTTCATATCCGATAAAATTTGTTTGGACATGTCACTCTGCTGCATATGCATTTTTTTTTTTAATATCTCAGAGGAAAGTCTAGGAAAACGGCATGTAAAGCATTTTTCTAAAGAGCAGGTGGAGCTATTTCAAAAATTGAACTTAAACCAGGTTTGCTCCAATATGTGTTTTTCATTGTTCTTTGAGGTAATCCTGGTACCCGCTCTTTACACCAGGATGAATTTTTGTCCAAAAATTAAAGTGGATAGAGTTCCAAGATGTTTTGTAGTGCTAATAAGTGCCAAGATAAATTCCCATAATCAATGAAAACTCAAAAAATTCCCCAGAAAAGCTATGCATGCCATTTGTGAGAAGACATCGACCTCGAGGCAGACCTAAGACAAGGTGGCTGAATCAAATTCAGAATCTTGACTTGGAGCGTCTGGGGGTTGAGCCTGAACATTTTCCTGAAGTGGCGGAGGATCAACAAGTGTAGACTGCTAAATTGGATGTAATGGGTCCGCGACCTCAATAGGCATTAGCAGTTGAAAATGATAATGATGAATGAAAGCTCAGGTTTGCGACTTTCTTTTTTTAGTGAGTATCTCTTGAAAATTCTCTTTTGGTGTTCGTTGACTCAGGCCATCATACAAAGTAGTCTTTTCTTAAAGAAGACGCATTCAATTTTAATTTTCTAAGATTTCTCACAAAAAGATTATCAAAATGATAAAAATAGTCCATAAAAAAGCCATGAAGTGATTCAGTATCACAAGAGGCCGAGTTACAGAAGGCCATGCATCCTTTAAGTAACTGGTACATATTCACTATCTTATTTGAAGAAAAAACATTTTTACAGTGGAGGGTACAAAATATTCATTTTTTCATACGTTTAGGGGGGGGGGGGTAACATAAGCTCTGAAAAATGCGACCGATTTTAGTGTAAATTTTTCCCTGTTTTCGTACACATTTCACGAGATATCTCCAAAACAACGTAGGTTGCCAATTTGGGGTTTTCGGTTGCCTGTTCAATATTAAGTTGGCTTTTATTTTGCATTTAAATTTTTTGCTAATTCATTCTACACTGACAGAAAACAGCTAATAATCCCAAAAGTTTTTTCGGCGCGCTAGAAACATATGGGAAACATAGGAAATGTCATGCCCCTCGTTTTTCCATAGAGACAATGAACTTTTGGGAAACTTTTTTCCTAAAGGCAACTGACTTATCATTTTGATATGCTTCGAGGTTTTACATTCTATCTGAAACACGCTTAATTTGTTTGAGTCAACGTGTAAAATCTGCAAAATATTAACAGAGTAAAAGAGAAATAGCTTCAATTTTTATTAAACATCCACCATATTAATTTTATGTGAAGAGTATGCTAAGATTTTATTCAAAAGAAAAGATCTTCATCTTCTATTTTATATGAGAAAGTCTCTCAGAAATTCATATCAATCTAGCAACGAGTTATCATTGAAAAGACGTGAGATGATTCAACATCGCAGATAATTGAATTTTAAGAGACTATGCATTACCCTGATAACATTTTTCACAAATAAAATCGGTTCATATCTCAGAACAAAACATTTACGATTGCCTAAAGTATTTTCCAAACGGTGTGGCGGGTACACAGAAATTTCTAAATTGCAACTCAAATAAAGTTTTCGATGTTCTTCAGTGTAAGGTGTAAAAGGTGTAAATAAAATTTTAATAACAATAATACTAGGACAAATTTTTGACCGAGAATTAAAGAGGACATAGTTCCGTGGTGATGTAGTGAGTGCAAGCCAAATTTCCATATTCAGTCTAAACCAAAAATCTGTGACATTCTTTTACTAAACATCCTCTTGAACCTTTTCTTTTGATCCGTTCACAGAGGGAATATACTAAAAATATGATCATTTAATAAAAAGAAGAGAATTTCACACTTTTCTACTTTCAAGAAGGGTCTAGCAGGGATAAACCTAATTTGGGAACAAGTTATCAGTGAAAAACATGTAAAATGTTTCAGTATCGCACATAACTAAATTTTAGGGGTACATTCATCAGTTCCACAGTAATCAGTGACATGCTCAACCCATTCTGTATAATTTGAGAAAAAATAATTTATGCCATTTCTCAAGTCTTTATGCTAAGGATCATGTGCAAATTTCTTCAGATCTCTTTAAAGCACATTGCAAATAGTAAGAAAAGCATCAATTATAAATTCAAAATATTTAATATTGGAGAGGGCAAAGTTATCAGAAACCTAACACCTTTTCCCATTCTTTCCTCACTTGCGGCCAAGAAAATTAAATGATTCATATATACAAAGAATGAAATTTGCTTTCATTGACGATTTTTCACTCCTCTTTTAATCGCCTCACTCCACTCCATAAAACTCATGAGCGCTGCAGGAGATCATATTTCGGTCATTCCGGCGACAAGTGCATAGAAAAGTAAGTAAGTACATTCAACCATCAGTTTGTAATATTAGGAAATAATTTATGTATAGCGAGCTCATATCACATACTCGAGATCCAAGATCAGTGTATGGAAATGCTTTTTCACAAAAATGGACAAAGAAAAGTCATGAGATCAGTGGATCATATAGATCATCATGATCTAAAGAGGCACTGCGAAATTTGTCGGATATTGTAAATAGAGGGACAGAAGTGAAAATTTTTGGTAGACATATAAGAAGGATTATCCAGAAAAAAATTACATAAATTAAACAGATTTTAAGAATCTCTTGCCATAATTAGGCAGCGCGTGCCACTAGAGTTCTCTAAATTGAAATAGCCTCTAACTCTTTGGAACAACTGCTAACTATATCTAACCCCTTCTGCGCACACTGCTAGGATATAATCCTGCAAAACTGATTTTTTGGGGTTAAATATTCAACCTTTGAAGATACTTTTTCATAGCTAGGCATGGGTGGTGATCATACCACTAAAATTGCGAAAAACATCTGTGGGTAAGTAAAAAAAGGTGCGCAAAATAGACTTCATTCAACTTAGATAAAAGATCATCCCAATGGAAGATCTCCCTTAAAAGTGCGGTAGAGTAAATTAATTTCTCGAAACATATCTGAAATTATATGAAAAGTACTTTTTCATTGCAGAAACGTTTATCCTCTTTATGTAGAAGTCTTTAATAGCTCTCAAAGGGAAGAAAAATTCCCACAGCAATTAAAATATTCCCACGACAATTAATTTATAGTCGCCCCCCATATGACACATTCCATGCCATTTTTGCAATAGGATGCATTCTTAAGTACGGGTCATATATCCAGAAGTTACCACACGCCACTCTGAAACCCGAAACCCGAGATTTGTTTCTCTCACTGTTTTTCCCCGCCAAGTGACGCGCGCAATTATTCCCACGGGGCATGTGTATGTGTATGAAAATGTATGCATGCATGGGAAATGTCTATATGGGATATCTATGCATGGGTGACGTCAGCCTGTGGACGATGCAACGGTTCACGATTCAGCGAGAGCCCATCAACATGCCGCCGTGGCCGAGTGGTCTAAGCGGTGGTACACATTATGTTTAAGACTTTAAGTATCTGTCGGTTCAATCCCAGGTCTCGGCCAAAAAATTTTCACGTCGCGAAAAAAAATTACGGAAATGGTTAATAATAGGAATAACACGCGCATAGAAAATAAGAGCAGCGGTCGGTAATAAAAATGGCGGTCGCAAATTAAAAATGGCGGACAAAAATAGGAGCAGCGGTCGGTAATAAACAAAATGGCGGATAAAAATAAAAATGGCGGATGGTAATTCTAAATGGCGGACAGAAATCAAAATGGTGGATAGGCATTCAAAATGGCGGACAGAAATTGAAAATGGCGGACATGAATTCAAAATGGCGGCCAAAATTCAAAATGGCGGTCGGAAATTAAAAATGGCGGAGAAAAATAGGAGCAGCGGTCGGTAATAAAAAAAATGTCGGATAAAAATAAAAATGGCGGATAGGAATTCAAAATGGCGGACATGAATTCAAAATGGCGGTCAAAATTTCAATTTCACAATCAAAAATGGCGCTCGTATACCAACGGAAAATTCAAATTTAAATTTTCGCCAAGTGACGTCAGCCTCCCAGGGGTGGGGGTGTGATGTCATCCAGAATATTGCGTCATGCCCCCAGGGCTGACGTCATCTTTCTCGTGACGTCACATACAGCGAGTTGCGCGATAGTGACGTCACACCGACTTGCGCGATAGTGACGTCACAGCGACTTGCGCGATGATGACGTCACAAAACAGCGACTTGCGCGATATATACTACTTATACATAAAATCTCAAGAATTGTACATTAGTTGCTCCTGCAAGAGTATGTTTTTTTTTGCGATGACATTTTGCCAAATTTATATAGCACATTCAAGGCGCTTACAAATAAATAAATAAAGAAGTGTTAAATAGGGACAACTTCTTAAAATGTGAATAAGAACACAGACTTAAAAAAAACATATGAAAAGTTACGAAATATTGGTGAATGAGATGTTTTTCTACAGAAAACCCATCAAAATGTTGGTTGGTTGGCATGAAAAAAGTGCTCGTTTTCGACAAGAAAAATGTCGTATGAGGTATTTTGAGTGAGGCGCCAATCTCATCATTACAAAGTTTTCGTATGCATTTTCCCGGTTGGCAATATCTCACTCTTTCTCGCGCAAAGATTTTCTTTTACCAAGTTGATTTGTGGGATTTTCATATGCTTCTTGCAAATACTTCTTTTTTTTTTTTGCTCCAAATGTGTTATAGTGGGAGAAATTTTTGCGTGTAAAATCATCAATGCCATCGTCGAAGCTTTTACACATCCAATAGCAATCTCACACAAATTTTCCTTTTTTCGTCTTATGTGCGTGAATAATCGTATAAACAAAATTTATCATTTGCAATCAACATCGAGCAATGAACCTTGGGGGAAGCGCACGCTTTAAGACAAGAAAGACATGCCAATAAATAAACAATAAAAGAAATATAAGAGAATTTCTTGTGGGAAGTTCAATAAAAATATACTCTCATATATATATATATATATATATATATATATTCTTGCCATTCATTCGTCATTTCCGTTTTCGTCCCAATAAAATAACAAATTCTTGTGCTCATTACATAAAAAAAAAATTGTGATGAATTTTGGGAAAATTTGCAATTTCTTTTTTTAATGTGTCATGGTATAGTTGAATTTATTGGTTTTAGGGTAATATTGTGAATTTTTTATTTGAACCTTGATTTGAACAAAATTTAATATCGTCATATGCAAAGAATGAAATATCGTGAATAATATTTTCATCTTTGGCTTTTTAAATATTTGTGGGAAAAT
This sequence comes from Phlebotomus papatasi, assembly GCF_024763615.1. Classification (NCBI taxonomy): domain Eukaryota; kingdom Metazoa; phylum Arthropoda; class Insecta; order Diptera; family Psychodidae; genus Phlebotomus; species Phlebotomus papatasi. The sequence goes on from NC_077222.1 coordinate 18,126,206, forward strand.
TTTATGAGCTTCTTCAGTGGTGCTGTTTTTGCTCGAATTCATAGGGAAAGCAATATGTGTATTACTTTGATATATCCATGCTTTCTTTTATATTTTTTTCGCAAATCCCATGAATACTTTAGGTCTGGGAAAATATTTTAAAACAGACTTTACCTCTAGGTTCAACAGTCCTACTATAATATATGCTTATGCCCTAGGCACACTAACGACTTAAGCCGAGAAACGGCTTAACGTAATAAAAATAAAAATAATGATTTGACTAAATTCTCATTAGTTTCCCACTAATTAAGCCGTTTCCTGGCTTAAGCTGAGAGACGGATTAGTTATTAAACTGATGGAAATGTAATCTGATCATTATTTTGATTAGAATTATATTAAGCCGTATCTCGGCTTAAGTCGTAAGTGTGTCTAGGGCATAAGCATATATTATAGTAGGACTGTTGAACCTAGAGGTGTTGGAGAGAGAAAGTCCGTCCTGACGAAGACTTTTCTAAGCCAACACGATACCAATCACTATTCAGCTGGGGTGGTGTCTCTGAGGGGTGCTATAATAGTGACTAACCTCAAGTCACGATATCGCTATAGTTCTGCTACATGTTGGCTGTCTTGGAATGGGTAATGGGGGCTCATTCCCGGAGACAAACGATGAGGGGTACTCCAGCATGATCTGATGTAGGCCTGTAGCAATTCTTGCTACCAGGGGCCTCTCGACATTTCATTTTTCTATACGTTTTTGCACAGAGGCACTGAAGACTATTGGCAAGTTTTTTCCTAAAGAGATTTGACTTATCAGTCTGATATATTTCTAAATCGTGTATTAAAAGCTGTCTAAAAATACATATTTCATAATGTTCGCCAAAATAATACAAGAACTACAAGCAAATTTGTTTAAGTCGCGGTGCAATATCTGCAAAATTTTTATTTACAAGGAAAAGTGAAAAATAGCTTCACTTTTTATTAGGCTTGATGGGCCCCTACTTGCTACAATATATTAAGTCAAGTAAAAAGTTCTGAACCTTATTAAGCTTTATTTTCACAATGAAATTAATATAGTTAGGATTATCCGATTTAGATCAAATATGTGCTGTTTCCTTTGATAACTTTGGCCCATTTTGAAGGCAATTTTCATAGTTCCATGATTGAAGACCCCCTCGTCTATGCTGGTGAAAAACTTGACTAGCTGATTTTTACAAGTCTCTCAAAGACAATTTTGTACCATCAAGAATGTTTTGCAAAGGCTTGAAAAGGGAGACTCCTCTCCCATTCAAACTCTCGAAGCTTTTGGTGCGTCTTTAAAGACGTGTACGACCTTGCGTTGTCTGGATATGGAATATAATACCCTTCCTTTTGGCCAATTCCGGACATTTCTAGTGGTCAGTGGTCCGAATTGATCGTTTCGACATTGGGGAGTAGTCCATAGTGGATGATTCCCTTCTAATCCCACCAAACACACAGCAAAGCCTTTTTGGCTATTCATCCGGGCTTGGTGATCGTTTACACCGGTCGATCTCGTCAATCTCGTCGACCTCGCTACAATGGAAAAAAAATGAATAAACTCTTAAAAAAAATGAATAACTCTTGGAGAATTGATTAAACTCATCAAGAGAAAGATAGTTAAATCAAAATTAATTGTAACCTTAGCCTAGAGTCTTGAATTCGAGCATTTCGCAAAGTCTTATTGAAACCTCTATCTACATTATTGAAGTGTTGTACTTGCAAAGAGAGATTCATATATGAATATGTGATATATATACTTTGGAGGGAGATATTCAAGAGCACAGAAATAGTGAAATATTGTATATTTTCAGCGTTGAAACGGAAAATGCAACATCGGTAGAAAATACAAAAATGTGTGCTGTGTGAGGAATAATCTGTCACCTATTATTCCTCAATATTTCCGAAACTTTATTTGCTGTATTTTGCATTTACTTAATTTTTCGTTCACAAAAATATTAATGAACGTATTCCGAATGGTTCATTTATGCAAAATTTATTAAGATGGGTAATTGCATTTCAATATTTTTAAATAGATATCCATAAATATAATAATACATACACTTTAAATGTATACACATTTATTTTTAAATAAAATGACATTGATAAAAAAATAATTTGAAAATAAGATATTCTTTGGAATGGAGGAACCGGTCGAGTGAGGGCACTTTACCTTAATTACTCTAGGGAATATTCTGCCAGTAGGGGAATTCGGTAACAGTATGATAATGTCATATGACAAATTTGAAATTTTTTATATGGTAATTTCGGAAGAAGTAAATAAAGATTCGTCTCACATCAGTTACTGAGAGAGCTTTATAGAGCTGTTACAGTGGTCATTACTTATGCTCACTGGGCTTTAATGTTGTCTTGATGTAGCATGAAAATTTGTCATATGCCATTGTCATACTGTTATAGAATTCCCCTACAGGATATTTTTATTATTAAATTGTTATGTCTATAATTGTAATGTCACATTGCAGAATTTCACATTATTTCTTGCTAATATGTGTTCAAATGTGCAATTTTTGGCGAGGACTTTTAGAAATCGATTTATTAGACGATAAAAAGGTGGATTTGTGTCACAACAATTGGTGAAAATAGATTTAAATAGCATAAATATGACTGAACATTAATTTAGCAAATAAATGAGAATTGAGCAAATTAATGAGCAAAATTTGCTAATTAAATTGTCATCGGACACTACTTTCTTGCAGTCATTCGGTTAATTTGTGGATCAGAATTTTCACACCCGTTCGTTATTCCTGATGAAAAATAGTACACTTTCTCATTTTCGTGGTATTCTTTTGTAGATGAAATTTTTGAAATGGTGTTCATGTGTCGCCTACAAACTTTTATTCTGACTTAAGGTGGCCTTTTATACAAAACATAAGTAGCAAATAGGAATAGAACTTCCTGTATTAATTCATCAATCATATATTTTCACTGAAACGACTGAATGCTTCAAAAACCACCCTACTCATATTTACTCATCTGACAACCCGTGTGCTATCGTGATATTGAACAGTTCTACACTGAGAAAAAAAAGAGGGTGCTATTAACTTTTTTCCTCATAATTTTAAAACTTTTTAGGTGTAAAAATATATCATCATTTTTTAATGTTAATTTTACAACTTTTTAAGGGTAAAATTAACATGAAAAAGGGTAACTTTAACCCCCAATACACCTAAAAAGGGTAATATTTACACCGATTTCAGATCAATACTGCAGGGTAAAATTAACATTTCCGGAATGTTATTTTAACTTTTTCGGATTTCTCTCAGTAGTAAATGTATCCTGACTAAATGAGCAATTTCAAGTGATTCTAATAAGTTTCAATCAACAACCTTTCATAAGATTTTAAGTTAAATTTCATAGTATGATAACTCCGTAAATGAAAGCTTTTGTTTATGTCACAAATATCTTTCCTTTGATTAATTTGTCAAAAGGTAACAAACAATAATTTACACAACATAATAACCGAAATTTGGAATAAAACTACATTTCCCTTGAATATTTTGTACTTTAACTATATCGTCATATACTGAATTTACTCAACATGGAAAATGCAACAATACATCATCATGATATAAAACCCATTGTACCTGAACTTTTCGTGCGCTGCAACTTAAAATGAAAGTAAAGGTTAGGAAAGAGATGTAACGTATATATTGTGGCACATTGTAGAGAGAAAAAAAAACAAACATTGAGAAGAAGAACTGTATAAAATTTTTCAACTCCCACAACAAAAAATTGCATATCTCTTATATAAAAATTCTGTAGTGTTGCATGAAAAGCTTTCTTGAGAAAAGAATATTATAATGCAATGTGAGTGTATTGCAGTGAATGAAAAATTTCACCCTGTGACATTTTCTTCATGTCAAGTGCAATTGAAAATATTTCATCCTGTGTCGCTTTATGTTGATGTCACTTCTGTAAAGAGGACATTTCCTAACAAAACTCTTTACTTAATAAAATGAACAAATTAAAAAAAAGGAGAAAAATCCAATTCGTGCGTTGAATAATGAGAAGAGACTAAAATAAATATTGGAAAGGTTTATTATTAATGAAAAATTTTAAATTTCGAAAATGAGATAATAAAAAATTTTCAATTTTTCAATAACACTGGATGAATGGATGGATAAATGGTGTGTGAGAAAGGGCAATATAGCATTCGATAAATTGATATTAATTAAATGTTTGGTACATCATTCACATCATGACCTGAATAGACGCCTATACGTGGAAAATGTTGTAACAAGACATATAATGGTATATCATTTAATAATGCGGGAAATTGGATTATTTAGAATGGGGAGAAGCCCATCAGAGATGTGTTGTAAAATTATCAATGGATGATTTTTCCATTCATGCCTTCGTTCGGAGTTTTCACCAGACACCCAACCAAGCTCAAACGTTTATTGATCTATACCATTTACACTTTGATGAATTTTCCAAAAGATAAACCGCTGTGAAGTCGAGTGGAAAGATGAGGAGAATCGGGGAAAGTGAGGAAAGTGATTAGAATCTTGTTCAATCTAAACCAAATTGGATTAAATTTAAATGAAGAGAAACGATAAGCTTTCCGAATATTGATACAGAGTTCCAATTTTGCATAAACCACTGAGAGTGATAAAGCTTGTATCTCAACTTGAGATAAGCTTGCTTAGTAATGGTATTTTATTAAATAAATTCTTAAGTATTCATGAGTATTCAAATACATCGCAAATGTAAGATAGCAATACCTTTGAGTCCAAATGGCTTTTAATAGGAAAATTTTGGTTTGGTCTTTGTGAAAGTTTAATCCATTCCTTTGACATGCTACATTTGAAGTTTATTGATATTATACGTCAAAGTTTAAGCAAAGAAACACAAATACCGGAGTTTACGTACACCAACGCCATTCATTAACTTCTTCATTAAAACTGCACCAAAAGTTCATTTCATTCATTTACTCTACTTTGATCAAGATGGAAACTAACTAGAGAATAAAATTTGGTTTGCAATAAAATTGAGAAAATCCTGGTGATTCAAAAGCACATCTGTTTGATTAAATCAATGCCGAAATCTCTTGAATGGACTAAATTATACGATATAATCCAAAAATTGATGTTGGAACAAACGTAATGTATACGACAGAAAATAGATATATATTCTCACGACAGATTTTCCATTTCCATTTTCAAAATTAAGTGATATTCAGGTCTGCAAGAAGTTTCAATATTAGATGAGAATATCACAGTCGATGAATTTTAAAGCAAAGGGATTTATCTCATAGGGGAGAATGGAACTATATTGGCAACTGGATTTTTTATTCACGTGATTTTTTTTAAAGAAATTTAAAATAGGGTAATGTCTCATAATTTTGGACAGGGTGCTTATAAGCATCGATGTTCTAAGTTTGAAGTGCGATATTTTCAATACTAATTGATTTCTTTTGTTACTCTTTTTTCGGAAGGGTTGTTTAGAAACTTGGCAGGTTGTTTATCGTCTTTTTTTTTTACTAAAATTAGTTTTATACGTTTAAAAATGAATTGATATGTAGAGGTGAATTTGACTCTTATTTTGAACAACTTGGTTTTATATTTGGACAGCTAATTCGTCTCAATAGGATGCCCATTGTTCTCCATTTCAAAAACCTATCTTACCAAGTCCTCTTCCTGTTTATGTAAGGGAACCTTAGATGTCACAAGAAATCCAAAAATTTGCTATATTTTATCATTCATTAAAGTGAGTTGACTTCGGTAATCCAAGTATGCTCGGATTTGTGCATTCCCTGACCTTTCCGGGAGCCTTTTAAGACTTTCCTCACTACATCTCGTTTGTAGAAATGATGCTCTTTTGTTTCTCTAGGCACTTATACAACCTAATCAAATCAATTAATTAAAGAACATTAAGATTTATCTAATTTTAAGAACATTTTGTTCCAACCTTACTGTTTTGAAATGTCTTTCATTGAATTTTACGATCCTTTGAAAAAGCTCCAAATAATTCATTTTGAATTTAAAGTCGATTTATTGTGATTTGTTTTCTATAGTTCTTCTAATTAAAATATAATTTTAAAAGTCTTCAAATAGAATTTTGAGAGAACTTTGAGAAAGTTTTGGATAAACTTTTCTGAAAGAAAATTGCAATGTCGTCTTAGAAGAGCTTCCAGAAAATCTCACGAGCATCCCATATATGGTCTCTAAAAGTAATCAAAAGGGTTTTAGTTTTGAGTTTTTGAAAAATACTTTAAGGAACTTTTTGTGATTCGTAAAGGGTATTTTTTTATTAAATTTTTGATCAATTTCGCGCCATTTTCGTCAAAGGGAAGTCCTCTTGATCGGTAGCTTACAAAATCTGCCGAATATGTGACTGAGTAACGACTCTTATTGCATCAACACAAAGCTTTTATATTAAAGACAGCAGAATTTTTTTATTGTCCATACAAATAGGGTGAAATGGGGCATCTTAGAATTGTAGCAACTTTGAAATTGTTTTTTTTTTCTATTTTTAAATTAATCTGAACCTTATTATGATATAATTTAGGATAACAAACCAAATGCGAAGCTAAATTACGTCATGATAAATCTCAATTCCATTTAAAAATATGTGAAAAAGCTCAATTTCAAAGCTTCCCCAATTCAAAGGTGACCCACTTGATCCTACTTCAGATTTAAATTAAATCTTTAAAAACAAAAAAGAACATTTTTCTTTATCGGTATTTCCATCCAGAAAAGGCCATAGGCTTTTTTCTGATTTTAAAAGTATAAAGAGCATGTCCTCTAATAAAAAGCTATTCAAATCGAACCCATTAAACGTAACGTTTTTGTAGTAGGGGAAACTGGGGCAAAATTTGTCAAAACGAAAATTTCAATATTCACTATTTTCTGAAATAAAAAATTTCTTGAAATTTTTATTATTGATAGCCCTCATGAACCTTTTTAAACTTACAAAGTTTCAAGGGATTCGAGGAAGGATTATGTATTAGGCTCGTGAAAGAATTAAATATTCGTTTTGACTAGTTTTGCCCCAGTCTCCCCTACCTCTTGGTCTAAATCCCATAAAGTCGATAAAATCGGTGCAGAAATGGATTAGGAAAAATGAATTTTCTCAGAAAACAGCTGCTAAGTGATTTTTTCCGAAAAGCTTCAATAGGAATTTTATTAATTTTTAAATGAACTTTATAAAATACGATTTTTTTTGCAAATTTTCGAGGATCAAGGAAACTCTTGTTCCTTGCATTCGTAGAACGTGTTTCTTTTGGAGATATTTTTTTTCTATTTAACCCTTCGCCTTTTTACTAAAATCCTGGCTACGCATTTGGTCAAAATTGTCATACTTTTTTTTTATTTCTTGCTGTAATTAAATTAACTGATTTCTCCGTTTTGATTCGGAGACTGGTAACTGGTCATCAATACTGAGACGGCGGTGGACGCATAATCTATAATTACTGTCATCATTATTATTTTTATTAAACTCAATTCCATAAAATATAGCCCCATATTTCCCTACATAGAAATGCAAGTTTGGAAAATTTAATATTAAATCTATTTCTGCATTCGTAAAGCAATGCATTCCAATTTTCTCTCTCTTGAAAAGCGTCAGTTGGGCTCATTAAAATCCTATTAGCAAATAAAGGAAAAAGTTGTAGCTTTTTTGTGTTGCTTTAACACTCCAAGCTTGCAAATTGGACTTATTGTGAATTAAAGTAGTCTTAGGTGGTATAGTTTTAAAATTTTCAACAAAGTTAAGTTTAGTTTTTTTTTTGAGAAACTTTTAAAACTTAAAACAATGTCTCCGTAATTCACAAGAAAAAGTATTAACAATGCCTAACATTGACTTACCAAGACTTGACCAATGAATGGGATGAAGAAAGTGAGCTTGGAATTTCCAGGACATTGAATAGGAAAGTACATTCAAGTGCATTGCATGTGCATAAGTTCAATTCGAGGATTGAGAAAGTTTTCAGCAGCATCGCAATTATATAAGATATATGGTATGATATAGAGGATATAGGGGGTGAAATGGGATAGAAAGTCTATATCCTGGAATGGAGTGGCTTAAGTACATATTATGTGACATGAAGAGAAGAGAGATTTGAGAAAATTCATGAGAGGAGACTAAAGGAAATTCGATCGACAATATTAAAAAATTCAGGAATCGCGATATAGTTGCAATTTTCCTAAGTGAATACTAAATCTTCTAGAGAGGAATGGAAATTATTCAGACTATGCCTTTTTTGTTTCACGCTCTTTCCATGGTGATTCCTAAAAGATTTTGATGGGTTATGGAGCTATTTCCATCCCAAGAAACGTTTTTTTTTTGTAAGACTGATACATTCACATCACTTCCTCCATTTACATGAATTTTTAATGTAAAATGTAAGAAGAATTTCATGTTCTTTTTGCAGAAGTGGTTTTGGCAAGGGATCTGCCTACAGCCCAATAAAAGGTTTAATCCTTTTTTTTTCATAAGGGGTTCATGGGAAAGATGATATAAAAGGAACAGCGTTACGTAGAGTTTGGAAACCATATCGTCGACATTAATAAATGTCGTATAATCGGAATGATGCTTTCATTTATCTTTCTTTTAATTATTTATCAAAATGATGTAAGGGCCCAATTAGACTCAGACTGATCCTCTAGAATACTTACCTGTAAAATTTAGCAGTAAAGGCGGTAAAGAAACTTTATACAAAGGACCTCTAATCGATGATCCTAAATCGTCAGTGTATGACAGTCTAAGATGAATCTTTATTGTCAAATTTTACAGGCTAAAAATATATTTGAGCATCAGGCTGAGTGTATTTCGGCCCTTGCAAACCTCAAAATTAACCGTTGACTGGGTTAAGAATTGCCGAATATGTCGTACGTCTTTCTCTATTTTATTAAAAAAAATCTAAATAAACTATTCTTTTCAAGAATCAAATTTCCAATAAGTTCGAATTAAAATCAGATGTAACTATTAGGGCAGAATCACATTGACAGTAAAATGCTCACCGTCACCGTCAAAGCCCTCACCGTATTTCATTGATTTACGCATTTTCATTGTAATTTTTACGCAAATTCTCAATTACCGTGTTACATTATCTCATACTCGGTGGCACACACGGTGAGCAAAAAAACTGTACGAAAAACTGTAGCAAAAAATCCTACAGTTTTTTCTTGCTTACCGTTTATCGCATTTTCTTTTTATTTCCTCAGTTTTCTTATATTATTTTCACCTAGTGTCACCGAGTATGAGATAATGTAACACGGTAATTGAGAATTTGCGTAAGAATTCCAATGAAAATGCGTAAATCAACGAAATACGGTGAGGGATTTGACGGTGACGGTGAGCATTTTACTGTCAATGTGATTCTGCCCTTAGGGTGAAGCGAACTTCTACTGACATTTGAGACACTTAGAGCAGAAGTGGTCTCCTTTGTATGCATTTCCCTATTAAAACAGTCCACTTCTGCTCTGAGCCTCTCATTTGTGTCATGACCTATTGACAGCTTTTCTGTAACAATTAGGATATGAAATTTGAATACTTCTATTTAGCCTGCTTTTAAAAGAGGGTATTTTAAAAATACCACCCCACTGTGCTATGCACCGGCGAGTCTTGGAAAATCTCCCCTTGGGCGGCATTTATAGGGGGGGGGGCTTTTGATTCGAAACTGTTCTTTCGAAATAACAATATCTCACTGAGCTTTCTCGTCGTGTCATTTTGCCTACTCTCAGGCGCACAAAATATCGCTCTGAGCTTTCTCTCAGTGACAATTGCCTACCTTCTGGCGCACAAAATATCGCACTGATCTTTCTCAGTGGAAATTGCCTACCTTTTGGCGTACAAAAAATAACTCTTCGAAACCTCAATCAGCTGTTTTTTGTTATTAATAAATCGTCAGTTGGATCAGCATTTGTCGTAACTTTCTCAGCGCCTCATCAGCACTTCTTCTAACACCATGGAAATACACACACTATACAAAAAGTGCTGATGAGGCGCTGAGAAAGTTACGACAAATGCTGATCCAACTGACGAAATATAAAGTGCTGTCCGTGCAGATTTTTCAAGAGTTTTCACACCTTTCAGCAAGGATATCTTTAAAAATTCATAGAGTTGAATTATTAACTCTTTGTTATTATTCACTCTGTGTAACACTCATTATTACACTCAAAAATTATATACAAATGTGTTAAAAAGGCGGGATTTATTTCCCTAAGTTCACGTTACTTGGGGTCAAGTTCACAATTAAATTGATTTTTTATTATGTGTTTATCGTGTGTTTCTAGTTATTGTTCAGTGTCCCAGAGTATCCTGTTTTAATAATCAATAATTATTTCGTTTATCTGATCATTATCTTCTAAAAAGGACGTGTCCTAAAATTATTTACAGTAAAGTTTTTATTGGAGGCAAGATTTGTAGATTTATTATAATAAAACTAGATTAATATTGTAGAACGTACGGCCTATTCGACACATGTTACCCCAGTCGACGGTCGTAGTCCACCAATCGTAATCCCTTGTTCCATTGACATACCCAAACTGCTACCATTCTGGAAAGGTTGCTTTGGGACTCTTACCGCTAGGTAACTGTCCTCAATCTTCATTGAGTGAACATCTGTCCCCGTGGATGCTTCACTCCCGTGAAGTGAAAAATGTATGGTATCTTGGGTATTTTCAATTCTTTAATTTCCCTCTGCATGTTTTTTTTTTCAATATTATTTACATAGTAAAAAGTTTTCAGCTACTTTACCATGATTTTCATTCTAAATTTTACCTAAACATGTAATTGCGTGTACTGATACACATTTGTGTAATTTGTACACATTTTGTCTGAAAACTGTGTAGTTTTACACGAAATGTGTAAAAAAATTTACACAACTGTGTAATCATTCGTAGTTGGTTACATAGTGGTTACACATTCGATTAACTTTACAAGAATAATCGTGGTAAAAAAGCAAACCAAAGATTATGTTTGTAATCTTTTTTTACTGTGTAGGTGAACCCCCATGAGGATTTACAATACAGGGTATGTCTAAAAAAATAATGATAATTAATTCCCTATGATACACTTTTTCGTAAGACATGAAATATTTATCTTTCATCAGCAAATCTCGGATATAAATAAGAAAATATACACGAGATTTGCTAATGGATGTGACAATTAATGTTTCATGCAATCGAAGACATGATACAACAATTGCATTTAGATAACATTTAATCAATTTCGTGTTGCTCATAGACATAGAATATTTTGAGTGAGTAAAGTTAGTCTTTTAATGTAAGGATATTTCAATGGTTGAAAGTTGTCTAAAAACTTCATTAGACGTTGACTAGCTGATTACAATATGCAAAACTTGTATTATATCCTGTGCAAGAATACCAAAAGAGTGTAATTGGATTATTTTTAGCATAAAATCTGAACATTCTTAAAATCTTGTATCAATAACCGTTTGTACGAACTTTTATTGCAGAATTATTCCAATTTTGTCTGTTCGACAGTGTTTTTCCTTCTCAATATTGGCACGAGAATTGAATTTTGTCGAAGTTATTCGTCTATGTCGGGGTATTTACTGGGTGTTTCAATCAGAAGCAAAAAGACATACAGTATTCATCTATTTGTTTCCATCCTTTTGGTTTTTATGCTGCTTATAACCATGTTTAAAACCAGAGATAGGAGGAAAACTTAAGAAGAATCGTATACCGCAGTAAGATGGTAAAAGAGTCGAATGATTGAAGGGAAAAGAGGCTATATAGTCTTCGAATAGATAGAATTCACTTTCTGGGTACTGAGAGAAAGAACATTTTAGAGAAGATAAAATGATATTTATAGAAAATATTCCACATAAGACTATCTTAAGTAATACATAGAGTCATCATTGGCACATAAAAGTTGTCTGAAGAAGTGTGGTGGCTTATATAAGAAAATTTCTGTTCAATTGATGCATGGTTTCAGATGGTTAAATTGACTGGAAGGGTAAATTGGTAGAAAATAAAAAGAGTTAATATTTGGGAAAATTTTACCACTTTTGTGGCAAAGTTAGATGGTGTGAAAGAGAGACACAGGAAGAAGATATCAATTGATGCAATTTCCCATTGATAGTGCATGTCTCTCTGGGGGGGAAGACGGACAAACTATTATAGAAAATACTAGTGTTGAAGTTTTCCAATCATTTAAGAAAAACTTCAACATTCATGTAACTACCTAACCAAACCACTGTGCATTGACTGCCTCCTTTAACACAAACTTATGGTGTGTTTTATCTTGAGAACTGCGCACTGGTGAGCAAAAATTGTTGAGATTGATGATGTTTCCCGAAGAACGTGATACAGGGTGTTATCTGGGTGTAATGTTGTGTTTTACCAGAATTTCAAGGAGGAGAGCGAAGAAAACGATGTGTATGGTAGGATGAGGTATTTTTCTCCATTAACCTCCACAACCGTGTATAAACTTCTTGATGGATTCTTATTAATTTCCCTCTCTTTACATCGCGATTTAACAGGAAATTTAATTAATGTTACTCTGAAGAAATTTCACCCCAATTATCAATTTACGCGAAAGACGCTTCGTCTTTTTGCTTTAGCAAAAAGCACTTGTGAGATTAATATGAAAGTTATTGACGGCAGGAAACATACATTACCCTTTGAACATTTTCGTCCCAAAGTTAGGTTAATTTGAATAAGAATTAAGGCTTTTATAAATGATAAATGAATTATGTTAGAAAGACTGTTTAGTAATTCCGTTAGCGACTCTCGGACTAATTCTTAAGGTATTACATAAAAGATATTTTGTATTAGTGTTTATCCAAAAATAATGGCTTTAACAAAAGAAAAATTTGTTGCCCTTACAAAAAAATCTAAGAGTTTTACGATTTTAAGTTGCCAATCCTAAGCTACAACTTCTTCAACAATCTTGATTGATAAAAAATTATGAGAGTTATTGGGTATAGCTAAATCTTAGGTCTGAAGACTGTATTAGATTGTCGTAGTTTAGAACACTGATTATTATGTTTACACTACTTTAAGTATGTCGCTAATTTTTTTAATCGGAAAACGATCTTCATAATTATCAGTAAATTCATATAGGTTTCGCCCTTTGAAGTCTAAAATCTAATTAAAAAATGTCAGTGTTTACAATCACCCCATGCTTTTTATTGCCCCAGTCACCTCTATGTTCAAATTCAGAATTTTGAGTTTTTTTTTTTAAATATTTTTGTGACGCAAAATAATCGCAAAACATTTCTAAAGACAACACGTAAAGTTCCTAGAAGAAAATGCTAAGAAGAGGTTCCGAAATCAGACATTTACGATTAAGGCTAAAATTCATACAAGCAACCGAAATAGCAGGAGATCATAGGGGTAATATTGAAGGTAACAAATAAGCTGAGTGAGGAGTAACTCGTTCTCAGTCATCTCAGCTTGAATGGGTTGCTCATTGAGCGAGTATCGTTAATACCCAATCTTCCCTAATCGAGCACTATAGAATACTATAGGAGCAATGCTATTGCGCGTTTTGGCAATGCTCCTAGTCCACCTCATATCGACCACTCAGAATAAGAAACGAATAATGCCGGCTTCAGACTGGAGGTTTAGCCCAGTTCCCGAAGGACTCAAAAATCTTAATAACAAGCAATTTTATTGATTTTTCGAAATCTAATGGATCATTTGCTATTAATATTCAATTCTAATGACATTGGCACACCTTTTCAATTGAGTGAAATTCAATCGATTAAAATTTTGCCTCTTACTCTTTCAAACTGAAAGCCGGTGTAGCTGTCCCTTTCTGTGAAACAAAAATTGAAAATGAAATTGAAATTCCAATTTTCATTTAACAGAAACAGACAAATATATCTTATTTTAGTTTGAAAGAGTAAGAAGTAAAATTTCAATCGATTGAATTTCACTCAATTGAAAAGGTGTGCCAGTGCCATAAACATCAATTTCCTAAAAAATCATGCTTGATGAGGAATTAGAGGAGTTAAGCCAGATAGCTAAAAGCCTTAGGTATGAATCTGATGCCCGTATAACTCGCAGTTTTACATGCAGTATAGGATTTTTGAGATTTAAAATCTCAATAACTTTGAAAATAATTAACTTTCAAGTATATAATATTCTCAAAATTCAAAATATAATATTATCAAATAATATTCTCGTATAAAGAAGAATATAATCTTTTTCACTCGAAGACGATCGCACTATCTGTTTTCTCCGAGTGCCATTCGAGATCTGAGTAAAAAAAAATAGGAGAGTTAGAAATGGAACCTATGCCTCGTCACGATTACTGGCCCAGTTGCTAGTCTAATCCTTCCCATTCACATTATTTAAGAAAAAAAAAAAACAACAACAAAATATGCATTATTCCATAAAACGATATATTTGTTTACCCTTCTATGTTGCATATGTTAAGCAATTAACGAAGGGAACGAAGGGTTTCGTATGTTCTAAAATGTTCCTATTAATTGGCTTGTGAACGAGATGTTATTTTTTTAATAGTTTATTATGGCGGGCTTGGGTAAGCAGTGATTCATTTGGTAGAACCGGTCACTCTGTGATGCAAGTGCTCCAGGTTCGAATCCCAACAAAATTCTTCTAACATTAAAGATTCTAGAATTACGTTCAGTGACCCAAGAAGCAAAATAGCTGCCTTATAGAAACAAATATTAAACAAGTCTTTTAGTGCACTTTTAAAAGACTTAAAGTGAGAATTTTCTGTTGAAGTTCCTATAGAAGTTCTTAAGATCCTTAAGTTTACTTATAGTAATGGAGTGATGGAACCAAAAGCGTTATAAGCAAATAAAAAGATTTTGGTTCTATAATGCCTTACTTAGGAAATTCTACAAGACTATATTAAAAAAAAATTGCTTCTTAGGGAGCTTCATCACTGTGCTTAATTCTTCAGGGAATGAGACATTAATTTTAAATATTCTGAAATGAAAAGTTCTCTATTGTATTTTCTAATATTGTTTTACAATTAAAGATATTATTGGTCTATTTGTGGCATAGTAGAAATAAACGCAAAACTGTTATGCCCTAGACACACTTACGACTTGATCCGAGAGACGGCTTAACGTAATTATAATCAATGATATAAGTACATTTTCTTTCAGTTTTCCACTAACTAAGCCGTTTTCCGGCTTAAGCTGAGAGACGGATTAGTCAGAAACTGATGGAAATGTTATCTGGAGGGGAATTCTGTAACGTTCTGGTAATGTCATATGACAAATTGGGTTCGAATCTTAGGAGAGCTTTTTCGAAAATGCGATTCTGTAGCCGTGACATTGCCATTTTAGCTCACGTGGCATTGTCAGAAGTCGCATATTTGAGATTTCTGGCAATTCAAATGACAGTGAATTTTGTTAAACAAATCAACCAAGACGTACTGTATTTTCATAAAATCATCAAGTAAAGGGATTTCATTAAAAAATCAATGAATTGCATTTTCGAACTCATATGATATGACAAAAAAAGCTCGATTGGCATTGTCAGGTTTCGAACTCACGCGTGATAATGCCACGAAAATTACAGAATTCCCCTTACTGATTATTATTTTGATTATAATTATGTTAAGCCGTATCTAGACTTAAGTCGTACTCGCGAGTGTGTCTACTCTAGGGCATAAGGGCATAACTTCGATTTTCCTCAGAATGGGATACAGTAAATTATTGCACTAAAAATTTTAATGATATTTTTTTTTTTTAAATTTTTGTAAATATTTTTTTACGTCAAATTTTTTCAGAAAATGGTTGAAATTACCAACTTGCTTAAACAGCCTCCTTGGAATTTACTATTTGGAGCTTTTAGATTGAAGATATTATAATTTACCAACCCGAATTTATATTGTTAGGCTAATTTGAAAATAGTGATTTATATCTTTATTCTAATCAATATATAGTACAAAATATTTAGTAAAGTGTTCAATTTCATTATTAATTTGGACTTACAAAAAAGCGAAAAAAAGCAATTTTGTTTAAAACTTACACTTTTCACACAATTTACACTGTGTAACTTTAAAAACGATAGAGGTATACAAAGTAGATTTTGTATGTTGAACTTGGGTTTATGACAAAGTTTTCTTATACACAAAATGTTTGCACAAACTCTTGAGGTTTTCCCAGAGAGAGATAGAGAGGGAATGGGTGATAAATTTTATAAAACTTCTGTATATAATTCTAATTAGAAGAAAAATATCTATAGCAATATAATATATAACTTTTGTTGTAAATTTTAGTGTTAGTTTGAAAAGAGAAACACTTTGTGGGAGCGAAAATGTTTTAGGGAAATTCTATTAGGGCTGGAAAATGTGTTTTATGTTTGAAGATGAGGATAAAACTTCCATGCAACTTTCACTTCCATACATCCCTCTTGGCCCATACAAAAGTTGATTGCAACTTCTTTGGAAATGCAGCTTTTGTTTAGCCAATTGTTAAGGTTTCTCTGAGGGGCTTTTTGTGTACGATATCTTCTTGTAGTGTTATATATATTATATGGAAGACATTAGGGAATTTAATTGGACTTGAGGCAATTTCAATTGCAGTACAACTAGAAATAATAATTGCTAGTGTTTGGGTTTCTGTCGTTTTTTGTGAAGTTTGAAATTGAATGTGGTTTTATTTCATAAATTCATATGGATGAGGAAGGGTATCACCCTGTACGTCGATTTCCTTCGGCATTATTATTATAGACGAAAATCTCAGCCGAAAATATCACATTCCCTTTCTAGTTTATTTTAAGTCTTCAACACACAAAAACCAATTTCTACGCACTCTCATGTGTCTCTGTTGGCTGATTCTGCTTTAGTTTATTGAACGCGCGCGTTGAGTTTTCATCCGAGTGTCAACACACAAATTATAATACCTCTTGCCTCGGAAACTTTCTTCTTAATCAAATGTCTCTAATAGTTGAGGAAGGAATTATATAAATAAGAAATTCCATATGTTACGTGTTAATTTGTGATTTTAGTTGTAAAATTATAAAGACTGATATGAAAAGTTAAAACATATTAACTATTGTATTGCTGTTGGGGCTTTCTTTTTGTATGTGTGTATATATATGTGATGAGGAAAATTTGTAGCTAAAAAATTTCCACCATATTACCCGTTAATTTTTGCGACAAAGTCTTTTCAAAATATGCTTGAAGACTTTAAATGTGATTTGTGTAAAAGATTTAGGAATCATCCAAAGTAAATTGTGTGTAAAATATCGGAAGCATGACACAGAAAATTAAAAATAAATTGTTAATCAGCGATATGTACCAGTTTTCTCTTTGAACCAAGAAGAAGCTGAAAAAAAGTGTATGAGGAAGACAAAAAATAACGCCTATATAACTCTGTGTTGGTGGGTAAAAATAAATCGGAGGAAGTTGAAATAGTTCTCTTTTTTTTAAAAACTGGCCTACAACATTATAAAATCTCTCCTGCTTGTAATTTGAAATGGCAAAACTGTGTTAATTAGTAATAATTAATCAAATAATAAAAAAAGTCTTCCATTAGGAATGTTGCATTTCAAAATGCTAATAATAATACTGTGGAATTTTGTAATGCATATCACATGAACAAAATCTACCCTTCAGGTGCATATAATACCATTGAATTTCTATGCATCATTAATGGATTATGTTGTGTGTGATTTGGTGATAAAAAATGCGAGCAATATAGGGTTTTATAACATGTTAAATGTACTTTACATGTTGAAAATTTTACATTTTAAAGTCTGGGTGGCACTATACAACAAAATCATGTGGATTAATTTTGTGGTGTGGACATAGAGTGGTTGAGCACAGATCGAGCAATTTGTATGCAAATCACCATTGTGACCAATGATGATGTTAAGAAGAGAAAAACAACGAATTAACAAAAAAAGAAACACATCCATTGGATGTTTTGGTGTTGTAGCATTTTTTCGCAAATTTTTGTTCTATCCACTTTTAATTTGCCATTAAATTTCCCAAAGTTTTTCTCAAGAGAACCATTTTCTCTCTCTCAGATACTAAATCACATTCCTGGGGTGGCAGTGAATGAGATCATTGATCTTTAATATCAAGTATACATGGGAAATCTCGTTAGGTTGATTTGTGACTTTTCGATGGAGGATCAATTATGTGGGCCAACTCATGATGTTGCCAGTTTACTTGTGCTATACACACTCCTATCGAGCGGTTCGCCCTAATGTCCCTATTAAACTTTCAAATCCCTCTCGTTATTACTCTGAGAAATTCCTATATACAGTGAGTGGTGAAAAGTTAAAGGCACAGGAATAGGACTGCAATAAAGAAACCTCAAAATTGTATATTGTGTAAATTGTAAATATACACAAATATGCAAGTGCTGAAGTTGTAAAGTTATAGGTTTTGTTGGAGAAGCTAAATCCCGAAAATAGTTGTAGGGCAGAATTACATTGAGCGTAAAATCATAACAATTTCGTCCATATTAAAGCTTCTCGGAGGCTTTTTTTTTCAAATTCACACATAGGGTGAAAGGAACATCTATTGACACTTTAAGAACTCGTGTCAGGACTTATTAACACCCTACTCTATACCATTTGGAATACGAAATTCGAACACTTATCCTTATCGAAAAACGCAGATCAATGAAAAAACGTTATATTTACTTAGATTTTATTGGATGCATTAAATAAATTTCAACATTTTGACAAAAGTGTCAATAGGGGTTCCCTGTCGAAGAGGTGTTCCTTCGACCCTATTTATCACAATTCATAGCTTATTAAGCTGATAAATGTATGAAGGAAAAGAGTAGAAAATTTGTCCCAGCGATTCTAGGTGTCCCAGAATGTACGAGTGAGTTCAGAAAATTCAAAATTTTCGCAGCTGATTGGATCCAATTCGTAAATCGCCTAACAGATTGTCCAAAATAGCGTAAGGGCCTCGACAGACCTGAGGATTAGCCGAGAGACAGCTTAGCGCAATTATATTCGCTATAATGGTTAAACTGCTTTTCCATCATTTTCCTACAAGCCGTCTCTCGGCTTAAGTCCTAAGTGTGTCTAGGGCATAATAGGAATACAATTGAATTTTGATTAATTTAAACTTGCTTCAAATGATTGAAAAATTCGCTCTTCAGAAGAGATTTTTGACAGTTGACCTCGGAAAATCTTTAAAAGGAATTGTTCAAGGTCATCGTCATTTGCCAATGAAAATTCGGCGTTGACAATTTTTCAGAGTAATAATAATATAATAGAGATTTATGTATGTTCTGTTGCTACAAAACAATTTTGGAACTATATAAAATTTTTAGTTTTAAACCGGAAAAACAAAAAATTATTTAAAAGTCGAAGGTTGTTTTTTTATTAAAGAATTTGATTTTGAAAAAAGTTTTGAATATCAAAAGAAAGTACTCTCCATTCGAACGTTGAAAGTTTAAACCTTCGAATAATGTGAAATTTCTTTTATTTTTCTTAAGAGACTTACACATTTCCATTAAATATTAGTTAGCTTATGAGTCTTTTAGGAAAATAAAAGAAAATTCACATAATTCGAAGGCATGAACATTCTAACGTAGAGTACTTTCTCCTATACCTTCATGTTATTTACCCTTAATATTGAAATCTAAATTAAAATGTTCAAAAATAAATTACTGATTTATAAGGAATTAAAGAAATTAAGTGAAATAGTTATCTGAAGCTTATAATAAGGGCTGGAGGTCGTCTAAAGTGAAGTTCAATCAATGTGAAGCTCAAAGCTCTGAATGTTGTCAATCTTAAACATTCGAAATGAAGAACTCGTACTAATGCTTACACACAGAAAAATTTTGACTCTAAATTTAAGAATATATAAGATCCTGGGAACTTAAATTGGACGTGAATTCCCGAGGCGTTTAAGTTTAGAAGCTCTGAGCGAAAGAAATGGGCTAGAATCCCTAGCTTTTTCAAGTTAAGAGATAGGGAACTTAAGTTCTGCATTAGCTGGAAAATGAAAAATGTGTACAGATTTGCAAATTGCAACTAAAACTAAATGATCAAGGATTTAGAATTAAGGCATTGGCATTCATTGGATGGGATTTGAAATTAAATTCTTGGGTGTTTCTGTTTAAGAATTTTCCATTTTTCTGTGTGTATAAATATGTTAATGTTATTAATGAACAACGCTCAATGACTTGTTTGTAAACATGTTTTCAAAATTTCCCATGAGAATGAGCGAGATGACTATCTAGATCTCACTGACTCTCATTTAAATGTCAAAAACATGTTTACTAAACAAAAGTTATTGTGCGTCGGGCATAATACTACACAGTAAAAAATAATTACTACGATTATCGCGTGTAATAGGAGAGCATTGATAATTGTAGTAAATTTGCAACGATTATCGTACACTCAGAAAAATAATCGGGTAAAACTTACTCGAATCAATGTTGAATTAACTCTTTTTCGTTGTGATTTTGGATTAACTATATTTTAGAGTTGATTTTACTTCTATTTAGGTGTAATATTCGAAAGACTTGTTTTAACTTTTTTTCCTGAAATTTACATGACAAAAGAGTTAAAATAACTTTTTTTAAGACTGAAAATAACTCGTTTTAAGAGTTAAAATAACGCGTTTCAAGAGTTAAAAAAATCTTTTTTAAAGTTAAAATAACTCTTTCAAATCCCAAAATGAATATGTTTTGTAATTTTATGTTTTTTTTATTTTATCATTTTTTTTTATTAATATTTTCTTGATCTCAAGTTCCCTATGTTCCGAGCGAAATATAAAATATGATGCACGCACATGTCCTCATGAAACACTGTTAGGCATATTTCTAGTTGATGTTCCATATGAGCTTTGTCACACGAAAATCTTCTTGACTGAAGTATATTCGTAAAACCAAAACACTTAAGCACATACTTCAGTCGAGATGCAATTTTACATCGAAAAAGAGTAATAATTACATCGATATCCGACGAATTAATTCAACTCGCACGAAGAGTTCTTTCAACTCTATTTACTAAAATTTACAATGAAAAAGAGTAACAATTACATCGATATGTAGAGTTAATTCAACTCTGCCATAGAGTTGTATTAACTTTTTAGGTTTTCTCTTAGTGTAGTAAGCAAAGTTGAAAAGTAAGGAAGTTGAATTTTCATAGTTGAAAAGCAAACTAAGTTGAAATTTCCTTCAACAATTGCACTGAATTTACACAAAATATAAAAAGAAGAAGAATGAGTTCAAACGAAAGTAGCTGAAAGTTGAACTTTTTGCTGCGATAATCGGTTGAAAAATTACTACGACAATCGAATTAATTCTATTACACGCGATAATCGTGGCAATTTTCAATCAGTCAGTTGAATGATGTTTTTGCTATTTTGTTGCTTCATTTTATTACTATTATAGTAATTATTACTACTGTTTATTGCATTTAGGCCATTATCGAGGCTTTAATTTTACTAATTCTGCAATTTAATTGATTCCTTTTCAATTAAAGGTTGGTCTTTTCACTGGTTGTTATTCGAAATTTCAACTAGTTCAATTCAACTAATAGAATTCAACTTTCCAATTTCATCTTGTTTTTACTGTGTACGCTCGATTTATACGGATCCCCCGAAAACCTAAAGCTACTATTCCTAACCGTTTAGCCTTGTAACACTGGTAACCCTAGTAACGACCGAACGTATAATGAGTTTAACGTTACTTTTCAGAAATCGTCTAATTAAATAGTTTTGAGTTATCATAGAAATTGAGAAATTCTTTATTTCTTTCTTACTAAAATACGTAACCTCAAATAAGAAAGAGAAGGCTTTCAGGTTTCGCCGGTTTCGCCGGTTTCGCACATACTCTGGCTTCGAACATTTCCCATATTCCTAGTAACATATTGACTGGCTATAGAAATAAATATATTGCCATTAGGTTAAATTCAATAAAGAAATATATAGAAAAATATGAAGTGTTCGAAGTTAGGGTGTGTGCGAAGCCTGAAAGCCTTCTCCTACATTTTACAAATTGCAATTTCTTAAAGCAGTTGTTGTGTGTTTTTTGTATAATTTGCGGTTCTTTGTACTGTAAAGATTTATTTTTAAATTCTAATAAGATAAATCCCATACAGTAGAGTCTCGCTATAAGCCATCGCTCTATAGTCCACAATTTATCGACCGTTGATTTCAAAACACTGATTTTAAGTTAGGTTATGTTTTTTAGTACGCGACATGAAATTTTGTCATAATTATTTTAATATTTTTGGCAAACTTTATTGAGTAGTTGTGATAATTGTGATCCATAATGAAGAGAACGAGAACAAGTACCACAATCGCAAAGAAAGTGGAAGCCGTCAAACAATTTCAATACTAAAAGTTGTTGATAATTTTAAAAAAATGACATGGACTATAGTGCGACCCAAGTGTCAAATCTGGAACCAAATATGGCCTATAGCGAGGCTCTACTGTAATTCCCTATAATTTGAACTTGTGTGAACTCTTGTTTCATCTTTTAACTCAGAAAAAAGAACTTTAAAGCACAAATTCCAATATAAATTCATATGGAAATTCCATTGAGTCTGAAAACTTTTCCATCGCACTGTAGTCCTTTAAACGCGTGCAGCAAGGAAGAATTTATTGGTGAATGTAAAGAAGGTGGATGTTATGCAGAAGGGACATGTCTAAAGGATGTAAATAGTGAATAGCGCTCCTCAGCAATCTCCCAACCCTCGGTTCTCTCTCATTCTCTCTGCAGAAAGTAATTCAGAATTTAGATTAATCATATTCAGAGATTTTAAAGGAGACGACCAAGGACTTCAATTTTCTGCTTGTGCTATCTTCAATGGTTTTCTCCCAAATAACAATCCTCAGGCTTGGGTTGGATGAGGGGGTCGGAGGGGGTGTATTAAAGTAGATGGTGACATTGTGTGTACTGACTAATGCGATATATGAGGGCTACGTATGGAAAATGATGGGAATATATGAATATCAATTTGATTTATTATTATATTCTCTCTATAACATTACACGGTGAAGAGAGCTATTCGGAAAATGCGTTAATGTTCGAGGATTAAGGGATTTTGGTGTGGTGAATGCGGAATAAAAGAGAAAATTAAATGCGGGGAAAAAGAAGTGTCGTGGGCGTGAAAACGTGGCTTAATCATCTCTTGAAGCGATCTTAATCGTGCTGTTGAATGGCTCCCTGAGAGACACTCACAAATGACGAAAGACATAAAAATGATGATGCATTTATACACTTGACAATTCTAATTATATTTAATATATTATTTATTTATTCTGCAAAGTCCTCTTCTCATTCTGTTCTATCTCTGGATGGAATTTCAAATATTTATGCAAAATTTCTTGTTTTCAAACTTGAGTGATATATCTTTTCAACTCTTTCAGATGTCTTTGTGTAGTAAAAATAGATTTTTTTGTAATTTTTCAGAGATAGTATTATCGCTTCTCGGCCTAACGGCTAAGATCAAAGTGTAGCAGAGATAGTATTTTTGCAAAAACAATATCGAATTATTGAGTGAAAGGGGACTAAAACAGAAAGATTTGTTTTCAACTCCCCAGGCAGTTTTTTCATGGTAACCACCAGTGTGAATCAATATTCATTTTTGCGACACTTTTCAAATGAAATATCAAACTTCTTTTTTTCCAAATCACGTGAAAGTTTTTGTATATTATTTTTTTGTCATTTCCTTTTGATATACTTGTGGAAAAGACAAGAGGATAGAAAGTAAATATGGGTGAGAAAGTTGCCAAAAGTTTAGCTCCCTGGAGGACTAAAAGAATGAACTTGTGTGCTAGAGACAAGAAAAATATATAGAGAAAGTGACTTTGAAGGGAAAAAAGGGTAGAATAGAGACATTTTATTAATATATCCCACATACTTTGGTGTTTTTGTGTTTAGGTATATTTCCTGTTTTGGTGTCTGTTATCACATAAACACGCGGTATTACGTAGATGGGAGGAATTTCTTATAGCAATTTTCTTTTTATGCTTGCATGTGTCCTTTTTGCTCCTTTCTAATCTTTTTTTGTTCTTTTGCAACAGAGTTGTAATTAATATAGCTAGGGAACACTATTTTTTTACTTTATTCGTTTAATTAGATTATATTTTGTTTTTACAATAAAGTCTTTGAGTATTTATTTTCACTTGAAATTGATGAAATCCTTTTAAGCATTCGTAGTCACGAACTTTTGAACACCTTATTTACATGTCTGATAGGAAACTGCACTAAAAGTGCATTTTGTTATACTGAAACACCTGTCGATTTAAAGATTTCGTGACAACTTTTAATTTGCTGAATGTCAATATTAATTTCCTTAATTGAAAACGTTAAATACATACATTTGCAATTATATAGGAAGGATGGGGACATTTAATATTAATACTCTTTAAATTCTTCTCGTATTTCCTAAAGTTGTATAAATTTTAATCAAAATACAGTTTTACTTGGATGGATTTTGCTGTTTAACGACTATTTTCAAAGATTCAGTTCAATTCTGGGATTTTAGCTATTTTAGTATAATTTTATAGCTCTAACAATATTCCCCATCAACATACGTGCTCTCTTAAATGACCTTTACTGCCAAATAATCGATATTTTTTGCTGTTGTTCAAGTTTAGCGGCCAGACTAAAATGGAAATTAATGCAATTTTATTTAGTAAATAATTTTTTAATCTTGCATTACTCTTTAATTTATTTCAAATATTTTCACTTCTATTTTCTTCACTTCAAATGGTTATGGAACGGTTATCTAATGAAAAGCAAATTCATGCAAAATTCTGCTGACTACCTCAAGTCATGCTGGTCTATGAGCTTTTTATGTATTTGTAGTTCCAACGTTCCAAGGAGTTTAATTACCTTATTATTCCGTTCAAAAGACTTCTTAGACTTGATGTATAGTTCCAATTAGTTGAATAAAGTCAGTTGAGATATTCTTTGGAAACAAATTTAAGTTGAGTTTTAGTTGAATAAATGTAATTAAACATTTATACGGGACAATTATCATGCTTACCAATAAAAGAATTAAAGACTTTTGTGAATAGGATTAACCTAGAGATACTTGCAAAATACGAACAATTTTGGTTTAAGAAATACTGTAGATGTGTAATAAAACCTATAAAAATCCATAGAACATCGAAAAATTCGTGGGCCTTATCTCCAAAAACACAACGTGAATGATGCGTAGGGTTTGCACATTGTTGCTCTGCAAATCTTAATTTGTAGTCAGACTAACGGCTTAAGCCTAGATAGGGCTTAGTAACAACAGAGGCAGTCAAAATCTCGACATCCAAAATCTCAAAAGCCAAAATCCCGAAAGTCAAAATCCTGAATGTTCAAAATTCTGAAAAGGATTATTTGTAGAATAATTTTCCAAGCACATAAAGTTTCCCTTTGCCTCTAGCAAACGCGGGTGCAATTGTGGGATGACATTTTTAAGAGTTCGGTATTTTGGTTTTCAAGATTTTAGCCCATTCGGGATTTTGGCTTTCGGGATTTTGACCGGGACCCTAGTAGAAAGCTTATGTGAATGTAGTATTAATAATTGATAAATTAAGTATATAATTATTGATTATGCTTACGTTACGCCGTCTCCCGGCGTAAGCCGTAGGTTTGTCAAGACCCTTGCATCGCCAGTTACTGAAGTGAGTAGTTCTGACCAGTCTTCAGACTAGAGGTTTAGCCCAGTTCCCGAAAGTCTTAAAATCCTAAATACCAATTTTTTTGATTTTTGAAAATCTAATGGATCATTCACTATCAATATGTAATTCTAAATCAAAAATTTTCCCAAAACCATTGACCAATAACTAGGTAGAGAAGTTAAGCCATTTGGTTAAGTCTTAGGCCTGAAGCCCGTATATTGATTAACAGCTGAATGTTGAAACGAAGAATAACTTCAGTTGAACCTCAGATTAGCGTTAATCTAGAGTTAAAATTAAGCTAGGTTTAAATATTTTTTCGTATGCGGAAACGTGGAATAGTGCTTTGGCGTAAACTGTTTTTATCATACGGCAACCCCATATTTTGGCTTTTCTGGCATGCCAGAAAATGTCAATTCGTCAATGTTTTCGTTCGATTTAGCAAGATTCCACGGCTTTTTCTCGTTATTTAATAGTCTTGAACCACCAGAAAAATTCTCTAAAATAAAATACACAGTAAAAAATTGTGTGAGAAATAAAGTTGTGTATTTAAAAAGTTGTGTAAATTTACAAGCAATATGGTTGTATATTGTAAAATTACTATCATGGTGGTGGTACGATACTAACATAATGCTAGTAAAATTATGTATTGTGTAAGGAAATTTGTGTATTGGAAAATTTGTGTGAGAACTGTCAAAATTCCGTTGTTTACTATTGCAATTTTTCTAAGATTTCAGATAGATTTTGCATTTTTAACTGCCTAATTGTCTTCTGGAATCATTCATTGGATTCTTAAAATGTGCCTCAGTCGTGAAAAATTAGGAATAATTATGTAATAACAGAAAACAGAGGAAGCATCATGTAAATTAGAAAAATTGACGATTCAACTCTTGGCCATTTGCTTAAGAGAAGTAAGCAAGTTCGTGGCGCAGCAGGAAAACACGAGATCAACAACGCAAAGGTTATTGGTTCAAGTCTCAGACCCTCTCTTCATGTATTTTTCTTTTTTTGTTCATTTTTTCTTTTTTTCTTAGTTTAATAAAGAGACTTTTCATAGATAATACACATAAACCGAATAAAATTGCTCTACAATCAAAATTATAGACAGGAAGCCATTTTATAAAATTGACAATACACAACTTTGCCAATACACAACATTGCCAATACACAAACCTCACAACGGTAGTGCTCGTGCAAAAATTACCAACGATAGTGGTTGTAAATTTTTTTACTGTGTACGAATCAATACTGTGGATGTGAAAGAATGTGCATGTTTTCGGGGTACAAAAAAGCGCGACTCCCGCGACTCCTACTTCAGTGGCGACTCATTGAAGTTGCATATGATGGATGTTTCTTTTTATTTCAGGCAAAATTGGCTTTTTAAGAAGCTGTTGTAGAGTGAAAGCCTAATTTCTTTTCATTAAATCCATTAAAGTGCAGATTATGTCAATTTGGTATCATTTAACAGTATTTTAGGGAAGAATTTACGGATAGATGTGGACAGGTTTATTCCATCTTTAAGCCAAAAATTATACCTCCGAAATCGGGGGTCTAATTTTTGGCTTAAACGTTAATCCATTGTTTAAAATTATTCTATTTCTCGTTCAAACATTATAAAACGGTGGATCATCCTCGAATTATCTTTATATTTCGATTCAACATTCAGCTGTAAGAGATTAGCCTTAAATCTAGCATCTGCTAGATCATCGGCCAATTTTTTTTCGACAGGTTATGCAAGGATCTCAAGGTAGCTAGGGTAGCAAGTGACGTTAACTGGTTATGTAAGATCAAGAAAGAGAAAAATATCACAAAGGTTGGTTTTTAGTTTATTTTGGCGAGAGAACTATCAAAAATTCAGCGTGATCACAAAATATGAGTTCAGTTATAAAAAACTGTTCTTTATAAGTTTAAAATACTGTGCACTATTTTTGGTACTGAGGCAGCTTCGAATAATTTTGTGAACTATAGGTAGCTCACAGTCTTCAGGATTTACAGGAGGCATCGTATAGTATGTGGTACTTCATGAGTACCCCTTCTGTTCTTGAGGATTCGTATAAATAAGTAAAAATTATGGTTTTGAAACAAATACGTATCAAATATCAAATACCATGACGTTACCTATGAAAGTACCTAGGGCTTCCTGAACGACCCATTCTCGTCTTAATTGGCTTTTATTATTAAGTTAATGGTATACCTAAAGTTCTTGATTTGGTTTTGTTCATTACTTGAAAGCTTACGGCTTCTATTAATCAGAATTTTTAGTTATAAAATAGAATTATCCTAATATTGAAGGATTTTAATTGAATGTTTTACAGTCAAGTTTACTAATTTCTTAAGAACGATCCCATCTTCTTTATATTTCAAAATAAAGTTTACGGTCTGTGTCAATTAATACACGGACGAGAGTGTGTGCAGATCACTATGATAAAAATTGTTCTTGGGCAGACCTTTATACTTTACTTAATGATACTAGGTTAATCGAACTAAGCCTCACCCACATCACCGCTCCTTCCAAAAATACCTATTTTAATTTCCTCCACTTGTGAATGTTGAGATTTTATTGTCAATAAAAATCTTTATGTGATAATAATATTATAGATTGGGTTTGGGTTCACCAGTTCAGAATGTTAGCCCCTCTAAAAGAAAATTGTTTGTAAATGTTTGTGAATTTTTACTAAGGACTTAGGCCATGCTCGTAAATCGTATAACCCACTAAAAAGTTCATAAAAGTTTGTATTTTTCCCTAATCATTGTTTGCAACGTGATTACTTGACAAGTAATTTTTGTTCTTCTAATACAAGATTAATTCTAATACAAACATTTTTTTGACCATTTTTTTTATTTATGTAGCAAAATATTACGAACAAATAAGAAAATTTTACGAACAATTTTCTATTTTTTAAGAACACTTACGGAAAAATTTGTAAAAGAACAAAAAATGCTCGTGAATTGGCCATGTTACTACAAACAATGTTTGTGAAAAAAGTACAAACTTATACAAACTTTTTTGTGAATTACACGTTTTAAGAGCATTTCGTAAATTTAATTGAATATCCAACTATTTAAAAGACTAATTTAAACGTTAGTACGTTGTGGAAGATATATGGGAAATAAGATGGCATAGCTCAGTCTTAACACTATAAGTACTTAATCAAAGCCTTTATTAAGGTCCTTCACTGAGAGAAAAGAGGCTACGATTAACTTTTTTTCGTCATAACTTTAACACTTTTCGGGTGTAAAAATATATCAACATTTTTTAATGTTAATGTTACACCTTTTGACGGTAAAATCAACATGAAAAAAGGGTAACTTTAACCCCTAATACACCTAAAAAGGGTGATATTTACACCGATTTCGGATCAATACTGCAGGGTAAAATTAACATTTCCGGAATGTTATTTCGACTTTTTCGGATTTCTCTCAGTGTTAATTAAGTAGTTTTCAATATTATATTGGAATTATAAATTGCAGTAGTCAAACTGGGTGAAATCTATCTATAAATTCCTAATTTAATCTTCACTCTGTGTGGTATATTAGATTTTTTTTGTGTTCTCTGGTTTCATATACGCCTGCGAATTTTCTTTTAGTGCCACTGCTGTATCTCAATCTATGGAAAATAGATTTTTCGTATATACATAGCTCAAGTTACATTCCTCAAAGGACGAAAGAAGATGGTAAAAATAATAGAATAATAGAGTATATATAGATATAGGAAAAATTCATACATATATGGTCTTTATTAACAGTAAGTGTTTGGCTCTTCTTTTCTTCTGTCACTAAATTAGAATTCTCATTTGTCTGCTTGAAAAGATTCTCTGGGTGCGATATGACAGCAAAATGATAATGGAGGGATGAAGAAAATGAGAAAATTGTCTCTGTCGTCTATTTGATCAAAAGCTCAATCAGAGAATGATGTTGATGGAGGATGAAAAACTATCCGTTGCCGGTGTATATTATTTTGTCCTATCTTCTGTTACTCTTGAGAGAAATCCATTAGGAATCTCTTCAGAGCAATTGCTATGTACTATTAATTGCGACAAATAGTTTTTGAAAAAAAAAATGAAAAGAGGAAAGTGTGTATATACAACGGAAAAAGCTCCACTGTAGATGTGTCTTGGCAATTATTCTTGTGCACGTGTGCCAATTTTATAATATAAGGCTCAAATGTGTTTAAATTCATGTTAAGAGGAGGGAAAGAACATGGGCTTTTTATTGTGGCGGGGATATGAGACAATGCTGCAGAGTTATAATGTTTAACTGGCATTTTTAATTGCAGGAATAAAACGTGAGGAAAAATGGTTGTCGGAGAATCAACGGAGGCAGGAGCTGCAAATGCTCTGCCAACGCCTCAAACGACAGCACCAACTGGCTTTCCCAACCAGGCTGCTGTGGACAATATAATGAGTGGTATCGGGAATACAGGAACTGTTAAATTGAATAATCACAGGAAGAAACTACGACAAAGGTAATAGAGTGATTTATCATGTTTCCCATTCCTTCCGATGTGAACTCAAAATTTTAATGTGGTCCGGGAATTATTCCTCGGCAGGTTCGATATAATTAAGAAACTGGGACAGGGTACTTATGGGAAGGTACAGCTCGGTATAAACAAGGAGACTAGTCAGGAGGTGGCCATTAAGACGATTAAAAAATGCAAAATTGAAACTGAAGCGGATCTCATAAGGATTCGACGTGAGGTGCAAATTATGAGTTCTGTACAACACCCCAATATTATTCACATTTACGAAGGTAAGTTCCACCTAAGCAAACAACTTGAACTTTTGGGATGGGAAGTGTGTTGGGAGTTGGGAAAATTATTGAATTAATTTGTAAAATAAACTTTGGGGTGTTCTACACTGAGAGAAAAAAAAGCAGTAAGAGACTTTAAGTGGAAATTTGCAACATTTTAAATTTTTTTTCAAAAACAAGCCGAGAGTTAGAACAACTTTGAAAAATGTAGAAGAGTTTTTCTGAGTATCACCGGGTAACTGAGGGCCTGGGCCTTCACTTTATAATTTTTTCTTTATTTTTCACAACGTCAGAAAGATTATTTGAAATGAAATTTCGAATATTTCGTGCCTACACTGAGAAAAAATGGGGGTGCGATTGATTTTTTTCCTCATAATTTTAACATTTTTAGGTGTAAAAATATATCAACATTTTTTAATGATAATTTTACACCTTTTTAAGGGTAAAATTAACATGAAAAGTGTAACTTTAACCCCCAATACACTAAAAAAGGTTAATATTTACACCGATTTTGGATCAATACTGCAGGGTAAAATTAACATTTCCGGAATGTTATTTTAACTTTTTCGGATTTCCCTCAGTATATAAAGAGCTTCTAAGACAAGATTCCCTAGAAAAACCATGTAAACCATTTGAGAGGTATCGTCCTCGAGGGAAGCCTAGGACAAGGTGGCTGAAACAAATTCAGGATATTGACTTAAAATGCCTCCAATTCGACTTCGAAGACCTTCCTGAAATGGTTATGAATAAAGAATTCAGAAACATATGAAAAATTTAGCCATTACGAAGCTTGGGATCGTACGAATCATGGGCATGGGCACTTTCCCCTATTGAAATATTTTTAAAAATATTAATAATATTTTTGCATTATATTAATAATTAAATTACAATTAAAGTGTCTCCCGTCTTATAATTATAAGTCCTAAGCAATCCTAGAACTCTTGCCAAACTCCCCTAACCAAAAGACTCTATTTTTAGATCAAATATCAGAGTCCCAGAGTTTGATCGAATTTTATAAAAAATAAGTATTGTTTTTCAGTAAATTAACCCCTTGAGTCAAACACCAAATTATTGATAAAATCTTTATTTTTAATCAGTAAATAACGGCGTTATCACACTTGCACATTAAAATTTTAATGTGATTCACATTAATTGTCGCTTGTGAGCGTCCAAATATGTTATTTGTGTCTTTGAGTCACTTAATATTTGGGGTTTTTCTATTTATTGATAAAGAAGTTGACTTGGCCTGCAAAAATAAGTTTAAATTTACCTAAAGCATAAATGTTTTTCACATTAAAAAATTAAAGAGAAAATCGCATTAATTTTTCGCATTAATGCTATAAATCAATTTATATCAAATTTTGCGGGCCAAGTCTACCTTTTTATCAAGAAATAGATCAAATTTTGAATGTGAAATGATTCAAACACACAAATTACACATTTGGACTCTCACTAGCGACAATTAATGTGAATCATATTAAAATTTTAATGTGCAAGTGTGATAACACAGTAACTCAAAATTAATAATAAATTATTTTCATTCATATTTAAATTGCTGTATATATGAACTTATCTTTCCTTTACCAAGAAGACAAATTTGTAATTTTTGCTAGAATTACCTTGTTAAAGTCTCGGGCACACTTTTTCGATCAGGGAAAATTTAATGAAATCGAAATGCACATATCTTTCTTTCTCAAACACTGAGAGAAATCCGAAAAAGTTAAAATAACATTCCGGAAATGTTTATTTTATCCTGCAGTATTGATCCGAAATTGGAGTAAATATTATGCTTTTTAGATGTAATAGGGGTTAAAGTTACCCTTTTTCATGTGAATTTTACCCTTAAAAAGGTGTAAAATTAACATTAAAAAATGTTGATATATTTTTACACCTAAAAATGTTAAAATTATGAGGAAAAAAAGTTAATCGTACCCTCTTTTTTTCTCAGTGAACGCTTTTCCTATGTTTATCGCATTCTTTCTCACTCAAATTTCGATTGCACTAAACTGAATTTGTTGTGACGTCTAAAAGAAGAAGAAGAAGAGTGAAAAGGAGTGGGACAGACATATGCAAAACGTTTGAGAAAGAATTAAATGAAATTTTCGTGATTTCAAAGTTGTGTCGGAGCTATAACAAATTTAATACTTGGCATATTGGCTAAAATGTTGCCTCTTTACTATTTTTAAGAACGTGCTGGACTTACTCGATAATTGTAAACCAAATTGAAAATCGAGCTCTTCATACTATATTTTCAATTTCTATTTAACACCAAATATTATCCTGATCCTGAAGGATTAATACAGAAGAATTTACGCACTTATCTTAATGGGAGAGGAACAGGCAGTTTCATACAGCTGAATTTTTATTCAAGATTTTTAACTGCTCGAACTCCAAGAGAGAGCAGTTTTCTTTAAACTATGATCCATATTCAAATTAAATAAAGTTAATTTTTCTTCTGTGTTGGCTACCTGAAAATATGAAGCACAATTTGTAAATTATTGTTTATTACGTTTATTATCTCAAAAATTGATGCCGGTCAAAGGCAAAATCCCGAAGAAACAAAATCCTGAATGGGTCTAAATTGCAATTGCCAAAATCTCGAAAATCTCATTTGGCTTAATTTGGAATTTGGATTAATTGAAACTTTTGCTCCATCCGCCCAACCATATCATATTGTAACACGATTTGCATCTCTGCATTCTCTCTTTCAAGGAGGGTTGGATCATTATTGTGGAATTTCTCAAGCACCTTCTTGATGCTAGTAAGTTGTCACTTGTAAACAAGTCCTCCTTTTCAGACATCGTGAAAGCAAATTGTTCCCTGAAGGCGACTTCACAATTCCGAAAGTCAAAATTCTGAAAGGGACAAAGTTATACGGATGTATAGAAAACTTCCCAAATACATAATATTTCGCTTTGCCTCCAAAAAGCGGGGGTGCAACAATAGGTGGAGCTATGACACATTTAACTTTTCAAAAGACTAATAGGCGACCGGTATCCCAAAAACAAAAAGAGTTTTTGTGACTATAGAAAGTTATTTTGTTCTCTAAATAGTCCGAAAAATTAGTTTTTATTTTTGGGATATCGGTGTTCTATTTGTCCTTAAAGGGTTAAGAAATCTGGATTTCTTAACCCAGGAATGGATTTTGATCCATTGCGGATTTTAGTTATACGAGATACGAGATATCGACCCATTCGGTACTTTGATTTTCCGGATTTTGATGTTGAGGATTTCGGTCTTTTCGGAATTTCGGCTTTCGGAATTTTGTTTTTGATAGATTTAGCATAATTTTAGGATGTTTTTTCAATGTTAATAGATATTTTTTGCAAAATCAAAATTCAGGAAAACTTTCAAACTCTGCATTTAAAGTATGATCGAAATATTTATGGATACTTTGTCAAATCGAAAAGATTCTCAAATTAAATTTAATTTCAACTTTGCTAATTTTCATACTAAATTTTTCTCTCAGTGTCTCAAAGGAAATCTCTGTGGATTATTTTTCTATATGATTTTCATAAATTTCTCAAAAAAACTCCCTACGTCTTTCCGTGGGAACTCCCTCTTGGAATCCTTTAATGTTTTACCAACATGAAAGGTGTCCATAAAATTCACAAAATTTCTCCAGGGGAAAGTGTTTCTCAATGTCGGTGGGCTACAAAAGACTGTTCTTCTGTGTATTTCTTGGGGGTTCCCTTCTGGTTATTTTCCCTTTTAAAAGCCATCCTGGTGTGTTGGGAAAATTGTGTGAAGAACACTAAGGAAATATTTCTTACCTTGCACACGAAGGTGCCAAAAGTTCAGGAAGATAAAGAGAGAGATGGGGTGTGGAGAATTGAGGAATTTCGTTTTTTCCACAACTCCTATGTAGTTTTTCCCAGGCTTCAACATATTTTGTTGCCAAGGGGAAGTATGTGGATTGAGATGAAAGAGTGACAGAGGGAGGAATTTAAAAAAAAAGCCAGTGATAAGCCTGAATTAGTTTATAGAGGTGTGATTCCTTCGTTGCAAATTCGGATTGTGGCAAACTCGAACGATATTTATACATAAAATTGGATGAGAAATGCATAAAAGTGTCTGAACATCTATAAATAGGATGAGAAATGCATAAAAGTGTCTAAAAATCTTTAAAGTCGATTATCTCGGAAACTATGAGAGATAGAGGCCTCAAACTTTACGTCCATTTAGAGCCTCTTTCAGGCTTGATATGTGCAAAATTTCACTTGAAAATTACAAAAATTGAATGAGAAATGCATAAAAGTGTCTGAAAATCTTTAAAGTCGATTATCTCGGCAACTATGAAAGATAGAGGCCTCAACTTTACATTCATTAAGAACCTCTGTAAGCGACCCGAGAAAATTGTGTCCCACGAAAATCCGCGAAAAAATTCGCGCCCCGTGAAAATCAGCGAAACAATTCGCGCGCCGCGAAAATTCGCGAAAACATACGCACACCGAGAAAATCAGCGAAAAATTCGCGCTCCGCAAAAATCAGGGAAAAAATTCGCGCCCCGCGAAATTCATCGAAAAAATCGTGCTCCGCGAAAATTCGCGAAAAAATACGCGACCCGCGAAAAATTACTCCCCCCGTGAAAACCCGCGAAAAATTTCACGCCCTGTGAAAATCCGCGAAAAATTTGTGCCCCGCAAAAATCAGCGAAAAATTTGTGCCCCGCAAAAATCAGCGAAAAAATTCGCTCTCCGCGAAAATCTGTGAAAAATTACACGCCCCGCGAAAACATACGCGACTCTTGAAACTCCGCGAAAAATTACGCGCCCCGCGCAAATCCGCGAAAAATATGCGACCCGCGAAACTCCGCGTAAAATACGCGACCCGCGAAAATTCGTCAAAAAATAAGCGACCTGCGAAAAATTTTCACGCCCCGTGAAAATCCGCGGAAAATTCGTGCCCCGTAAAAATCAGCGAAAAAATTACGCGCCCCGCGAAAACATACGCGACCCGCGAAACTCCGCGAAAAATTACGCGCCTCGCGAAAATCCGCGAAAAAATTCGCGCCCCGCGAAAATCAGCGAAAAAATTCGCGCATCGCGAAGATCCGCGAAAGACATCGAGGATCGTGAATTGTATATGCCACCTTACAAATCTTCGAATATAGACTCACTATGTAGAGAGGGAGAGTGAGAGAATGGGAATATATATGGGGAAAGCTCGTGCGACGCCGCTTCTCCCGCTTTTTTTCCCGCCTGACGCTAATAGCAAATTTTCTGAACCCTTTCGTCTCCTTTGGGACTCTGGGCACCCATGGAAAAAATTATTTTTTTAGACTATTTAGAATCGATAAAATTCCAATTTTTGTGGATGATTACAAACTATAAGGATGTCCAAATCTAGGATATTTTTTGCAGGATCCCAATTAACTCCTGAGCTTAGATATTTTTGGTCAAAAATCGTGAATTTTCGATTTTCTGCTTCCTTGCAGATATTGTGACGTTTTTCGTATTTCTAGACCAGAATAAGGAAAAACCTCTCGGGGCCAATAATTATGATAACTAACAATTACAGATTACATAAATTCGAAAAACATTTTTTTCTTAAATTTTCAAAAAACTTGATTAAACTTTATGGGTACTCTCGTCCCCAAAAATCTAGAGGTCAAATGTAAGGTTATATATACCGCCAATGCCCGCCATTTGCTTTTTGACACCAACCTTGTAAGAAAATTTCAAGTGGGAGTGATATTTTTGCCAATATGGCCGATAATTTTGACATTTGGCAGCGAGGGATATTGCTTTCGGGGAAGTTTTTCCTATTTTTCCTGATTTTGGTGAATTCTGATTGTCCAGGAAGTGTCCTTTATGCTTTGGAGAAAGCTTAATGTGCCTACAATGACATCGTATTGAAAGAAATGTGTTTTAAAGTGTTATGTGTAAAATATTATAAGGAATCTGTTGACAAGCAGGAGCTGGGTGCCTTTTTTAGCACTTCCTGCACATCTCACAAGATACTGGTCAATAATTCACCTTGTTTTAGTTATCAACATCATACAGGAGTCCTTTGACACGCACAAATATTTTACAAAATCGATAATATTGGCTTTGGGAAAATTGAAGTTTGTATCCCTTGCGTTCTTTTGGGGACGAGAGTAGCCATGAATTTTCCAATTTCCCAGAGGAGAAAAAAATTCTTTCTCTGTAAAAGTATCATATTTGACCACTAAGACTTACAATAAAGTGAGTTTTACTGAAATTCGTTCGCTCGATATGTTTTGGTCCGGAAAGAGTTAAAATTGAAATCTTTAAAATGAAATATCTCGAGAACCGCTCGACGAATGTCTTAATTTTTTTTTTAAATTGGTCTAAATTTTCTGGGCTACAATATAAACATAAAAAATTCAAAATCGCATGCTTAGATTTCGAGATAAACTACAAAACGTGATTTTTAACCGGTTTAGAACCGATTTTTCAAAAAACTAATAGTACAGAAATCGTCGTACGCGCGTAGATATATTTTTATAAAAATTTTTGAAGATATCTCTATCCAAACCAGAGATATTGCGTACTACGGACGGACGGCCGGACGGCAGCCGGACCCGAAATTGCCGGCTTATGATTTTCGGCATCAGTGATGTTCAAAACATGTACCCTGTGAATTTCAGCTCGATCGGATCACTTTGTGAAAATCCCAGGATTACAATAGGTGTGATTAGAAGGAATCACACCTAATAGGGGTTTGGGAGGTGGTAGTGAAGTGTTGCTGATGAAGTCATTTTGCTTACAAATAGACTCTCTACAGTGATTATCTCGATTAAATCGTCCCTTTTATTTTTGCCCTTTTATAACTTCAGTATTTGAGAATCGTGAGAAAATGGTGCTAGTCATGGAATTTGCTGCTGGTGGTGAATTGTATGATTATCTGTCGGAGAGGAAGGTGTTATCAGAGGAGGAAGCTCGTCGGGTATTTAGACAAATAGCAACAGCTGTCTACTACTGTCACAAGCACAAAATTTGCCATCGTGATCTTAAATTAGAGAATATTCTCTTGGACGAGAATGGCAACGCAAAGGTATTTATACTTAAAAGATTTTTTTTCTTCCTCATACTTTCGCTTTCGATCCATGATTTTTTTTTTGTGGGATGGATGGTGGCTGTGAATTAATCAATTGCGGTCTTTCAAAATAACATCTTGAGACTCATTAATCGAATGGCTCTGGCAATGGGCTATTTTTGCAGATTGCAGACTTTGGTCTGTCCAATGTGTTCGACGAGCAAAGACTGTTGGCGACATTCTGTGGGTCGCCTCTCTATGCGTCTCCGGAAATTGTCAAGGGGACTCCGTATCAGGGTCCGGAAGTCGATTGTTGGTCATTAGGGGTCTTGCTCTATACCCTCGTGTATGGTGCTATGCCCTTCGATGGCTCCAATTTCAAGAGATTGGTCAAGCAAATCAGCCAGGGTGATTACTATGAACCCAAAAAACCCTCTCCTGCTTCTCCGCTCATCCGGGAGATGCTCACCGTTTGCCCACAGCGAAGGGCAACAATTGAGCAAATCTGCAATCATTGGTGGGTCAATGAGGGTTACCAGGAGTCTTGCCTGGACCTGGCTGAGGAGCTGGCCAATCAGACACCTGTAAGACTCGATGTACTCCTTTCTCTGGCTCCGTCCTCGGTTACGGCCGATCAATTAGTTGTTCCCGGACTGGAAGATGGAAAGCCGACGGATCGAGTCACGAGAAGTCATTCAGTGGGATCTATCATTGATCTGGCCAATACTGAGGCCGAGAGGAGGATTATCGATATGGTTCAGGCTGGAGGGGAGGCAGCTCTAATGCCATCGCCAACGAGAACAATTACTCCAGCTGAAAGTCCGGTAAGTTTATTATTTCAATATATTTTTATTTTCAATCCACAAATCGTCATTTATAATTTATTCTTTCAATTCAATTCGATTTTAATATTATCCCCAATTTATTTAAAATGCAACTTTTCAAAAAAGAGGTTTAAAGTTTGACAGACAATACAGATTTTTATTACTTAGCATTACTTTTACAAAAAGTTATTTAAAACGTGCCGAGTGTTTCTTTTTAGTTTTTAACATTTTTGAATCCGATGATACGGTAAATGTCCTAATTCAAAACCATTTCCAGACGCTTTAACTTTGACAGAAGATTCAATACATTAAGTTCATAATTTTTCTGAAGAGAATTACATAAATTTGCTCCTTGACTCTTCTAGAATGTTACTGTTTAGTGAAAATTCTTTAGATGTAATTTGAAAACTTCTTAAATACAAGACAAATACGCGAGTGTAAAATGCTTCTATTGGAAACAAATTAATCCAAATGGAGACAAGGGAAAGTTTCTAATTGGAGACAAAGAGCTGAAGTGAAACCGCGACGAAAGGCTTCCAAAACCTTGTTGAGTTACTCCTGAGTGCAGGATTTGTACTTATTCCTGGTCTTTTCCCCTTCCCCATCTAAAACAATAAGAAAATCTCTCCAAAAAAATTTATATTTCCGGGGTTTCCATTTGAACCATTTGCAGACACTTCAGAAAACCCTTTTTGTTCACGAAATAGGCAATTATTTCATTTGAAAACTTCACGTACCGTTAACAATAAAGATTAGCACTTAATTTAACTAAATTAAGTTATTAAATTAAATTAAATTAAATTTTTCATGGTATCATATGCAAAGAATTCAAATTTCTATCAAGAAATTATTTAGAACAAGTCTGTACTAATTTATTACCTTTGCTTTAATGAATCATCATAATAAAAATATTAATGTGTTTAATATTTTTATTATGATAATAAAAGCTTTTCATCGTAATACAAAGATAATTTCGTGCGCATGTCACAGAAGAAATGAAAAATTCTATTGCAAGTTGAATTAGTACATGTATGTTCTAAATTATTACCTTCGCACTAATATTTAAATCACAATTTAAAAATGATTTTCTAACTGTTTTGGCCACTTATTACTGCTCGAACTCAAAGAGAAAGCAGTTACATAATCGACTCAAACGGTAGAAGTATCAACTTCTAGTCTTCGGTGATCCCTAATAAAAAAAAAAACAATATCTTCAAAAGTTATTTCTCTTCCCCCTACCCCCTCTATCCCCTTCAAAATCGTGATTTTTTTGGTTTTTCTGAAAATTGACCCAAGCTTTTTCAATGATTTTCGGATATGTTTTAAAGGTATTCCAGATGAACATTTCGTCCAAATAAATGACCGGAAAATTCACCATTTTGAAATATTGAAGGTCATAGGTCAATCACTTTGTAGGGCCCTTTTTTTAAGCGATTTGGTTAAAATTGGATTTTTTGCAAAAGTATTGAAATTCTGAATACGGCTGCATAGGTAATAAATCGATTTAGTACCGATAATTGAATATTTTTTCGAAAATTTTTTTTTATTGGCCCCAAATTTGTTCCTAAGCTAGAACACAAACGGTAAGAGATATCGACTTCCGGTCTTCAATGACCCTACTGATATGTGTACATTATCTCAGACGGTCTTTTTTCTTTTTTCCGCATCTTCTCTCTAACCTCTCCAAATCCATGTTTATTTTCGTTTTTGTTTTTTTTTTTTCAAAATTGGCCAAAGCTGAACAACCAAACATTTCGACCAAACATACCTATGTGGCCAGAAAATCCGCCATTTTGGATTATTGCAGGTCAAAGCTCAATCACTTTAAAGGGTTCACTTTTTTAGCGATTTGGTTAAATTTAGATTTTTGTTGGAAAGATGTGGACTTTTCTTATCAATTAATTCCTTATCATTTTTTTCTAATCGGTCAAGTAATCGTTATTGATTTATATTTCTCGATTATTCCTTTATATTTGCTCGTAAGTGGGTATGTTACTTCTCAACCAATTTTCTATTTCAAAATTGTTTTTCGGTTTGCGAAAGAATTTAACCGTCAATAAAGCGGTATGCTTTAAAAAATCCAGCAAAAAGATAATTCACAAAGATTTCTATCTCGTGAGTTCGTGCATTCCGCAAAGCTGGCACGCTTTGCTATCTCTTTTGTATAACTATTCTATCTTTAAATCTTCAGAAATCGAAATACCTAACTCACTTATATAATACCTACAGCGCCTCTGATGTCAATTTTACGAACTTAAGTTATAGAAAATTATGAGCTATTTGAGTTTTGTATTTTTAAAATCAAACTGCTAAAGCGGATTTTAATTAAATTCCATAAAATAAACTTAGTAAGTTTACCTACTCTGAAAAACAAAGTTTTGTTATGTGGGCAAATGAATTTTGTTAAAATTTCGTCAAAAGGATGTTGTTTACCAAATTGACGCAAATTTTTCTCGCGTTTTCCATGGAAGAGCATCTTTTTGACAAACTTTCTTTTATTAATTTGACAAAAGTTTTTTATTCAGAATGCATAAAGAAATATAACAAAAAGAAATTTCTAGGGTAAGTGTGCCAAATTTCGGCATAGTTGCATGCAAGCGCCAAAGTCTCAAGTTCGAAATGTAATATCTTTAATAGAAATTGATTTTTTTATTCCTTCTACTTAAGGAATGTTGCTTAGAACCTTGTAGACAGTTTATCGTCTTTATTTACTC
Source organism: Phlebotomus papatasi (assembly GCF_024763615.1). Classification (NCBI taxonomy): domain Eukaryota; kingdom Metazoa; phylum Arthropoda; class Insecta; order Diptera; family Psychodidae; genus Phlebotomus; species Phlebotomus papatasi. Next base: position 18,167,013 of record NC_077222.1, read on the forward strand.
TAAAATCATTCTTAATACATTTTAAAATAAATAAAAATGTTGACATAGCTTTGGTGCCTTATTTCGGCCACCTTCATTCTTCATGGTTCTTTGCCCATCGGGAATTCTTCCAATGTCTTTTTCACGTCTTCTCGTTTGTCGAAGCTAAATTATTTGTTCTTCTTTTGCACTGTATAATCTCTAGAGTATGTAAAAACTAAAAACTCATGAATATTCGAGGAACAAAAAAGGTGGCCGGAATTGCAAGCTGGCCGGAATTTGGTACACTTACCCTAAATAGTTTTTGAACAGAATTAAATTCCTGTAACAGCATAATTTAAAATAAAATTGTCACAGGAATAACATTTAATTTTCATTAAATATTATTTGGCTGATAAATTAATTTTTAATTACAATGATCAAAAATCTGCATTGCTCTGAATCTCATTTTATACATTGGATTGTAAAAAAAAAATAAACGTTTATATTTGGTTTAAAATTACCGCATTCTATTGAATTTTGCACAATAAAGAACGATAAATTTGGTGGTGTTTATTGCAAGCGCTACCTCTGGGATATGTTTTTTTGTTCATCCAGAGGGGCTTTCGCAAATGACGATTTGGCGATTGTGCAATGTTTTGGATCAATAAATGGGGAATTTCATTTGATTATTAGGCACAGCCAAAGCGAAAATTGGAAACAACGGTGTCCATGGAGAATGCAACAGGTGCGAAAAAGAAGGAAAAACCCACGGAGAATCTCAAGAATGAATCGTTGACCATTGTGGAGGCGATGGATCTCGATCCGGAAATTCCACAGAGTCAATCGGAGGCGATTGTTGAGGATGCCAAGGAGAAGGAAGTATTACAGTTGGCTGAGGAGGCACCAAGTGAGACGGTGAGGGAAATTGTGGAGGAAGTGCCAGTGAAGGATGGTAGTCCGGAGAAGAAGAAGGTGGTGAAGAAGAAGGAGGAAGTTGTGAAGGAGAAGACGCCGGTGAAGAAGACAGCTAGTAAGGGTAAAACAACAGACTTGGCGGCTACAATTAAAGAAGTGGCTGAAGAGGCACCAAGTGTGCCCAGTGAACGGAAGAATAGTCTTCCGGAGGAGAATCTGACGAAGCCAACGGAACGACGACGATCGCGAATCTTCGAGACAGCTGAGAAATTCCAGAATATGGCCAATCAAAGTGATAGACCGAAGAAATTTGTGGTACCAGGAGGCGGTGGAAGTTCTGGTGGATTCAAGAGGGACTCCGAGCGAAGAGCATCTGTGCCAGTGGTTGAGGCGACAGAAAAGACGACACCGCAATCTCAAGTTCAGGAGAGTAGTACTCCTGTGGAGAAATCTTCAACGAGGGAGGCGATGAAGTCAGACGATCTGCAGAGCAGTGATTCAAAGGGGTCGGTGCAGAGTTTCTCACTGGAGGAAGCGAGGAAGTCAATGGAAAATTCAATTGCACTGCTCAATCAGGTGACATTTTATACACTTCCACCCATTCCCCCTCTAACCACCCTTTTTACAGACCCAACTAGAAAATTTTATTACTCCTCTACGTGATACTATAATAGTGGTAATTTCATTTCATCCCGGAAAAGCACCTTTCATTGAGACTCTCTCTCTCTCTACTCTATTCAGGTGGCATACGCATTTAGAGATGCTTTAGAATTCTTGTGCTTTTAGCTTCACTATATAAAAATTCTTTGTGGAATTTTCAATAAATTCAAGAGGGTTCCATTGGTTTTATTATTGGAAATATATTGAGGAAGTTTGGTGAAACACCTTAAAAATCTTTTGAAAGTATCGCCTTTTTGCAATCGAAAAAGCATCAGTATTTTATTACTTAAAATGCTGAATTGGCATATTAAACCAATTTCTGTATTTATGCTTTAATACAGTAAAAAATCTTTAGATTTGTAAGAAATTCGGTTATACGTATTTGAAAAGAATTTATTTAACTTTATTTGTCTATTAAAAAATTTTTTAATAGGTTTCACTTAAATATGAACCAGTGAAAAAAATGAAAAGTATTTTTTTCTTTTGTCAAGTGTAGGAAAAATATTTTTAGGAGACGCAATGGAATGTGTTTCGAATGCTAAATATCAAAATTTTACTATTTAAGTGTTTACCAAATCCTAAATAATCGATCTCTCAGGTAAAAAAATAGGCCTTTTTTCTGATAATAATTTATTGTGTAGAAAATATTTTAGAAATTCCAATTTTTGGAATATAAAAGAGTAACTTTAGAACAAAATTTTAAAAAAAATTGAAAAATTTTGAAAATTCAACCGTTGGTAGCTGATTTTCAGAACCATTCCTCAAAAAACAGACCTTGCTGTAGGCAAGATTTCTCCCAGTAGGTTCATCTGAAATCAATAAACCAAATATACTCTGTTAGAGGATTAGTTGGACCCCTGGACGAACGAAGGATTTAAAAAAAAGCAAAATTTGGATTTTTGGCAAAAGTTTTTGTAAAAAAAATTATCAATTTTACCCCATTTTTCAACACATTTTGGATTGTAAAAATAGTTCTGATTAAAGGAAGTGCAAATCCTTCGTTCAAACACTAGATAATACTTCTCAAAACAAGTATGCAAAATTTCAGAAAGGTCGGTTCAGTAGACTCTGAGTAATCTTGACTACCGCATTGTAAAACGGTGTTTTGAGAAAAACGCGTTTAAAGTTTTACAACAATATGCGCGCGCAGGCGGAATGCATAACTAAAACTGCTCTACTTCCGAGAGTTTTACTCCGATTGACTTGAAATTTTCAGAAAATGTGTGTTCAAATGTGTGACTTATCTCTTGGAAGTAGTTAATATTTAGAGTTTGATTTATTTATTGATGAAAACGTAGAATTGGCCAGCAAAATTTCTTTTTACATTCACTTAAACCAGAAATATATTTTCATGCGAAATAGAAAGACAAAGAAGATCGTGGACGAAAAAATATACCTTTCTTGATTTTTTCTCTTTAGTCCTTCACAACTTTTCGAGCATGGATGTCCTATTCATCAGGTTTCGCATTTAGAGAAAATCACACTTCTCCTTTAAATTCACCATTCAGCGGACTGACACAGAATCATTCTGTGTGATCAAGTGAAATGTGATTAACTCCAAGTGCAGTACAGCAGTAAATTTTTTCGCCAGTACGATATTTTTCCTCAAAATTCGAAAATCGTTTAAATTGGTTATTAGTCGTTGGCGTATGAATCTCAAATATATCCATTGCGACGCATTTTGCGAAAAAATTACGCGGAAAAAAGCTGTTTGGAATAGTGATTCTGCTGTCTTATGGCCTCTACACACTAAAGAAATTTATATCCATATTCACAGGTAACAGACTAGGCTTTTTGCTCTTTTCAGCGTTTTTCGAAGAAGCAATTGAAAAGTCAATATGACGCCTTCATTGCTTTTGAATCTATCACTCGCCATCTAGTGTAAGTAAATGTCGAAGGCGGGAAATATTTTCAAGTCTTAAAAGCAATGTAGTTCACATTATTCACATGTATTTTATACTAAACTTTTATTTCACTAATGCTTAGACTCATTTTAAATATATTTCAAAAGTTTTCACAAGAGTTTTATGAGTAAAATTTCCTTTGTTTTGATTTTTCCTGGCATCAGCTGATTTCGATGGTGGTCGATGAAATTTCGAACTTTGTTCGAACACTGAATTTAAATAGGGAATGTTAACGGACTATGTGATATGGAACTATAAAAAAAGAACAATTTTGACCGGGCAATTGCTTTTTGCTTTTTGTTCAAGGAATTTATATTTGGCCAATTTTACTAAAATATCATTTTCATTTTAAAGAATATTGTCTCATAGAACGTAAATGATACTTATGCACCAAGCGAGCAGAAGCCTGTTCAAAAACACTCACGGAATATATTAGAAACGATTTGAAATGTGTGTTCCAGAGGACAGTTTTCTGTAGATTTGGAAAATTGAAGAAACAGCACAGACAATGTGATAGAATTTTTACCAACCTTTGACAACAAGCATATAAAAATGAATATCCATCCAGGAATTAGAGCTATCTTGTAGAATTTTTGGAAAGCTTCCCCACAATTACCAATTTCGCTAGAGAGCTTTCAAGGTATAAAATCAGGGTGTCACTAAGTTGTATGATTTTACGGTACTCTATGAACGCATTAAAGATATAATTGAATTGGAATTCTTCTTATTTTTGACCAATTGAACCGAAATTTAAACTAGAACTTCCTGAATATAACTCCTTTTGATATACTTTGACGAATGTCTTAATCTGAAAAAAGTAATGCCACCTCGATTGCAAAGGTGCCATACATAAAACAGCGCCACATTGCAAATCTTGCGATAGCTACAAAACTAAATAAGTTCAAAAATCTTATTTTAATAAATATGTTATTTATTTTATTCTCTATTAAATAATTTAATTAAAAGAAGTAAGTAAAAAAAAATGACATTTTAATAAGAAAAGTTTAATAGAGAGAGTAAAAAGAAAGCAATAATTGTAAAACCGTATTGTGTATTAAAAATGAAGCGTTAATAAAACCACCCCTCAATCAAGAAAAATTGTTTAGGTAGCATCACATATTTAAAATTATTTCAAACTTTTCTATTTAAAAATATGTTTAAAAATAAATAATAATTTATTTTAAAAAAATAACGCAAATCTTTTCAAGAATTTTAAAGAAAAACATTATCCACTTCTAAAGTAAATATTTAATCCCATCGAGTTCATTGATTGGCTGAAACCTGAAAGCGCTTCAAAGCTTTAGCCAATCAGATAACGCGGTGAGAATAAAATATTTCATGAGGAAAAAATATTGAATTACATGTGAATAATGCTAAAGCTAAAACTAAAAATACCTTAAAAAAGAGAAATATTACCACAATTTTTCATTTCTAAATATTTTTTCTTTATCGGTTCATCAGCAACATTTAAAAAAGGTAAATTTAATTATAATTCAATGATCTTTGGTGTTATTTACCTCGTCGAATGAGTATTTTTAGAAATAAATATTTACTTTCCCTTTTTCGATTCTGCTGATATTTGAAATTTCAAGAGAGTATTGATGGAAATTCAATAATAGCTTCATGAAATTTTAATGTCGCTAGACAACATTTTTATCGGATGTAAAAAAAAGCTTTTAAAAATCACTTCAATTAATTAATAAAACTAATTGAAAAGTGATTTGGGATTCATAAGTTAATTAAGCAATGATAAAAGCGATGAATGCTGATCATTTAGTTCAATACAGAGAAAGGCTTTCAGGCTTCGCACACACTCTGGTTAATGAATCTGACCTATCCAATTGCAATAGGGGAAAGTACTCTCCCTTCGAACGTTCATGCCTTCGAATATTGTGATTTTTTTACAATAATTATACACACATAATTATAAATAACTGATAATAAGCTAGATAATATTTAATAGAAATGTTTAAGTCTCTTAGGACAACTTAAAGAAAATTCATATTATTCGAAGGCATGAACGTGTTCGAAAGGAGAGTACTTTCTCCTATATATTTTAATAGCCACCGTCGTTGCAAGTGACTTTGCACTTTTTTCAGTATTTTTCAAATTTACCCTTTAAAAATAGATAGTTAAAATAAAAGGAAGGGGGTAAATGTGTAAAATCATTTAGTGAATGGATTTTGTGCCACTACCATTTATTTTATAAAATTTCACTATGTTGCAAAAAATTAAGAAAAAGCCTTGCACTTGAGATGTGCAAGTGACTTCACTTTTTTTTTAAATAAATATTAAAAATTAACAATTTCTAATTATAAACGACTATAAAGGTCTTCACATTTAAGGGTAAGATGCACGAGATAGACAAGATGGCGTGGTCATTATCCTGATTTGACATTTCTATGCGCCATTTTGAAGAACTGTCAAAATCTAGAACTCATCCGATTGGTTTGAAATTTTAGTATGTTGTAGCTGATGTCAAGACCTTTTTAGAACATATCTATGTTCCAGTCTACGTCAAGCATTTACCTAAAAACAGTGGCTTAAAATTTAAAATTTTGAAATATTCAGTTTTTAGCGGTCTCTATTTTTTAATCTTGAGTATTTGAGACCTACGAAATGCCTCAGTAACCATTAAAAATGGTTGAGGCTTTTATTTTAATATTTATTTACTCTTGCATAATTTAAAAAAACGAAAAATTCAGATATTTATTTATTTATTTTTTATTTTTGTAACAACAGTTTTTCAGATCCTCAAATAATATGCTGTTATAAGTAGAAACATTACTTTTCTATTTGTTTGTTTGTTAGATCGTATCGCCTAACGATAGCGCTGTCTTCTTTTGTGATGGTTTCAATAAAGGGAAGCACCCTGTAGTTTCGTATTCATAAAAATGTCAAAATTTGAAACTTGGAACCCCTGTATCCAGACGATCCTGTGACCTAAATCTAATTATATATGTTCTGAAAAGGTCTTGACATCAGCTGGAACATACTAAAATTTCAACTCAATTGGCCGAATTTTAGCTTTTGACAGTTATTAAAAATGGCGGAAAGAAACGTCATATCAAAATGGCGACCACGCCGTCATGTAGATCTAGAGCATTTTATCTTAAGACCCCACCCCATAGCAAAAGAAAGCGGAATAAGAAATCACAAGGAAAAATTCCTCGGAATTTTCCAGTATTTTTCCATGGTAAATTTCACGGAAATTTTCCATAATATATTTCCAAGGAAATTCCTATGGATTTATAGTGAATTTTTTTGTGTGGAATATTTCACAGAAAATTTACATGGAATGAATATGGATTTATCCACCAAAAAAAATGGAGAACAAATGAAGCTGTCACATGCATCTCATATGTTCATTTCCCTATATTTAAAAAAAAAATAGGAAACTTCACGAGGATTTTGATATGTTTTATTAAATCAACGATAATGAATTTATACTTTAGATAAGAAAAAGCAATCGGGAAAAAAAATTTTCCTAAAAAAATACATTCAATGATATAAAAACACGTATATTTTAGGTCCGCAGTCTGTTTAATGTTATCAATTCACTAGGGTAAAGTGAGGTAATTTGGGACCATTTACAATTTGGGACATTTGAGAATTTCTCATTGTTTCAGATGAGCAAAAATAAAACTAAGACCGCGAAATAGAAGAAAAAACGATTTAGAAGAAATGGAAGAGCTTTTCTTCCTTTTGAATATCTTTAACAGTGAAAAAGCTCAAATGTCCCAAATTGTAAATGGTTCCAAATTACCTCATTTTACCCTATTATCTACACAAAAAACAGCGTCGCATAATTAATAAATATTATAGGGTAAGTGTGCCAAAATTCGGCATAGTTGCATGCAAGCGTCAGAGTCTCAAGTTTCAAATGTAATATTTTAAATACAAATTGTTTTTTTTATTCTTTCTTCTGAAAAAGTGTTGCTTGGAACCTTGTGAAGAGTTTACCGTCTATATTTACTCTAAAATCATTCTTAATACATTTTATAATGAATAAAAATGCAGACATAGCTTTGGTGCCCTATTTCAGCCACCTTCATTCTCATAGTTCCTTGCCCTTCAGGAATTCTTCCAATGCCTTTTCACGTCATCTCGTTTGTCGAAGCTACATTTTTTGTTATTCTTTTGCATTGTATAATCTCTAAGAGTATGTAAAAATTAAAAATTCATGGAAATTCGAGGAACAAAAAAGGTGGCCGGAATTTAAAGCTGGCCGGAATTTGGCACATTACCCTAGGTAACACAGAAATCACTAAGATCTTTGCATAAAATTTGCGAGCAAAATAAATCCATCTATTTTGTACCGCCAAAAACATATTCTAGCGGTAAAACGAAGAAACAAACGTGTGGATTTTTTTTGGAAAACTGTATGGAAAAGTAATGGAATTTTCCGTGGAATTATTCATTGGGTCGTCTTCAGGAAATAAGCAGGGATTTTCCTACAAAAAAGGGGGCGTGTTGCGGTAAAATCCATGGAAAATCCATAGGAAAACTTCTGGAATATTCCATGGAAAATTCCAGTGGATTCCACGGACGATTAACGTTTGATTTCCATACAAACCCTCCATGGACTTCCATGGAAATTGACGTTGGATTTCCAATTTTCCATGGAATGGCCATTTTTCATGGCCTCAAATTCCATGGAATGAGTGGAATTTGACGCAAAATTTCCAATGGAGTTTCCGCGGAAGTTTGCTATGGGGCATATAATTCTGGATGATTTTTATTCAAGTACTTTTCTAATAAAGCTTTAGAAAAATCATTAGCCGTTTTATGACTTAAGTCATGCGTTCCTAGAAAGAAAATAGTGAAAAAAGGTGATTTAATAAAAAAAAATTTAACAAAATCGAAATGGATTATTCTAGCCAGATCAATTTAGGGTAAGTGTACCAAATTTCGGCATAGTTGCATGCAAGCGCCAAAGTCTCAAGTTTGAAATGTAATATATCTTTAAAAGAAATTGATTTTCTTTTCATTCCTTCTACTTTAGGAGTGTTGCTTAGAGCCTTATGCCCTAGACACACTTACGACTTAAGCCGAGAGACGACTTAGTGGAAAATTATGGAAATGTAGTTTGACCATTATTTCTAATATAATTACGCTAAGCCGTCTCTCGGCTAATCCTCAGGTCTGTCAAGGCCCTTATAGACAGTTTATCGTTTTTATTTACTTTAAAATCGTTCTTAATACATTTCAAAATGAATAAAATGCAGACATAGCTTTGGTGCCCTATTTCGGCCACCTTCATTCTCATAGTTCCTTGCCCTTCGGGAATTCTTCCAATACTTTATTCACGTCATCTCGTTTGTCGAAGCTACATTTTTTGTTATTCTTTTGCATTGTATAATCTCTAGAGTATGTATCAACTAAAAATTTATGGAAATTCAAGGAACAAAAAAGGTGGCCAGAATTTGGCACACTTACCCTAGATGATTTACTACTCTGAAACCGCTTTTGGAAACATTCCTTGAAAAAATTAGGTCAGATTTATTAAAAGAACATGGAAAAAATATAAAGTGTTCGAAATCAGAGTGTGTGCCAAACCTAAAAGCATTCTCCTAATAGTAATGATTATAAAACGATTTAAATATTAATATTAAATTTTTCTTTAATAAAGCCTCTATCTTCCACTACGGGTTTTCAAACAAGATAGGCTCTGACTTTTTTTTTAATTGCATTTTTTTTGGAGAGTTTTCAGCGTTTTGCAGAAGCTTAATTTAACATTTTGTCCACAGGCTCGAAATGAATCGAATCCTGATGTTGATCAACTGTGTGCCAAGACTGAAAATGTGGCTGTTTCCGAGGAGAATGCTGAACGTCAGAGGAAATTGAAGAATGCCAGAGAAATAATTGGTAATGCCATACAGCCTGGAAGATTATGCATGGGTACGAAAAATGACCCCTCTTGCTTCCTCAACAGCACACAGAAAATACACTGCAGAAACGCACACTTTTCACTGCTTTTAGCTCTCTCTCTCACATTCAATTTCCATGGACATTCTGTGAATATTAATGGGTTGGGCTCCCTCTGGGGGCTCAATGGTCTTTTTTTCTTTTTTCTCCCCATTTTCCTTTCAAAAAAAAATACAGGTATTCGCAAGCCTCCTGTACCGTTTGGTATCAATGGACGGTCAATATCAGGAAGTGTTGTGCCATCAGCGACGGGAAGTGAGAAGAAATCAATGCGCCTGCAAGTTGGACCGGATCCAAGTGATATGAGAACCGCCACATTTTCGGTATCGACACCGGAACAGAAAACTTTCGAGCGAGAGCCACTGACCGCTTCAGTTGCAAAACGTAAGTCCTTATTTTCTTTCACTTCATGAATATTCAAATGAGCGATTGGGGGAGATTTCTAACTATTCAGATGGTGTGTACATTTTAAGTTTGTTGTGATTTTTGCAAAGTGAAATTTCCAGAGTGAAAAGTTAATTCTTGAAGGTATATTAAAAGAGTTTCAGAGAGAAAATTTCAAGCGTTGAAAGACAGGTGGAAAATGTTAAAAGTTTTACTTTGTGAACTTTCTCATGGAAATGCTTTGATTGCAGAAGTGAACAAACCCAATATATCTGATATTTTCCCTTTCTCAGATTCCCCTATTAATTCGCAATGTCAAATTTATTGAGTGAAAAGTGTAGAATTTTTTAATAGATAATTTTATTGGACTGCAATTGTCCATAAAAGTATTTTTAGGTTCAATATGTTCCAGCTAGAAATATCGTTAGCAATAAATAGAATTGAATACAGTAAATTGGGAAATAAAATCCGACTTTACAATAACCATTTTTCAAATGCATAGATCACATTGAAAAATTTAATAACGCTACAAAAGTATAAAATGGTTCATAAAAAAATTGCAGGTAATAAAGTATTAAACAAATAAATTAAATATAACTAAAATATTATCACATATATTACATTTTTATAACGTCTATAAATTTTGGAGTTTCAACCAAAATAAAGGGTACTTTTCCTGTTTAAAGAATATAATTAACACTGAAATAACTTTCATATTTTATTTCAAAAATAGTTGTTTGTTGCTCATTTATTTATTTTTTTATTGTTTCCTTTATTCGCAAAAATCCTGATTGAAAACTTTATTGAAATATAGGGGAAAGCGCGCTACTTTCGGACGATTTATTCTTCTCACAAAACATTTTTTTCATTGTGTTATGAATGAATTTGTTCCGTTATAATATTATATTTTAATAGCTAATCTAATGCCTCAAATTTTCAGAAAAGAGCCATGGGTGAAATCCATAAGGAACTTAGAAAAAAAATTGAATTGTCCGAAGCTTGAGTCGTCCGAAGGTACATTCGGACGACTCAAGCTTCGAGCAAATCACTATTTTCAATATGTTTTTAATGAATTTTGTCTATTGTAATATTATATTTTAATATTTAATCCAATGTCTTAAATTTCCTTAAAAGAACCACGGCTAAAACTCATTGAGAACATAGAAAAGTGAGTTGTCCGAAGCTTCAATCGTCCAAAGGTAGTGTATTTTCCACTGGAAATAAAATTTAGTAAGACATTGAGAGAATTTAAATTAGTTTAAAAATTAGAATATCGTAAAATTCACATGAAATAGAAATAAGGAAAAAGAAATCATCTACAGAAAATCCTGAAATAAACCAAGAGTTGATCAAAGGCTCTACACTACACAGATAAAAAATATTTCGTAAAATTGTTCGTAAATGTTTGTGAATTCCTATCGGGGATTTACGAAATGTTTATAAATCGCATAACTCACAAACAAGTTCGTAACAGTTTGTACTTTTTTCACAAACATTGCTCGTAAAATGATCATTTGATGAGCATTTTTTTTTGTACCTTTACAAACATTTGTTCATAAATGTTCTTAAGCACACAAAAAATGTTCCTGTAGGGGAATTTTGTAATTTTCGTGGCATGTCAAGCGTTAGTTCGAAACGTGACAATGCCGATTGAGCTTTTTTGTCATATCATTTTAGTTCGATAATGCAATTAATTGATATTATAATGAAATCCTTTTACTTGATGATTTTATGAAAATACAGTACGTCTTTGTTGATTTGTTTAACAAAATTTATTGTCATTTGAATTGGAAGAAATCTCAAATATGTGACTTTTGACAATGCAACGTGAGTTGAAATGGCAATGTCACGGCTACAGAATCGCATTATCGAAAAAGCTCTCCTGAGATCCAAACCCAATTTGTCATATGGCATTACCAGAGCGTTACAGAATTTCCCTCCTGGGCACCTGTCGGATTTTTTGGTTAGGGGAGTCGTTCGGTCAGGATTCGGGGACATATCACTGCTTCTATCGTTCACTCTTTGTAAACTGTATTTTACTGTTTGTACAGTAGACTCTCGCTAATTCAGCTCTTTTTACCCTTTAAGGACGATTGGCTCACCGGTGACCCAAAAATGAAATTTTTCCTATGGCCTTCTAAAGCTATATTTTGCTGTAAAAAGTTAGAAAAAGTGATTTTTTTCTGACCCCCGATTTTAAACTTTCTCGTCCTTAAAGAGTTAAAATCGGGCTACTTTTTAATTCGGGCAGCAGTTAAATTTGAAAAAGTTTGTTGACATTTTTCACATTTGTTTATTCTTGTTAATTGAAGCAAATATGCTCAAATTTTCCATGGTTTTTCGTGGTTATGATGTTATTTTGCATTATGAAGGATTTGCATAGAATTTAAGTTAAATATCGGTATGTAAACTTAATATAGATATGTAGATGAACAAAAAGTCGTTGCATTTTAAACAGTTTGACGCCCGAATTTCTCTCTAATTCGGGTGACATTTCGGTCCCAAATGCCCGAATGTTAGAGAGTCTACTGTAACGATTTAACTTTATTTTTAAATTAAAAGGTAATGGCTCCGTCACACCTTTTAGACCAGGGGAATTTTTATAAAGTCAAAATTAACATCCATTTCTTTCTTTAATACAGACCTGTGCTTATTAAAAGTCGTGTAGTATCGGATATGTGTTGATAGTTCTAATGGAAATTGCATATTGACGTTCTGGTAACACTAATCCCGGTTATTCACGCTGCCATGATGAATATTTTTGCGTCAAAAAGACATAATAGAAAGAAAAACTCTCATAAAAATAAATTGTCTTCTTGATATCTTTGTCGGAAGACGAATAGCTTTTCACTAAACGCCCTTTTACTTAAATCTTGCGGAAATATGAAGAAATTTAAAGAAAATATCATTTCAAATGGAAAATTCTTAAATTGCGCGCAATTCAACTCGAGAGAGAGATAGAGACACAAATAACTCACTTGACAAACGTCTGGCGGCGCTTCGGTTGCAAAAAATCTCTGAAATGCTACAAAATATTTTCTTCTCTGTTTTATGCTTCTTAGCAGGTCGTGTCCCTTCTTGTAATATGTATTTTTGCATTCCTTATTAACTAAAAGAGTATTGTACAAAAGGGTTTTTCTCAAACCTATCCTGAATTTTGGGACAGCTCAAAAGAATATGAGTCTTCCAGCTTAAAATTTCTTCCCAATGTTTTTGTTGTAATATCGACAATTATTCACAATTAATCCAAATAACTGTATTCAACTAAATTATTAAAAGGATTTTCTTGTGAAAATGACTTAACTAAGGAGTTAAGGAATTTAACAATTTTCACATTAAAAACCTCTCATTTTCTCTACGTGAATTTTCGCGGCATTTCGAAGAATCCCAACTGGCACCACCAAATTCATTCGGCTTTTATTTTAGCTCAGGCCTGCTTTAATGCTTTGCATATGACTATCCTACTCTTCCGTAGTTCCGTACTCTTTTGAACAACAAACCAAATTAAATTTAGTTCAATCCAATTTCGAGCCCGAATAAATGGGATTGACTTGTGCAAATCTTTTGAGAAAGAAAGGAACGCGAATTTCAGTTTCAGGAAAGTATACCGATTTAAATGTCAAATGCATAAGGACTAACCCAAGAATCAATTTTTTCTCAATATAGTCTTATAGAATTCCCGAATCATGGCTTATTAGAAAGTCTCAAAGAACGATTTGCTTAAATAACGCTTGTAGACTAATTAAAATAGTCGTTGAGACCTTTATATATAAAAGTGGCGTACCATTAAGGGGCTCAAGTGATTCTATAAACCAGAGGTGTGCAAGAAACCGTTGAAACCGAATTAACGTCAAAATAAGTTTGTTATAGTAGCATTTTGACCATTGACGTACATGTTTCATTTGACGTTAATTCACTTTCAACGGTTTCTTGCACACCTCTGCTATAAACATTACTGTGAAAGGAAACTGAAGAGTTCTATGAGACAATCTTATAAAACATCTATATATCTTCTAAGAGAATGCTTATACAATACTCTAAATTTAATATTATAAACGGATATGAACCTGTTATAAGACCATAATCAGAATAATTAAAAGAATCACAAAAAAAATTTCGCTTTTATACATTTTTATGTAATTCTATTTTATGTAATTATAATTTTTTAATGTAATTTGACATGTTTAGGAATTTATTAGTTCACCATTACCGCCGTTCCAGAGATACAAAGGTGGTCGCTTTAGCTGTGCCGCGAACCCACGAAAATCCAAATTGTCCCTGTAAATAATCTGCTGAACGCGTCTTCTTTTTCTTTATTAATATCCAATCGGTATATGAGGAAATGCCTCCAAACTGCGTCTCGACTGAATTTTACGCTTATTTTTAAATTTTAAAGACTGTTATGAGCATGCTACAAGTTTTCAATAGATCCAGGTCAAATTTAAGGGGAAATGAGAGGAAATCAGGGGAAGTTGTTGACATTTTGCGTGCAGCGTTTGGATTGCAAAGCATTTTTCACACAAATTCATTCAATAAGAGTAAATTTGCTGTATTGTGCTAATGTTTTAAAGTAACAACGTGGTGTGGTATAGTGATAACGAGTGTATAATCAAGAAATAAAGAAATTACTAAGTTTTACAGCATCTTCTCAAAGAATGCCTCACATTCTTTGTCAGTAGTGTTCAAAGAACTTCCTGAGCATCGTAATAGTGCACCACTTTTACATATAAGGGTCACTGAGACCTATTCGGGAGTACTACAAGCGGTGTTTAAGAAAAGCAGAGTATCGTATTTTGAGAACGGTATAAGCCAAAATGAAGGAGAAAATACTTCTTGGACACTCCCATGGTTTTTTTTTATAAATTAAAAAGGTGCAAGTGCCACTGAAGGACAAAAAATAAATAAAAAAAAAATAATGGTACAAACTGATAAAAATGGATTACTTTAATTTTTTTGTGGAAATCATGATATTTTTCACGTGGAAAAATTTGTTAGTGTACTGAAAGTCTAAGATTCTTCTATAAGACTCTTTGCAGAGCAAATATGAGAATCTTATAGCAGTTTTTAGTATTCTTCCGTATTGTACTCATTGCGCTCTTCTATCGTAATAGAAAACTCACAGCGTAATTAATCTGCTTTTCGGTTTTATTCATAAATTAGGAAGTAATAATTGCAAACAAATGACAAAAGGCTCTAGAAAATATTGAGCAAATCGATAAAATAGGACTACTTTGATTTTCATTAAGAAAATAACTAATATTTTCACGTGAAAAAGATTGTACTAAAAAAAAGTCTATAAAAAGAACTTGTAGCACACCTTGAAATAAGATTCATAAGAAAATAGTTCTTAATGCTTTTGTCCTTATTAACACATATTTTGAGCTTGATGTAAGTAAAATATTATAGAACATATTTTCTTGAGAAATATTATCTTATAAAAAGGGTTTCGTAGTATTGTATTATGCTTCTTATGAGACTTTTATATCTCTATCCTATAATTCCGCTGTTAGCTGTTTAGAAGATCATTATAAGACCATTTCAAGTATTTGGTTCTATAAGGCAGCTAATTTGCTAGTTGGGAAGGGCCCTTTAAAACTTGGAATACTGAAAATAATAGATTGAGCATGTATGGAGCGATATTAATTTTTAATTTAAATTTACACTTACTACTCCTATATCATTTTCACCATAAATTATTTCATAAAATGTTTGATTATAAAGGAACCATTGGATGTTAAAATAAAACTTTTCACTTTGCAAATTTGTATTAAATGATTAAATTTCCATTTCAATTTGGCATTTGAACAATTGTGTTTTGCTGAAATCCAAAATGAAAAGGGAAATGTAAACTTAAAGTGGTCAAATAGTGCACTGATTGTGGCAAATAGAACCACTATTGCATGTGACTATTTGTATAATTGGATTATTTTCACTCCCTCAAGCGGTTGCAGTTGGTACGTCAGTTGAGGCACCCGGTGAAGGTACAATGAAGACTTCACGTGCTGAAATTGTCCTCAAGTCTGCCACACTGCCCCGTCGGAAGGCCACAAAGCAGGAAGTCCAGCAGGATACATCATCTTCAACTAAACCTGAACCACAAATGCGTTTCTCCACTGAGATGCAGCATCAAATGCCAGATTTACGTAGTGCACCCATTCGTGAACATTCAACACCCTACAGTCCATTGTCACTTCATCAGCGTGCCATGAGCCTAGAACCTCAGGCTAGGGAGCATTTTGTGCCAATTGCCCGTCCATCGAACTACATCCGGACGACATCTTCCAATCCCTTCCGGGCTACATCGCTCTCGCGTCAGTCAACAAATGAGTCTGACACAGAGACAACTACCACGTCAGCCACTCAGAGCCAACAAAATGTGGCAGCTGGTGGAACAAATCAGCCGATTAAGAAGAGCCCAAGGGAATTTATTATTCCCATTGCGGTTGAGGGTGGGGGTTATATAACACCCAGAGCTGGAAGTCTCGAACCATCGGAATCAACAGCCAGTGGCTCGACATTCAGAAGTACAGCAAGTCGCACCAAGAGAATTGGGTAAGTGAATTGATGACAAACAGAATTGAATATTTTCTAAATTATAGATTTTTTTTAAAGATTTCAATGCGTAAAAAAAATTAAATTAAAATTGAACAATTTTGGGAAGGAATTTAAATTATCGACAACTTTTCATAGTATTGCAAGTTCATAGTGTCACCACAAGAGGCGCTATGGAATAAAATCTAGAAGAGTTAACAATCGAAATGCTCTTTTATAACAATTTTGTTCGATAAAATCGTAATAGGGTAAATTAAGCTAATTCAAAACTTGCTCTAAATGGAAATTTTTCGCTACTCCAAATGGAAACGGCATTGTTTTCATGATAAATACAGTACTAAATTACTATTTTTATATATTTTCAATACCACAGTTTCATTATTTAGTTAATTTTCCTCCAAATAAAGCGAAAATTCATTCATATTCACAAATTTTAATTTGTTAATTTCTCAGAAAAATTAAAAGTGTACCTTTTCACCATCGAATTTTTCATCGATCGACTACGTTTTCCAATGAAAAACACAATAAAGTGACTGTTATTTATTCGTTTTGTTTAACATTTATGTCACATTTCTGGCTAATTTTAGTTAAATTAAGTGCTAATTTTTATTGTGAACGGTACGTGAAGTTTTCAAATTAAATAATTACCTATTTCGTGAGTAAAAAGGATTTTTTCTGAAGTGTCTGCAAATGCTTCAATAGGAAATCCCGGAAATATCATTCTTTTGGATGGATTTTCTTATTGTTTTAGATGGGAAAGAAGAAAAGACCAGGAATAAGAACAAATCCTGCATTCAAGAGCAACTCAACAAGGTTTTTGAAGCCTTTCGTCGCGGTTTCAGTTACCCTGTTTGTCTCCAATTAGAAACTTTCCCTTGTCTCCATTTGGATTAATATGTTTCGAATAGAAGCATTTTACACTTGCATATTTTTCTTGTATTTAAGAAGTTTTCAAATTATATCTAAAAAATTTTCACTAAACAGTAACATTCTAGAAGAGTCAAGGAGCAAATTTATGTAATTCTCTTTAGAAAAAATTGAACTTAATGGGTTGAGTCTTCTGTCAAAGTTTTTTTTGTTTTGACCCTAAAGTTTATTGCAATCTGTACGTGAATGTATACATTCGGCGAATTTTTATCACAGCAAAAATGAGTCTTTAAAGAGTGTGCATGCCCTCTGGCACGGCCTCTATAAACTAACATTTACATAAAACTTTTCACCTATAAAATTGAACAGGAAAATTAAATATAGAATTTGATATTGCATGTTGACAAACAAGTGAATTTACAAGTTAGGGAGACGCATTCTCTTCAGTCTAGAAGACCCGAAATTGACTAAAAGTTCTTTGGCTAGTGGGTTTGGGTGATGTTGCAGTCTGATTGCATAGATTCTTCTGCGTTCCTGGATAACACTTCGCACATCGGGTACCCCCAAATCATTTCTTATAATTTCATTTGATATATACCAGGGTGCATCAAGAACTTGTCTTAGAACTTTGTTCTGAAAACGTTCAATGATGTTGATATTTGATGTGGAAGCGGAACCCCAAATTTCCACCCCGTAATACCAAATGGGCTTCAGCTTGCTATGTCTCTTGTCCAAATGAAGTCCAAGGTACTTGACATCATCTTGAGCAGGAATGATATTATTATTGATTGTAATGGGTGGACAGGTCTCCCTTTTCAATGTGAATGTCACCTGGAGAGATTTTGACTCGTTCACACTAATTCTCCAACGTGTCATCCAATCTTCCATGGAATTTATGGCTCCCTGAAGTTTTCTTGTCGCGTGTAAAGGGTTAGGAAGCCAGAACAACAGTGTCGTCAGCATACGTAGCCATAACCACCCTAGAAGCACCATCCAGCGGGATGTCAGCAGTAAAAATTGCAAAAAGAAGTGGAGCTAACACACTTCCCTGGGGTACGCCCGCTCCAACAGGGTGCAAATCAGTGTCAGTCCCCAGATGGGACACAAAGAAACTCCTCTCGTCGAGATAAGACCTCAAGACTCCCGTCATCTGATCCGGAAGACAGCGGTGCATGTGCATCTTCCATATTAGGCCCTCATGCCAGACCTTATCAAAGGCCTGCCGGACATCCAGGAAGGCACTTGTACAAAAGCTTCCCGCCTCTAAATCACTGCTGATCTGTTTGATCACTCTGTGAATTTGCTCTATTGTGGAGTGTTTATTGCGGAATCCAAATCGGAAGTCCGGGATCAGATTTTTCTCTTCGACTATGGGTTTTAGTCTCGTTAATAAGAGCTTCTCAAAGAGTCTGGCAAAGAAGGGTAAGAGACAGATCGGGCGATACGATGCGACCACTTCGAGTGGTGTTCCAGGTTTAGGAAACATTATGATTTTTCCAATCTTGAAATGTTGCGGCATATATTCAAGCCTGAGAATGGCGTTGAAGATGTCACGCAAAATCTTGATGCATCCACTAGGTAGCTCTTGAAGAACACGAGCCGTTATCAAATCGTAACCTAGTGCTTTCTTTGGATTCATCTGGAGGGAAATTCTGTAACGCTCTGGCAATGCCATGTGACAAATTGGGTTTGAATCTCAGGAGAGCTTTTTCGAAAATGCGATTCTGTAGCCGTGACATTGCCATTTCAGCTCACGTGGCATTGTCAAAAGTCACATATTTGAGATTTCTGGCAATTCAAATGACAATGAATTTTGTTAAACAAATCAACCACAAAACGTACTGTATTTTCAAAAAATCATTAAGTAAAGGCATTTAATTAAAAATTCAATGAATTGCATTTTCGAACTCATATGATATGACAAAAAAAAGCTCGAATGACATTGTCAGGTTTTGAACTCACGCATGACAATCCCGTCTGACACAGGGTAAGGGGGCCCAGCGTTGAGCCATTAAATTAACACCCATCTATAGGAACTATTTTAGCCCCCATAGGCAAGATCCGAGTGGTAGGCCCCAATTAAGGACTAGATTTTGCCAAGTACATCAATGGCGGTGGATTGAAACTGTCAATTGCACATCCTGATTTCACCTTCGAATTTTACACAAACGATAGAAGATACAAAGATGGTGATATATTTTAATTAACCAGTATAAACGATTAAACACTTTAGAAAAGCAAAAACAATTGTATAAAAAAATTGTCTCCTAAAAATGCTCACGAAAAGGAAAGAAAAACACGTATTTCACGGTTGCAAACTTGTTTATTGTAATCACGACACTCTTCACTATACGAA
The DNA here is from genome assembly GCF_024763615.1 of Phlebotomus papatasi. NCBI lineage: Eukaryota > Metazoa > Arthropoda > Insecta > Diptera > Psychodidae > Phlebotomus > Phlebotomus papatasi. The sequence goes on from NC_077222.1 coordinate 18,186,540, forward strand.
ACGCACAGACGAATATTTATTATTATTAATAAAATCGCACAAAATCACTCACAAACTTTGTGCAAATTTTCAAAACAAATAAAATCTTTTGGAAAATATTCCATCTTGTCACTGACAGCTGAGCAACACGGTCGGCAACATAATTTTCGTAGTTCCGCTCTTCACCACCATGAACGCAAAACAGTGTCCTTCACATATATTTAGTAAGGGGTATTTTGTATGGGAGCTTCTTAAAAGTAAGGTGTGAAAGATAGGGGTTAATTTAGGCTATAATCCACGCTTACTTGGTCAGACGGGATGTCACGAAAATTACAGAATTCCCCTACTGGAAAATTATGTCTCGAATTTCATTTACTGTGAATTTTGGCATTTGTCTTTTCTTGAACATTTCATCTCGAGTATCACAATTGTCAAATGTCAAAGTTAAAGCGTCTGAAAATGGTTTTGAATTAGGACATTTACCCTAGTTACAGGAAGTGCAGCTATCATTTAAAATTTTCAGAATCGACAGTCGATAGTATCGAAAATAAATTATCATGTCACCCCTGTTTTAAAATCGTGCTAATCCTCAAAAGCTGTAAGAAATTTTAGTGAAGAGAGCACATAGGGTAACTTACTAAAAGGCGGACAGCTCTGTAAATCGGACACACTGAAAGCCGGACGATGAAAAACGGTCTTAGCAGCCAAAAAGAATGTGAATTTTAGATGTTTCTTAAGTGTCCGCCTTTCTCAATTTTATGCCGAAAAGCATTCTCATTAAAGTATAAAGTGCTTCCGGACTAAAAATTAATTATTTGGGGCCGTTACTAAGAAGTTTGACAGCTGTCAAATAAAAAATCGAATGACTTTTCAAAGTTATAATAATTTTTCAATTAGAAAATAACTTGATAATATAATATTTATAGCTTTTAAAAACTCAATTCTTTTGAAATATTTAATTTTTTTTTTGTTCCGATCTTATCTATAATTGAAAATTTGATTTTCGGTTATCAACTCTGATTCAGGAAGAAAAATTCCCATGAGTAATTTCCTATTTGTGTGTATACTCAAAGGTGGGTTTATATTCAAAAATATTTACACTTTGCAGGTCATTGCTGAGTGAGAGGGATTCCGAGGAGGATTCCCTATTCAACAAACTCCATCGTCATACTTCACTGACTAAGGAAAGTGACACAGATGAGCCAAGATTTCATTCTATGCATCGTCTCAGGTGAGAATTGATTTTCTCTTCATTTTTCATTTTTTTTTGCACACGATGAAAATTTCTACAATGTGCAAATTTTCTTCACTCTGGAAAACTGAATATATGTGATTTGTCTTTTGTGCAGAAGTACACGTCCTGTGAAGAAGATAAATCAGGATCCCTCGGCGGATTCTGCAAGTTCCGGGGAAGATGACGATGAGGATGGTTTTGAAATTCTCACAGCTGAGAATCTCTTTTCAACTCTCTTGCAAAGAGTATGACGTTTTTTTTTTTTAAATACTTTTTCAAAATATTTTTCTTTTCAATGGATTTAGTTTTGATGGATTTTCTTCTATTTTTCCTCTCATTTTTTTTTTGGTATTCGTATTTGCAATTTAAGGTTCGTGCTCTGACAAATCGGATAAATGTGAACAACGAAACAACTTCGGGATTCCCAAGTTCGAGATTTATGAGCAATCTAAGACAAGGACATAGTCCATTCTGGCATCATGATCCCTTCGGAAGGTAAGTTTTTTTTTCTTTTAGCAAAAATTTATCTTTTAAATTTTCTCCTTTGGGTTTTTGTTAAATTTTATTTTATCATACTAATGGCGTTTTTTATTTGCTGAACAAATTAACTAAAACCAATAACCATTTCTCAGTACCACTCACCCATCTCACCAAAGTTACTCATATAGGAGTGAAACAGTTGAAACCAAAGTAACGTAAGTGTTTTTATTTGCTTTTTTTCTTCTACCAAAAAAATATTAAAAAAAAAATATATAAAAGAAAAATATTTTTCAATTAGATTGACCTCACAGAGTGAGGCAGTTTGTGTGGTTTAATTTTGCGAATAATGAGAAATTCCATCATGAGTTAACATGCTGTGGGAGGCCAAATTGGTTTTCCTTTCATCTTCATTTAATCAGCAGAATGCACACACATTTTCTCAATGCACCCCCCATATATCCTCCTATACTAAATTACATACAATCATTGTGAATTATTTTACTCACAATACATTGCTGCTGTAAATAGTTTTAATTTGGCGTGTAAATTACGTAATTAATAAAAGTATTGTTGAACTAATTGTACATAATTAAAGATAACATAAACGTGGGTTGATTGAACATTATAATAAAAGGGATGAACGAAGAAAATGTGGAAAATTTTAATGTTTTCCATTCCAAGAAATCATTTATAAAGGAGTAATTGGCATTATAACTTGGAAGAAATACTACGGAAAGGGCAAAGTAAAGCATTTCTCTAAGGAACTACAAAAGCGGTTGCAGAATTCTAAAGAAAATCAAACTTGCTTAAATGATGTGATTTTTCTTTGTTTTCTTCGAATGCGTTAAGATAATGATACTTAGAGCCTTTATGGTCAGGAAAAATTTTTTGAACAATAATTGCAGTGTATAGCTTTCTGTAATTAAAGACTCCTACACATATTGGGAGCAATTATGGTCGATTTTTTCAAGGATATTACCTGCACTATTTTAAATCCTCTACACAGAAAAAAAATATTTTGTAAAAATGTTCGTAAATATTTGTGAATTCCTATGGGGGAGTTACGAAATGCTCGTGAATCGTATAACCCACAAACATGTTCATAAAAGTTTGTCATTTGTTCGTAAATGTTTCTTTTCCTGTCGAACATTTTGCGAGCATTTACGAACAAATGACAAAATTTTACGAACATTTTTTGTGTGTTTACGAACATTTACGGACAAATGTTTGTAAAACAACAAAAAATGTTCGTCAAATGATCATGTTACGAACAAAGTTTGTGACCAAGGACAAATTTGTACGAACTTTTTTGTGGGTTATACGATTCACGAGCATTTTGTAACTCTCCCATAGGAATTCACAAACATTTACGAACAGTTTTACTAATTTTTTTTTCTGTGTACACATTCACACATCAAACATTATTTAAAAAAGTGTGAAAATCAAATTTTTGATGCGATTTTTTGAGACAAATGGGTGGTAAAGCGTCATTTACCTTATAAAATATTTGTAAACTTATTTCTTTATTGGTCCAATTTATGAGGCAAAGAATAATGTGCACGAGTTCAAGGTTTTCACAGCATTTTTCCTCACTCGGAAATTTCTTGTTAAGGGGTTACATGGGTCTCTGAGGTCAAAAAATAGGCCTTTTTTCTGATAATAATTTATTGTGCTGAAAATATTTTAGAAATTCCAGATTTTGGGATATGAAAGAATAACTTTAGAACAAAATTTAAAAAAAATGAAAAATTTTAAAAATTCGACAGTTGGTAGCTGATTTTCGGAACCATTCCTCAAAAAACTGACCTTGCGGTAGGCAGGATTTCTCCCAGTAGGTTCATCTGAAATCAATAAACCAAATATACTCTGTTAGAGGATTAGTTGTACCCGTGTATGAAGGAAGGTTTTTTGAAAAAAACAAAATTTGGATTTTTGGCAAAAGTTTTTGTAAAAAAAAAGTATCAATTTTTTCCTATTTTTCTACACATTTTGTATTGTAAAAATGGTTCTAATTAAAAGAAGTGCAAATCCTTCCTTCAAACACTAGATAATACTTCTCAAAACAAGTATGCAAAATTTCAGAAAGATCGGTTCAGTAGACTCTGAGTAATCTTGACTACCGCATTGTAAAACGGTGTTTTGAGAAAAACGCGTCTAAAGTTTTACAACAATATGCGCGCGCGGGCGGAATGCATAACTAAAACTGCTCTACCTCCGAGAGTTTCACTCCGATTGACTAAAATAATAAATTAAAATATTATTAAAAATTATTATTATTAAAATTATTATTATTAAAAATTATTATTATTAAAAATAATAAATTTCAGAAAATAATTTTTAAGTGTTATACTATAATATTAAAAAAAAAATGATTTTTTTACCTGAGAGACCCATATAACTCCTTAAGTTTACCGGTTCACAACCGATTTGAACTCATTTATGCATCACTTAAAACGTCACCATTATACGGGCTTCACACCCTTCAGACTAGAGACTTATGGCTGAGACTTATGCTGAAAACAGACACAGGCTGATCCTGGAGAACACTCAACTCGAAAAATTTGGCGGTAAAGGATCAGCCCAAACTATCATACATTGAGGAATTTGGATCAAGGATTAGCGTTTACAGAGAAAAATTTCTATTAAATCTCCACACTTTGATTGCTGAAAGACTTCTTAAGTGCAATATCAATGGATTTTTTGCACAGAAAGATGCACTCTGACCTTCTCATTGCTTCAATCTTAACGCATTTTAAGATTTTGAGACATTGTGGACCATTACTCTCCATGTTTTTTCACCCAATTGACATTTCTAAAATCACCCAAAAACACCCAAAGTGAAGTTTTTTATTTTCAGCACTGGCGCTGATGTCGCCTAATCCCCTTAATTTCACTAGACCTCACGAATTTAGAAGATCAGCCTGATCCTCCAAATTTTGGGCTGATCCCTAAGAGCCTTGACAGACCTGAGGATTAGCCGAGAGACGGCTTAGCGTAATTATATTCGAAATAATGATTAGACTTCATTTCCATAATTTTCCACTAAGTCGTCTCTCGGCTTAAATCGTTAGTGTGTCTAGGGCATAAGTGTATCGACACCAATTCTCCTTTTTCGGGCTGAATCCTAAGTCAATCTGTGTGTCTCTTTTGGGCTTTAGCGCTTAAGTCATAATCTTTAAAGATCAAGTTGTGGCTAAGCCCACAAATTTGGAGACTTAGCTAGGTCCTCGTTGAAACGAAGGTTTAATGCTTTGTTAGTGGTTTATCGATGATGACGCACCCTTGCAGTGACACAGTGAAACATAAAATGATCATAACTGGGATTAAAAAAGAATTATACGCATATTCAGGTAGTGTTTTATGATATTTTGAGCCAAAAACTGAGATAACAAAAAAGCACAAAATGTAATTTCTCCACCATACTCGAGAGAGAAATAATTTTGTGCATAAACGTTTGACATTTTTTTATGTTTTCGGAAAATGCCATTTGACAGCCCGCCAGTTGTCAAAACAACGTTGTCAGAATCTGAGCACTAAAGTCTCAATTTAGGACTAAAAGAATCCTCGGTCACCAACAAAGCCATCTTAGTGAGGAATTAGGGAATTAGTCTCAGGTCTGAAGCCGGCCTTACTTAAACCGGTTCATTACCAGTTCAGAACCGGTCATGCTCGCCAGGACTTCAAAGACATTTTCAACTAGCCCAACCATGGCCCCCTTTGGTTGAAAAATACCCTCTGTAGAGCCTTTTTAACCTTTGACTTTGAAAAACCGTTATCAGAAATTATTCATCAACGGTATTTTCGTATATACTGTGACTGAATCTTTTATACAAATTGGTAATTTTAGGCTGGCAGTATTACAGCTTCAGTCAATAAATTTAGCTCCAAGTTATTTATTTTCAATCAGTTTATTATTAAACGTATCGAGACACTTTATTACTGCTCGAACTCTACGGAGAGAGCAGTATATATAATCTCTTGATTCTTTCACCCCCCCCCTCCCCCAAAAAATTTGCACTTTGCACCCCCTGAAGACTACTTTTCACAACAAATCATGGCATTTCAGACGATTTTTGAGAAATGACGTCACGCTGTTTCTCCGTCCGGCTGTCGCCAGCTCTAGAGACCAAACGGTTTGAGATAGCAACTTGGAACCTAAGGGGAGCTCCCCCCCACATAAATCGAGGATCGTTAACATGCCCATCATTCTTGCAAATTTTGCTTTTGGAACCGTTTTCATACAGTGGAGTGTCTACAAATTTGAGTTGATTTCGTTTTATACAAATTTGTTCCTGAAATTTGAAACAGAATTTGTTGCACTCGGCTGTTTTGTTACCACTGTCTGGAACAAATTGGTAAATATTTTTTATAACAATATTATTCCTACATCTGTAACATATTTGTTCCAAAAATTTTCGGTGTCCGTGGACGAGGTAATTTTTGGAACGGAATTGTTACTCATATGGGGAATCTTTTTGCTCCCATTGTCGGGAACAAATCCGTGTAAGTGATTTCGTCTTACAGTTAAGGTCTATACTTCAGTCGAGATGGATTTCGGTGGCGAAAATTCATAAGGAACATTAAATAAGAATCAACTTAAGAGTGTTTTATACACACGCGTGCATGACGAAATCATATGTGAGTTCTGGCAGCAGGATGGGGGAAGGGAATCTCGAATTAAAAAAGTGAAACTATGTAGCACGAAAATTGCCACAGATTTGGCGTCCTCTTCATTTCGGTGACGGGTGACTGAGTGTGAGAGGAGGAAGGATACGATTTTATACTAGACGAGCTATTTATTGGAACAAATTCGTTACTAATACTGGTATAATTTTGTTCCTCCTAGAAGGTACAAATTTGTTTTAAAAAATTTCAGTGTCCGTGGACGAGCTACATTTTGGAACAAATTCGCTACTAATATTGGGTATATTTTTGAATCTCGTAAAATGAACAAGATTGTGCCAAAAATTATGGTGTCCGTGGATGAGCTAATTTTTGGAACAAATATGTGCCGAAATTTTTTACCGTGTATTCTCGAGGATCAGCCTGTGTCTATTTTCGGCATAAGGGTACTGGAACAAAAAATCATCAAAAAGAAGTTTTTGCAGTTTGATCAACAAAGCAGGTTTTGCGTCATTTTAGAGGTATTTTTTTTCGAGCAAAAAACGGGTAAAAGAAATATTCGAGCACCTTTTGTCTACCGCCGACTTAACGCATATAAGCAACCTCAGGAGAAAATTCCCGAAAAATTTTATAACTGGCTGTACACGCTACAGATTTGCAGTTTAGGGATAAAACTTTAACGATTTCATAACAGTCGGGTATAACGGGTATTACGGATATTACGGGTATTGAGAATCCTTAAATTTCATGGCATAGCTTGCAGTTTAGGGAGTTTAGGTCTTCGAGAACAATTAATTGCGTTAAACTACCAAAATCAAATGCCATGAAAGAAAACTTGCAACATTAATAAGCTGTGCACTATAATTGAATATACAAGTTTTAACAAAAGTTATTTGAATAAGTATTAGAGATTTCCATGAATATAGAACTTTTCAATGACTTTGAACAATTGAACAACCTAATTAAAAGTACAAGAAGATATGTATAGTGAAAATGTAATTGGAAAATTTCTCCAAGTTTTAGGAGACACGTAATTAATGTTCATTGAGAGAATGTGTGTACATTTCCAATTGCTATAGTGGGCTAAGTTTATCGATTTTGCAGTCATAGTTGATAAATGCTATCTTCTCTCTTGCAGTCGCCTCAACAATGGAGGTCATCCCTGGCGAACTAGTATGACCCGTGACCTGACGGCCGACATTGACTCAATGTTCTCACGTTCAACAGGAGCTACTCTGCCTAGAGGTGATTATCGTCAATTTTTTTCGAAGTAAAATCTCTCAATTTTTTTTTTGTTTTTATTTCGTTTTACAATCTATTTTTTTTATCTTTTGAGACGTTTTCTTTTTCTTCTCTTTTTTTTTAATTTGATTGACTGTTGACCAAGTTGATTTGGCATTCAAAAGCCTATTCACAAAAAAATAAGTTAACTATTTTCCTTTTATCATTACATTTTTTTTGATTTTTTTTGTTCAGACATTTTTGGTTACTTTTATTTTTTATTTTTACATTTTTTTTTGAAAAGAGAAGACATACAAAATCACAGAGAAGATGATGAATAAAAGTATGAAGGAATATTTTTTTCTTAGTGTGAAAGTAGCGAGTAACTTTATCATGTTTTTCTATGCAAGAATAGATTTTTAGTATTTCCCTATCCTTAAATTCTTTTTGTGCCAATCAATCGACACTAGTCTTGATATTTTTTTCTAAATTACCTATTTTTGGTTTTTTTTTTAAATATCGTTGATTTTTGACATTTTGTCGCTACTTTCATTATTTTTTTTAAAATACTTTTTGCAAGAATCATGAAAAAATAATTTACTATAATCAAATATTTAATTATAAATCTCGTCCCTTTAATTATTTTGCACTTTCTCCTCTAGAAATGTGTTTTATTTTTAAATTTCAATATGCCATAAATTCTATCACTATATTTTCCTCTTATTAGATTTGTTCTTATTGAATGCAATTTTGTTGTTTAAATATCTAGAGAGATTTTTAAAAAAAAATATATATTTAAAGTTTTTTTTTCTATAAATAAGGCAAGAGTTGAAGTTTCTTTTTTTGAAAAAAAAAATCGTTTTTGTTTTATTAACGTTTTGTTTTTTGGCTCAATTTACCTTCATACACTTTTTTTTAGAGAATATTTTAGAAATACTTTTATTACAATTTGAAGAAAACAAAAGAAGTAGAAAAGGAAAATTAAAGGATATTTAGAAGTGAAAAAGAGAAACTTACGTATACAAAAAAAACATATTTAATATGGAATTTCTACTGTTGCAGTTTTTATTTTAATTTAATTTTTTTTTATTTAAAAAGTAGTTTGTTGACGTTGATATTAAAAACATTTTTTTTAGTTAATATGATAGTCTCAAAATTATTAATCATATTGTATTTCTTTGTAAATGTTTATTATAAAACATAAGCAACAACAAATTATATCATGAACGAAAATAATATATTAAATTCAATAAATATCTTTTTGAAATTTTCGAAAAAGAGTCCTTTTACTTTATTTCGTGTGCCAATTCGGAGGAACCGCGGTTTTTCGCGTTGGAAAATATTGCCGTTTTTTTTTCTTGTACATTTTCTGTTTCCAAAAAAATACGCACATACATTTTTTTCTTTATTTTTTTTTTAATTTTTTCTTTGATTAAATAAAAAAGCTGAATAATCACTCTTACCAATTAACCGATTTGATTGTTGTGCCGTAGTGTTTTTTTTTCTTAAATATTTCTTTAATTTAAAAAAGTTATACAACCCATTGGTTAGTCGTTTTTTTTCTTTTTCTTGTTTCTGTTGAATGTAGAAATTTGCATATATATTTTTTTAATTAATTCTGACAATTGAATTTTCTCTCAAAAATGTTCTTTTCGTGTTGAGATTTTTGTTTTTTTATTAAAAAAAAAAAGAGAAATTATTTGGCTGAAAGAGGAAGTCCTTTTCATATTTTTTTCTTAATTTTTTTTTTAAAAATTCTTTTCGAATCTTTCTTCAAAGTTCTTTTTTTCCAAATGAAACAAAATGATTTTAATTTGTGAAAAGAATAGAATTGGAGAAAAAAAAAGTATTTTCGTTCATAGTTTAATTGATGAGTTTTGTTTTCTTTTTTACCTCTAATTTATAACAAACATTTTGTCGTTTTATTAACTACAAATAATTTTTTTTAATGCACTTTTGCTATTGAAAATGTTCCCAAAATGTGAATGAGAGAAAGATTAATTGAACTAAAATTGAATTTTAATTGCAAATTGCAAATGAATTTGTTGGCTTTTTAATTTTAGACGTAAAATACTATTTTTTGTGTTTGTTTTTTTTAATTTAATTTTCCCCTTTAACTCAATTTTCTATTACTTTTTGTACAATTTGTGCTTGCAGTGGGGTTCGCATGCTCAAGATCCCCGCGCAACGACTCTCAAACGACAACAATCACCACAACCACAGTCAACACCGTCAGCAATCAAAAACCCAATTAACTGCGAAATATTGGTTGATACAAAACTAAAAAAAAAGAATCCTATCATTCAGTAAAAAGAAATTGTACAGAAAAAAACTAACGCGCGCTTAACTACCTTTAAAAAAAATCCAAAAAAAAAAAAAGAAAAATGCAATTACCACCTCCAAAATATTACTACTCTTAAAAAAAAAGTGTACTACCACTCTACTACTCCACTACCTTCGATAGTGCTGCGCAAAGTCAAGAAAATAAAAGCACGTGAGTTTTATTTTATTTTAAAAACTTTTATTATTTCCTACACAAAAATACGCCTTTTTCAGTTCTTTTTTTTCTATTAAATTTTTATTCAAAATCCCATCACGTGGAAAGCTTTCACCAGAAAAATGCAAAAGAGTGAAAGAAAGAGAGCTTTAGCAGAGGATATTCTCTGATCAGTGGTTTATATCCACACCACCAAAGGGGGCAATTTTGCATAAATTTATTCTATTTTCCAGTTCTGTGTTTTCCCACAAGGTTTCAATTGCAGATAGCATTCGACACTTGACAGGAAATATAGACGAAATAAAAAGAGACAATTGAGAATATTTTTGAGCTCTATTAAATTTTCATTGTTGTTTTTTTTTGAAATCCATTTTAAAAAAGTCCTGAGGGGTTTTAAGTGAAATGAATAATGATGTGAATTAATTACACTATATTTTAATGAAAAAACGTTCGATGAAAATTATTATTCAAACAAGGATAGAGAGAGGCTTGAAGGTTTCGCACGCACTTTGGCTTCAAAAACTTTATATTTCTCCCATATTCCTTTAATGAATCTAGTCTTACTGTGTTATCACACTTCCACATTAAAATTTTAATATGATTCACATTAATTGTCGCTGGTAAGAGTCCAAATGTGTAATTTGTGTGTTTGAATCATTTTATATTCAAAATTTGATCTATTTGTTGATAAAAAGGTAGACTTGGCCCGCAAAATTTGATATACAGTAGAGTCTCGCTATAGTCCATATTTGGTTTCAAATTTGACACTTGGGTCGCATTATAGTCCATGTAATTTTTTAAAATTATCAACGATTTTTAGTATTGAAATTGCTCGACGGCTTCCATTTTTTTTTTGCGATTGTGGTACTTGTCCTTGCTCTCTTCATTATGGATCACAATTATCACAACTACTTAATAAAGTTTGCCAAAAATATTAAAATGATTATGCTTGTTGAGTACAAAAAACATAACCTAACTTAAAATCAGTGTTTTGAAATCAACGGTCGATAAATTGTGGACTATAGAGCGATGGCCTATAGCGAGACTCTACTGTAAATTGATTTATAGCATTAATGCGAAAAATTAATGCGATTTTCTCTTTAATTTTTTAATGTGAAAAATATTTATGCTTTAGGTAAATTTAAACTTATTTTTGCAGACCAAGTCCACTTCTTTATCAATAAATAGAAAAACCCCAAATAATTAGTGACTCAAAGACACAAATAACATATTTGGACGCTCACAAGCGACAATTAATGTGAATCACATTAAAATTTTAATGTGCAAGTGTGATAACGCCGTTATAGGAATATATTGTAATATAGCTAGTCTCAAGTACCACATTTCCTGAAAAAAAAAAATAGATAAGGTTCATTGAAATAATATGAGAAAAATATAAAGGGTTCGAAGCCAGACAATGTGCGAAGCCTGGAAGCCTTCGTTTTAGTCAAAAGTTTGCTCAGTAAAAATCAAATTTGGCAAGTAATGGCTCCGCCACACCTTTTAGATCAGGGAAATTTCATGAACTCAAAATTCACTTTCATTGAAATAAAAATTGAGCTAAATTCATTTTATTGTGATATTTAAAAGAAGAGGAAGAGTGCGAAAGAATGAGTTAGACAGGCATTATGCAAAGTATGTGAGAAAGAAAGTGATAGGAATTTTGACTTCAAGAAAATTTGCTGATTTAAAACGTCTGCTGGAGCCATAGGTAATTATTAGCAGAGAATGTTCAATTCAGCTTAGAAAATTTTAGATTCTTCCCAAAGCTTGCAAAATTGTAAAATGAATCGAGAAATAAAAAGTGCTCTTTCCCGCCATAATCACTGACCGTGGTGTCACATATAAGATTAATACTGAGAAAAAACCTAAAAAGTTAATTCAACTCTATGGCAGAGTTGAATTAACTGTACGAATATCGATGTAATTGTTACTCCTTTACGTTGTAAATTTTAGTAAATAGAGTTGAAACAACTCTTCGTGCGAGTTGAATTAATTCGTCGGATATCGATGTAATTATTACTCTTTTTCGATGTAAAATTTCATCTCGACTGAAGTATATGCTTAAGTGTTTTCGTTTTAAGAATATACTTCAGTCAAGAAGATTTTCGTGTGAAAAAGTTCATATGAAACATCAACTAGAAATATGTCTAATAGTGTTTCATGAGGACATGTGCGTGCATCATACGTGATATTTGCTCGGAACATAAGGAACTTGAGATCAAGAAAATTTTAATAAAGATAATGATAAAATAAAAAAAAAAACATAAAATTGCAAAACGTTCATTTTGGGATTTTAAAGAATAATTTTAACTCTAAAAAAGATTTTTTTAACTCCTAAAACGAGTTATTGTTAGTCTTAAAAAGAGTTATTTTCACTCTTAGAAAGAGTTATTTACACTCTTTTGTCATGTATATTTTAGGAAAAGAAAGTTAAAATAAAACAACTCTTTCGAATATTACACATAAATAGAAGTAAAATCAACCCTAAAATATAGTTAATCGAAAATCACAACGAAAAAGAATTAATTCAACATCGATTCGAGTAAGATTTAGGGGAAGTGCTTATAATTTTGGACAGTCTGCTTATAAGCATCGAAGTTCCAAGTTTGAAGTGCGATATTTTCTATACTAATTGACATTTCTTGTTACTCTCTTTTCAGAAGGGTTGTTTAGAAACTTAGCAAGCTATTTATCGACTTATTTTTATTAAAATTAGTTTTAATACGTTTAAAAATGAATTGATAAGTAGAGGTGACCTTGGCTCTTATTTTGGACAACTTGTTTATTAATTTGTCCAACTTGGCTGTAAATTTGGACAGCTAATCCGCCTCAATAGGATGCCCATTGTTCTTCATTTGATGAACCAATCTTACCAAGTCCTCTTCCTGTTCATGTAAGGGAAACGTAGAATGTCACAGAAGCCCGGAAACTTTCCATATCATTCATTAAAGTGAGTTGACTTCGATACTCCAAGTACGTGCGGATTCGCTCATTCCCTGGCCTTTCCGGGAGCCTTTCAGGACATTTCTCGCTACATCTCTTTCGTAGAGATGATGCTCCTTTGTTTCTCCAGCCATTTGTCCAACCTAGTCATCACAAAAGCTAAAACTTCACGAAATTTCGTGAGACAAACACCTGTCCAAAATAAGAATCATCACCTCACTGGTGAATGTCTTAAAAAATTTACCATTTTTCACACGAAAAATATAATTCACAAGGCAAATCTCACTTCAGATCAAATGTACAAATCATCAGTAACGTGAATCAACACAATATTCAATGAATATTCAATAATATCACTCAAAAACAGCGAACAAACTTTGTTAGTACTTCACCAAAACTAAATAAGACTGAAGTAAGCCACAAAGTTCTGTCATATTTCTCGTAAGCAATTGCTCACACTGAATTTTCAACAAAGCAATTTCAACTCAAATCATATTCAAAATTTAACGTATTTAGTGTCAAAATCTTCCAAAAAGAACAAATATTTAGATAGAATTCATTTTTCATCAAATATTGGAATAAAAATCCATCATTTTAATCAATTTATTTTTAGTGTCCAATTTTACCCTCAAAGTGTCCAAATTTAGAAACTGTCCAAAATTATGAGCACTTACCCTACTCGATTATTTTTCTAAGTGTAAGAGTAAGAAAAGACGGAAAAGAAGTGTGTATAGTATGCAAAATTTCAAATGGAAAATCACGTGTGTTAGAAAGAGTACACTCTAGTAGAGTATTACGATGAGTAAGATATTACTGTTCGTGTTTTCTGAATCGTATATTATAGGCAATTCGAGCAATTTTCCATGCGTATTAGGGCAGAATCACATTGACAGTAAAATGATCACTGTCACCGTCAAAGCTCTCACCGTATTTCGTTGATTTACGCATTTTCATTGTAATTTTTACTCAAATTCTCAATTACCGTGTTACATTATCTTATACTCGGTGGCACTAAGTGAAAATAGTATAAGGAAATTGACTACTCCAACGACTCCCACGATTGCACCTGCACTTACTTGAAGACAAAGGGAAATTTTCTGTGTTTTGGAAAATTATGTCACATGTCCTCCGTGTAATTTCATCCCTTTCAGGATTTTTGGGATTTTAATTTTCTAAATAATTTAGGATTTTGGCTGCTACCGATATTTTCATATAGATAGTAACCAAGAGAAACTAATTGGACATAGGTAAGCAAAGTTGGTGGATTCTTCGAGGAGAACTGAATTTGATGATTTTATTCATGTTTTTTAAATAAAATAATGAAGTAAAAGAAATGAAATTGTAACAATAATAAAAAGTAATTTGAAAAATAATAAAAAAAATATATGAAAAAGTAGAATTGGGATGGAAATTTTAATATTCAAAGAAGAAACCCCTTTCAGAACACATTACAACGGAAACAGACCACAATCCGTACCAAAAATATTCCCTTGGCATTATTTTCATTTTTTCTGACTCTTAATAATATTTACTAATAGTATTTAGCTTATATTAAATGATAATTAAAAGATTAGATCAGTTTTAGAATGTGGAGCAACTTTTGCATTTTTGTCCAGAAAGCTCATTTCTGAATGAAGGTCAAATTATAAATTTTTTAGCCCATGTATTTTCTCAAATATTGTTTAAAACTGTTCTTAGGTTTATATATGAAAGTATTTCAGTCAATAGAACTGGATATTACAGCATTTTCCCGGTCTAAACCCACTGTATTTAAGCTTACGAAGGGTGTATTTAATGTTTTGAACTTTAGTTTAGTTTCATTTTCAAAATAGTATTAGTGAATATCAGTAGAAATATCTGCATAAAATCTCACGAAAGTTATGTTTTGTAAGTGCCAGAAAATGTTAAGCATCGTTTGTAGTGTGTCAGGAACTGACTTGGCTATGAACGGGCTTAGTCGTCTCTGGACTTCAGTCGTAAGTGTGTCCAGGAGGGGAATTCTGTAACTCTCTGGCAATGCCATATGACAAATTGGGTTGGAATCTTAGGAGAGCTTTTTCGAAAATGCGATTCTGTAGCCGTGACATTGCCATTTCAGCTCACGTGGCATTGACAGAAGTCACATATTTGAGATTTCTGGCAATTCAAATGACAATGAATGTTGCTAAACAAATCAACTAAGATGTACTGTATTTTCATAAATTCATCAAGTAAAGGGATTTCATTAAAAATTCAATGAATTGCATTTTCGAACTCATATGATATGACAAAAAAAAGCTCGAATGGCATTTTCAGGTTTCGAACTCACGAGTGACAATGCCACGAAAATTACAGAATTCCCCTACAGGGCATAAATGGAGTGGTTCCAAGAGAAAGAACAGCAATTTTTGTACAGTAGAAACCCGCTATAGGCCATCGCTCTATAGTCCACAATTTATCGACCGTTGATTTCAAAACACTGATCTTAAGTTAGGCTATGTTTTTTAGTATGCGACATGCAATGTTGTCATAATTATTTTAATATTTTTTGGAAATTTTATTGAGTAGTTGTGATAATTGTGTTCCATAATGAAGAGAGCGAGGACAAGTACCACAATCGCAAAGAAAGTGGGAAGCCGTCGAGCAATTTCAATACTAAAAGTCGTTGATAATTTTAAAAAATGACATGGACTATATAGTGCGACCCAAGTGTCAAATCTGGAACCAAATATGGACTATAGCGAGACTCTACTGTATTAGCCAGTTGGTTTACCTGGCCCAAATCCTCTCAAAAATCAGTGCGGCATCATTGCAAGTAGAGTTGGTAAATTTCAAGAAATTTCATGAATTTCCGCCTAAAGTAGGTGGCGACTGCTGTGAAATTTCTGAAATTTTACTATCTCTAATTGCAAGAGAAATTAACGCGAGAGTTAAGCAGTATCACACCGTAGGGACCGTATTTGAGCTCAAGAATGATATCAGATGCGCATTGAGCAAATTAAGCTAAAAATTCTTGATGAAATTGATCTTAAATATGGCTAAAAGACTTATTGCTGCCAAAAAGAATAAGGAATCAAGTTCAAATTATTAAAATCAGTCCGATAAGATTTTTTTATATTTGATTAAAAAAATCGGCATCGTCCCTATTTGAATTTCGCTCAAAAATCACCCAAAAATTTGATATTTTGGCTGGCGTGCATGCACGAAAGTGTTGTTGGATAGGTCTATATTATACAAAGAAATATTAGGTCGATCAGACTTATAGACCATCCATACTACCCACTTACAGGTTCGTCCCTATTTGAATTTCGCTCACTGTATCAGTGCTCTTTGCTCTTATCAAAGATTAAGTGAAATAAATTTTGAGGGAATAATAGACTATTGTGCTTATATTCTAATACTTTAAGAATATAAGTTCTTTTTCGAACTTTATCTATTTATTTTGTGAAATTACCGAATTATAATGTGCTTAAGCTTAAAATATGAGATTGAATCAGTAACCACATTTAGCGTGGAAGAAATTACGTAAATTCCACTTAAAGTTCTATTAGAGATACAGTAATTATTTAAAAAATTAAATATTTATCAGATTTTATTTGATTTTATATCAAACTCTGAATAAACATTTTTTAAACAAATAGCACATTTCAATTAAACCCAAAAACAGCTTCGATTTAATAAAAATAATTGTTTCCTATTGAATAATTTTTTTTGCAAATAGGGTAAAATGTTATAATTTGGAATAAGTGTTACAAGTTGGACAATTCGCTGGTACAAGTTGGACATGGCTTTTTTCTTGATAAATACAGTACGAAATTTGTTTTTAAGCACAAGGAACCAAATTATAAAACTAAAGCATTAAAAATATACAAATAAAAATGAAGTACTAAATTTATCAAGACAAAAAGCCCTGTCCAAATTGTACCACTTTACCCTACTAATAGATAATTTATTTGTTCAATATATTGGTATATTTACCAAATGGATAAGCTAAAAATAATTCAGAAATTGTGGGATAATAAAATTTGAATGAATTTATGCAAAATTTCCTTCTTTTTAAAAATTTATGTTAAATTTTGTCTGCAGAAAAAAATAATTTTCAGTGTGATTATTTTATGTTTTTTTTTTCATTTGTGTTCCTGACAATGTGAATCGTGTGTGTGTTGTGTTATGTAGAAATCAAAACTGTGCTTGTTATCTAATGATTTATCTCAAAAACATTAATTTCTGTTGCATAAAAGTGCACAAAGAAATTTCATATGCAATGTGTTGCACTTTTTTTTGATAATTTTTTTTTAGTGATTCAACTAATTTTGAATAGAATGTTCAATCAATATCCTTTGCACGATTGTCCATAAATATCCTTGATTCCCGAAACAGAAATTAAATTTTGCAAGAAAAAGAGAGATTTTAAAATAAGAATTCTGCTGTTGGACGTGTTAATAAAGGTTACTTAGAATGCAAGTAAGTAAATGGAATGTTTTTTTTTTTTTAATTTCCTGTTTTTGTTTAATTCTTATTCATGGGGGAAAACAATGATGCTGAAGATACGAAAATGAAATAAATAAATAAATAAATGAAATAAAAAGAGGATAGATTTTGGGTAGTTGTTGAAGGAAGCCCCATTTCTATTTTCCAGGGCCAAAGAATAAGTATAAAAGAGGCGGGAATGATCACTGTGATGGGGGAGATGGTGTGGATAATGGGGAGAATCTCGATTTGGCTGATTTGGATCTGTCTCAGCTTAGGCTGACTAAGAAAGATCTTGAGACATTGTCTAGTATCACTCCGGCATTGTCAAAACGTGTTCAGGATCAGCTTCTAGCTAAATTGCCACCAAATCAAGCCAAGAAACTGTCCAGAACACTCTCAATGCAGAACAATGCACCACAGAATCCTGGTCAGAGGATGTATAAGAGAAGTTTGAGCGGAGGAAGGGATATAAGTGATGGAAAGCCGGATTTGATTAAAGATGTCACGGATTCTGGTGGAAAATCCACAGATTTGGACAGAGACAATGTCTTCCGGAGGAGTTTGAGCAGAACGAGGTATGATGCGGGAGATAAAGAGTCCAGAAGTTCAAGTAGATGCCGAGATTCCCTGAGATCTTCATATTCAAGCGATGTTAGTGACAAATACAAGACTTACTCGCCATATTCGGACAATTTGGCAATATCACTGGACAGGAAGAGTGACTATGAAAAGCCACCATCTCCCTACAGATACTACGACACACTCCCGCCAAGATCTTCCTGCATGAGTCCTACTAAAGAATACGGACGTCCACCTATCGGTGGATGTCTATCTCCTCCGCCTGTTCTCAGTTCCGACAACAGTGTCCTGAGGAGGAGATCATCTCAGAGGAGAATATCTCGATTCCTTCGTCCGGATTTCTTCGATACGCCTCGCGAGGAGAGTATCTACGTTGCTGATCGCGAAGCTAGAGATGCAGAATCTCAAAAGATTCTACGGGAAATCCGAGAGAGGAGTCGAGAAAGAAGTATGGATACTTATGATCGCTTCAAGAGGGACTCCAGTGAAGATCGACTGGCGTACTACTCAGACAAACACACTCCCGATGATACACTCAACCGTTCGAGAAAGCACTTAGTCAACTGTCCCCAATACAGTGTAGATCCCGTGGCAAATGCCCTGGATCTTATCAATACTCGCCGGAGGAGTTTGTCGAGATCTCGGGATTTATCCGAAGGTGCTAAGAGTTGTGAGAGTGATCTTTCTCTGACAGATAGGATCCTCAATGAACTACAGAGTATCAGTAGATCGAAAGCCGATACTCCGCAGGAAGAGCCCGTTAAGGTCAAAGTGAAGAAGTCCAAATCCAAGTCAGATAGCAGTGAAAAAACTGAGGAGAAAAAGGTGAAGAAGCAGAAATCAAAGAGTAAGATTCCAGCTAAAAGTGATCCAAATCAATCAACTTTGTCTGCCAATGAGATGGATCTTGTGAAAAATCTCACAGAACAGATAAATTCTGTCAATTTGCTGCTGGACAATCCGTCGGGTGAGGAGAAAGTCAAGAAGGAATCTAAGCTTATGCGTCCTAAATCCTATCCGAGCAAGGAACCTGAGAAGGTGAAGAAAATCTCTCCGGATAAGAGTAAATTAGCTCTGGTGAGTGAGCAGGAAGTTCAGCAGCAACAACAACAACCTGTTCAGGAGGATAAATCTCAGGTGCGTCCGAAGAGTTTCCCGAATTCCAAGCTAACTCCTCCCAAAGAACTCAAAGAGCTTAAGAAATCCCTGGAAATCAATGGAATTGGGGCAGTTGAGAAGATTGAGAAGATTGACAAGGTAGATAGAGTTGAAAAGATCGGGAAGAGTAGTAAATCTCCTCCGAAGACTCTTACTGAACCCGGGAGTACACCAGCACCTCCAAAGACAACAAAGAAGATTGTGAAGATTGTGAAGAAATCACCGCCAAAGTCTGAAACAAGTACACCAAGTTTGAGTGAGAAGATTGAAAAAACTCCGCTAAAGATTGAAGAAATCAAGGAGAAGTCTCCGGAGAAGAAGAACAGAGGTTTCCTGTATAGCATTAGTCAGAAATTTGAAAAGCTCAAAGAGAATACGAAGGCCAAAGAGAAGAAAAATGCCGCAAAAGAAGTTCCTGGAAAAACGGTGGAGAAGTCCAAGTCGAAAGAATGTGTCCTGAATGGTGGAGAGTCTATTCCGAAGAGTGAAGAAGTACCAGTAGTTGTGAAGAAGAAGAAATCAAAAGTTGAAGCACAGACTGAGGAATCTCGCGAAGATCTGGCTAACAAACTCGATCGGAAATCAAAGATTGACGCAATGATACGGAATTTGAGGGAACGATCTGTTCCCAGGACGTCAGGAATTACAGAATCTGGACTGATAAAGCGTGCAGTGAGCGTTGAAGATATGTCAGGAGCTTTCAATAAGTGT
Source organism: Phlebotomus papatasi (assembly GCF_024763615.1). Classification (NCBI taxonomy): domain Eukaryota; kingdom Metazoa; phylum Arthropoda; class Insecta; order Diptera; family Psychodidae; genus Phlebotomus; species Phlebotomus papatasi. The sequence continues at coordinate 18,206,420 of NC_077222.1, forward strand.
GGAGTGAATAGAGTTTTGGGGCTATTCAAAAAGATCGAAAAGGAGAGTATGGATGGTGGGAATCGAGTAAGAAATACCAAGAGTATAGGGAATGTTGTTGGAATTCAGCAAACTGAGATGAACGGGGTGAAGGAGAGGCCCAAATCAAGTGGATTTGTGAGCAAACTCAAGAAGACATATCCCTATACTGGAGCCAAGAGTGACACAATTGTGACAATCACTGAGCATCTGCAGAAGCAGCAGAAGCAAGACAAGATGAACGGGAATACCAAGATACCCATTAAATGTATGCCAAATTGTCCGGAATGTGGAGAGGAAGCTGTTCAGGTGACGAAGAGGCATTCCAATGGCGAAGCATTGGGTCAGAGTGTTGAGGAGAAAGAGAGAATCAGAAACAACAGAAAGGGTCTAATGCTAGACTTTACCAAGTTAGAATGCTGTCCGGAAACCAAGAGACACTCAATGGTGGAACCCAAAGTGACCAATTTCACAAACAACAATCTCACAAATCATTCAACAACGACAGAGATTAATCAAAATCATCTGCATACACCTTCATCTGACTATATGGCTAGCTATTCTTCTGACTCTAGGAGTCCCTATGATATCGACTGCGGAGCCTCAACTAGCACCTTCTTCTCCCCAACGGATGAACCAGAGTTGTATTTCGATGACTGGTCAGTCTGTTCAGATGATCATTTAATCGTCAATTCCCCGCCACCATTGACAAAACTCTCTCATCACACTCCAGTACATGTGATCTCTCCGCAGCACGATCATCCAGCTTCGGTCGAGAGTATTGTAGATCGCATTCGTCGCAAGAGTTTCTACACGCGTTTCAACGAAAAGAAACCCAAACGTGTCAGCACAATTGTCGGACCAGCAGCCAAGGACTACTACAGAGATACAGCTTCCAGATCCAAATCCCGTCCTCCCGAATATGTAAAATCTCCCACTGTTACTATTGGTGATCACTCAAGGGGTGTTCATGAATACTATAGACCCTTGAGAATGCCAACAGACTCCACAACATCTTCCAGCAGTAGTAGCAGCAAGCACAATTCCGCCCCAGTCAATGGATACAGATCATCGGACTTCCTGTCACACAGACATGGTGGTGGAGATTACCTAACTCCGACAGCTCTCAGGCGGCCAACATATTCAACAGATCTCAGCTACCAAGTCAAGAGCAATCCCAGCAATAGGAGCAGTCTCTATGGCGAGGGCAATTCCATCTACAGCACCTTCAGTCCCAAACGCAGGGTGTCCTATGCAAGTGGAGGGCCCATCGATACCTACGCAACGCTGGGAAGGAAATCCTCGGGTCTGCTGGTGGGCAAGTGCGTGGAAAATGGAGCCAATCCAAGGTTTCACTTTGATCTTTTTCCAGGGGGAGAATAGTAAGCTTATACAAGCTTCAGACATAAGGCTTAGCCAAATGGCTTAACTGGAGGGACATGATAACTTATTTTCGATACTATCGACTATCGATTCTGAGAAATTTAAACGATAGCTGCACTTTCTGTAACTAATATAGATGTTTATCAACAGTCTCATTCTTCTAAGAATCTCACAATGAATGACCCAACAATCAGAAAAAAAAGTTCTTATTCACTTAATCTAACATATATAGATTTATCGATACTATCGATTCGATAGTGTCGAAAAGTTATCATTCCACCCCTGCTCTAATTTCTTATCAATCACGATTTTTTGGAAAAATTTAACTTAGGATTGGATTATTAAAGTTGAATGACCTATTAAGCTCTCAAAAAGCAATAAAATTGCTCGCTATTTAGGATTGTCCGACCTTCGGAACTGGGAGTCTGAAGACTGCTTTAGCTTTTATGGGTTTTTTTTTTGGCAGAAAAGCTTGTATTTTGTCGCTGTGATCAGCGATAGAGAGCCAAGGCACTAACCATATTTCGGGTCTGAACTTTTTGAACTAGCAAAGACACAAAGCATTTTTCATGTGAGCCGAGAAATCAACCTTTTTCTGGTGGATTTCAGCTAACTTCAGAACAGTCAAATCGGCGCCATATTTGCACCTTTTCCTTTTTGCTTATAAAAAAAGGAAAATTTCGGGTTTAAGTGATGCGATTTGGGAAGTATTTGGTTCAAATAAAAGGTATCAGAAAATTCTATGCTTTAAATCAGAGTGGCATATCTATAGACACTTATGCGGGGGGTGCAGTTGTACGCGAAGGCGCTCTTCCCACAGTAAAAATTGTTCGAGCAGGAGGGGGGGGAGTGGAAGCGTTACCAAAAGAAACACATATTTAACCTATATTATTTGTTCCCGTCTTCAACTTAAAACCTTTACGTTTTGTCTAAAGTTATTCACCTTAATATTAATTCGGTATGTACACATTTTTCCTTTTCGCCAAAAAAAATCCTGGCTCAGATAAAGGATATCAAAGATGGCATCCCTTATCACTTGTGAGTTTTAATGAAAATTTTAAAGTGTTCTATCTCGGGAACGGGTTCAGATTTTTTTCTTGCTCTGTTTTTATTTGAAAGGTAATTTTGCTCTGTTTAAAACTATTCACTCAACTTTAGATTATGTGTTCAAGTCTTTTTTTTGTAATAGTCTTAACATTTTTTTTTGAAAAAATATGAAAATGGTTTTTCAGAAAAACCCCATTCTTAAAAATTTTATTTTTTTTTTACTATTTATCAGTATCATTGACTACTATATTCCTTGAAACATTTAAGTTTTAATTTTGAGTTTAACAGGTTCAATTGTGAAAATTCAGTGAAATTTTAATTATTTTTAATAAAAATTAAACGGAAAAGTGGAAATTCTCCTTTTCAAGGAATGTAGTACTCAATGTTGATCAACAGTAAAAAATCAAAATTTTGAAGAATGGTATTTTTAATAAGTTTGTTTTGAAAACATGTACAGCTTAAACATGAAATGGTTAAGATTGTGCTGAAAACATGCACAGCGGTTGGACCTCTTAAAACAGATGGTGTTCGTCAAAACCGGTACAGCCGCGTACAGCTCAAGAATAAAATGGTTAAAATTGAGCATAATCCTGCATAGCTCAAACAAAATTGAATCCAAATTTTTAACAGTTTTCTTAATCTTAATCGTTTTATGTTTAAAAGCTGTGCGCGTTTCTAGCACAATATAAACCATTTTATGCTTGAGCTATGCAGATTTCATGCACAATATCTGAGAAGTACGAGTTTTATACACAATCTGAACCATCATATACTTGAGCTATGCGTATTTTCAGCAGAATTTAAATTTAATATTTTGAAGTATTTTTTTTTTATTACAACTCGAAATCTTGAAAGAATATAAGGACAAAATGCGTTTCAGGAGCCAAGAGAAGCACCAAGAAAGCTCTACAATAAATTAGGCGCCCCCAAAAAGCACCTGAAGGAATTTAAAATGTCTCTTTTTATTTCAACACGAAATCTTGCAAAAATATAAGGGCGAAATGCTTTTTTAGAGCTTTATGGGCGCCAAGAAAGCCTTTTTTAGAACAATTGTACGCCCTAGAAAGTCAGGGAATTAAAAAAGCTTTTTCTTCAACGCGAAATTTTGATAGATAAGGACAAAATGTATTTTATTAGGAGCAAGAGGAGCGCCATAGAAAGTCTCGTAAAGAAATTAAAAATTTTTTTTTATTTATTTCAACGCGAAATTTTGAAGAATTATAAGGACAAAATGCATTTTAAGAACTAAAAAGGCGCCCCAGAAAGTCTCTGAGAAAATTAAAAGTGTTAACGCAAATTTTGGTAGATTATAAGGACAAAAGGCATTGTAAGAATTAGAGGGGCACTCCAGAAAGACTCGGAGTCTATTTTATTAAAATCTTTTTTACTTCAACATGGCAATTATAAAGTCAGGGTTCAGTTGTCTAAAAAAAAAACATCGGCGCCCCTGGAGGCTCGCGCCCTGGGCGGACCGCCCCTCCCGCACCCCCTTGGGTACGTTACTGCTTTAACTCTTTCCGGACCGCAGCATATGCTGCAAGCTAATTTCACAATTTTTAATCAAAAATATCTAAGCTCAGGAATTAATTGAGGTCCTACAAAAAATATCTTACATTTGGACATCCTTATAGTTTGTAATCATCCACAAGAATCGGATTTTTATCAGTTCTGAATAATTAAAAAACATTGTTTTTCATAGAAAATGCATATGCTTCTTTGAGTACTAGAGTCCCAAAAGAGACGAAAGAGTTAAATAATCTAGCACCACACAAAATGTGGGGTTTTTATGTGCCAATTACATGGAGCGGGATTTCAAGGGAATTTTCAGTAAGTTAATAAGATTAGGCAATAAGAAACGAATTTTTCAATATATACTTATAGTAGATAGTCCTGCGTATTTAAGCCATAAGGACAGTGCAAGATTTCTACTGTATAATATAGCTCCAATGTTTTCAACTGAATTATGTCCAACAAACAATAAGTTTTGTTTAGTAAACATGTTTTTAACATTTCAATGAGAGTGAGTGAGATCTATATCTAGTCATCTCGCTCATTCTCATGGGACATTTTGAAAACATGCTTACAAACAAAAGTTATTGTGCGCTGGGCATTATGCCCAACACACAATAACTTTTGTTTATAAACATGTTTTCAAAATTTCCTATGAGAGAGAGCGAGATTACTAGATCTCGGTTTCATTCCCTCTCACTAAAATGTCAAAAACAATATTTACAAAACAAAGTTATTGTGCATTGGGTATTATGTTTTTGTTTTAGTTTTTGGTACCTTGACGTAGTATTTGTTGAATTTTCAATTTTTTTTCGGCTTTGGACAGAGCGGCTTTTTTCTCAAAAGAAAAAGCTTTTGACGCTTTGACATGGTACTTTTTCAGTAATTTAATTTAATCGTTGTTATTTACGGATATTTACTGCATTTTTCAGTATTTGAAAATATTTTAAAACTTTCAGAGCCTTATAAGGTACTAAGCAAGTTATTTTCATTTACAGTTTTTTTCAAAAATTTACGTACTTCTAAATCTAAATACAAAAAATACATAGAGATAGAATTTTTCCAATCCGACCTCAGCCATTTTACCTTCAAATTTTACATGGTTCTGATAGAATAATAAAAAGGTTGTCTAAAAGTTTAGATTACACAAATATAACCAAATTCTCTTCCTAAAGGAGTTAAAGGATCAAAGATCAAAAAGATCAAATTTGGTATCAAATATCTAATGAAATATACAGATTAAAGCACTGAGAGCTTTTGATGAATTATGACAGACTTTGTTATAAGACTGAAAAAAGCAAGGGGTGGCTCATATTGAGAATCCCTTATTAATAGTCCAAGTAACGTTTCGCAAATCCCGAAAAACCCAAGAATTGCATCGCGAAATCCGAGAAACTAAAAGCCCTTGTCAACAAAAATTGAGTTACCCCTTGAGAAATTATGCTACTCTAGAAGAAACATTTTTAAAAAGTGTGGCAAGATTTAGTTAGATGCTTTCAGAAATTTATTTTTGATTTGGATGTCGTTCTACTTTGCAATTATCCACAAGAACCAAATTTGTATAATTTTAAGGAACTCAAAAACTTGTTTTCTTCTTGGGTAACCAGAATCACAAAGGGCCAAAATGTTAATAAGATTTTAAGAACTAATATTTTCTGTGTCCACGTCCACTGTCGTCTTAGTATTTCGACTTTGGGAAATTTTATATTTCTTTTGTTTAACTCTTTCCCATCTTTTGAGATTCCGAGTGATTTGAGTACTCAAAAGAAAACGTAGATGTTCTGGGAAAACCAATTTCTTTGGACTGAATCGATATAAATTCATTGCTTATGGATGATCACAACCTAAAAGGCAATCCAAATCTAGAACATTTTTTGTAGGATCTCGATTAAATAATGAACTATTATTTCATCATAAAATAGTGAAATTAGTTTGCAGTGTGTTGCGGTCCTGAAAGAATTAAAGGTTTTAGATTTAGAATTGCGACCACCTTTGGGGATCAGGAAAATTTCATGAAGTCAAAATTACAATCCCAATCTTTCGGACTCAAATCTAAATAAAATTTCTTTCAACGATCACGTGCTTGGTCACGTGACAGTTTTATACACTGAGAAAAAAAAGAGGGTGCGATTAACTTTTTTTCCTCATAACTTTAACACTTTTTAGGAGTAAAAATATATCAACATTTTTTAATGTTAATTTTACGCCATTTTAAGGGTCGTTACACCTCGTTACACCTTTTTAAGGGTAAAATTAACATGAAAAATGGTAACTTTAACCCCCAATACACATAAAAAGACTAATATTTATACACCTTTTCGAATCAATACTGCAGGGTAAAATTAACATTTCCAGAATGTTATTTGAACCTTTTCGGATTTCTCTCAGTGTACGGTTAGTTTAGTGATCATAATGAATAACTAATTGGTTATTTTGCACTTAATTTGAAAGTGATTAGGAACAGTTGGGAAATAATTTGAGAACTAAAATTTTCAGATTTGATAAAAAATATATTTGTGCAAAAATTTGTAAGTCTCTCAACCAATCAAATTAGTCTATTTAAGTATGGAAATATTTTAAATTATACATAATTTTTTTTTATTTGTTAAGTTTGTACGAATATTTCCCTAATGCTTTTGTTACATCAACTGATGGAAGCGCAGATGTGTCTTAAGCAGAGTTTTATGTGCTTTTTGTTTGCCGTTGGCGTGCCGTAAGGCTATATTTCTTTTTGAAAAATTTACCGCAAAATACAGAATGTGCTATTCTCCCCCTGGGAAATGACCCAAACTTCCCGTGAATTACTCTTTTACAGCCAATATCTCTTCCTTTAGCAATAATTTCTACGTGAGAACTTCCTCAGCTCTTCCATCACGAAGGAGTCCAACAACAAACATTTGATCAAAGCCCCAGCATCAGCTAAAAGTGATTTTTGGACGAAATTGTTTTTGCATCTTTAACCCTTGAGGGTGTGATTGTTTAGCCAGTAAACATTCATAAAATATTCAGCATAATTAATAAGATGAAACATTTACGAATGAATTTTGTGCAAGAACCGAGAGTATATGTCCTTACAATACACGAAGAATAATATTCTAAAGAAAGAAATAAAAAAATCAATTTTTAGGGACTGTTTATTCTTTTATAATGTTTTTTAGACAATTTGGGATATTTGAAGATTACAAAAAAATTATATGAGGATACGTACGTGCAAGAAACTTCCATAAATACTCAAAAACTTTTTTATTCTTAAGCCTCGTTTGATCCTCCAAGTGTTTGACCATTGGACAATTTTTATATGAAATGACCTTTTAACACTTTTTTGTATACAATTGAACATGTTTAAAGATTACTATTGGGTCTGGCCAAGGGCCCAATGACGCACAACATGGTGAGAACTGTAGATGAATTTAAGCAAAAGAAAAAAAATAATTCAATAATTGTTAACGTTTTTAGCAGAAATTTTCATCTTCTTGAGACTCCTGGAGCAAAACTGGGCTCCATCAGATAAGAAGGAATAAATGTGTTAATAAAACTATATAATCTCCTTAAAATGAAAGAACATAACTTAGCCAAATGGGAATTAATAATAAAAAAAAAAATTCTTAGTGTCCTTAATCGAAATGTTCATTTCAATTGAAATTTTATTTCGCGAGAGAAAATTTTGCAATCTATTTTATAGCAATTGGAACGTGTTTAATTGAACTGTAGCCTTTATTATTGATTTATTCGAGAGAAAATAGAGGAAGAAATACGAAATTATTTATATTATTTGTATAATTATTTAAATAAACCATATATGGAACTAAACTGCAGTGGTTTTTCTTCCTATTTGCTCACGCAGCGACATGATAGCAATTGACAATGTTGTTATCAACTTATCACCTTTAGCTCATAAATCGCGACAATTGCACTCAAAACCCGTCACATTTCCATGAATTTATTTAAAGTCACGTGACATATTTTTGTAAGATTTCTTCATCGACATTCTATTCAATTTAAGCTACTTTTCACCTCCAAATATTTAACCCGGTAAGGAAACACGTGCAGCAAACGTGACTCCTGCCGAAAACCTAATCCTCAATTTTTGGTAAAATAAATTCTCTGAGATTTGCAGGATTTTTGCATTGAAAAGTCGCTTCGCGAGCGGTTTATCTAACAGATAAATGCACAATTTCCCCATCAATAAAATCCACAAGATGAGATTTTCTTAAAGCCTAACCAAAAGACAATGTGTTTTGTTCTGGGAAAAGAAGCACAGAGAGATTTCCTCAAGCTCTCTCTGATTCAATTTCAGCATCTCTTCGAGCTTTGAGCGCTTCAGAGCTATCAATAATTTTGAGACACTGTGCTAGAGAACAATTACGCTTTAATTAATTAAATAGAATTGTTCGATTTGGAAATTTCCGAACGTATAGAAATCTTCTGTAAGAGCTAAAAGATTTGTGCTGGTACATTAATTGAATAAGTGCACTGAGAGGAAATTCTAAAATAAAATTGCATTTATGCTATACACATTGAACCGTGAAGAATAAGCCGTTGCATTCTCAAGTCACAAACCATTTGACAAATTAATTATTTTGTTCAATTTATCGAGAATAGTTCCTGTTTTAACTCTTTAAGGACGAACCACTGAGAAAAAAAGAGGGTGCGATTGACATTTTTTCCTCAGAAATTTAACATTTTTCAGGTGTAAAAATATATCAACATTTTTAATATTAATTTTACACCTTATTAAGGGTAAAATTAACATGAAAAAGGGTACCTTTAACCCCTAATACACCTAAAAAGGGTAATATTTACACCGATTTTGGATCAATACTGCAGGGTAAAATTAACAGGAATGTTATTTCAACTTTTTCGGACTTCTCTCAATGGTCAGACAAAGTTATTTCTCAAATCTCTACTAAGCCTTTTAATAATTTTTTTGCTATAACTCAATTACATAGTAAAAAGATTTATTAAAAAAGATAATTAGAAAAACACCCTTAACAGCCATAAAAATTACCATAAGTGTTCTTCGATAATGTGAAAAAATTTCATCAATATGAAGCATTTTGAATTTGAAGTAAATTTCTTACAAATGTGCGCAAAAATCTTTTAAAAAACTGTAGTCAAAATGCTCAATTTTGACAAAAATATCTCACAATATGTCCAATCTATGAAACGGAGATATTGAAAAATATCTCCTAGTGGTTCGTTTCTAATGGCCATGTCACATATAAGATTAATATTAAGATTAATACTTTCTGAACTGCGAGAATGGCAAAAAAAGATAGCAATTGTTTTATCTTGCCTCTCTCTCGCATTTCCCCTCTGCGTACAAAGTTGGCAGCACTACATAGCTCGAAAACTGACCGAATCACAGTTGGCACGTGTAGGTTTTTTTCTCCAAGTAATCTGTCAAACAAAAATGGAAAAAGTAGCGTGGACTATTGAAATGGAGAAGATGGTGATTAAAGAATTCCGCAACTTACACAGAAGGCGTATACTCCCACTCCAATCACGAGCCCACAAATTTACTATATCATCATCCATTGCACTCTGTTTTGCATAACACCAAGACCATAGACAATCGAAAAGTGCACGAAGTGCTAGAATTAATATGTTTCAGACGATTCAGAAAACTATTAATACGAACAGTAATATCTTACTCATCGTATTAATTCACTAGAGTGTACTCTTTCTAACACACGTGATATTCCATTTGAATTTCGAAAACTATATAGCTCTCTTTCCGGCTTTTCTTAATATTAATAATAATCTTATATGTGACACCACGGTGAGATAAAAAATCCTTGTCGCTTGCTATAATCCCTCAAATGTGTATTGGCTAAAATAAAAATTATAGCATTATTCGAAACATTGAAAAACGGGATGACGAAACGTGTCAGTAGGGGAATTCTGTAATTTTCGTGGCATTGTCACGCGTGAGTTCGAAACCTGACAATGCCAATCGAGCTTTTTTTGGCATATCATATGAATTCGAAAATGCAATTCATTGAATTTTTAATGAAATCCATTTACTTGATGATTTTATGAAAATACAGTACATCTTGGTTGATTTGTTTAACAACATTCATTGTCATTTGAATTGCCAGAAATCTCAAATATGTGACTTCTGTCAATGCCACGTGAGCTGAAATGGCAATGTCAGGGCTACAAAATAGCATTTTCGAGAAAACTCTCCTAAGATTCGAACCCAGAGCGTTACAGCATTTCCCTTCAGGTTTTGCAAAGTGCTCGAACTCGTGACTTATATGCCATATCTCAAAAGCACTTTGGCATCATCAAGGGGTAGATAATTTATTGCCACTTACGGAGTCTTCCGATCTCGTATCCATCTACCGAACTACCGATCTCATGCCGATCAGCAGATTTCTGACCAAATTGTGTCGATATGTCAATTACTTAGCAAAATAGTGCCCGTCTACCGATTTTTAGCACCAGGTCGGCACTATTTTGCCGATCGCCGCTTACGGTTCACTCTAAGAACCGCTTAATTACCCCATGGACATCATTTACTGGTTACCGGTTCTCAACCGATATAAAACGATTCATAAATCACTCAAAAGATTCCTCAAAATTTTGTTTTAAATGTAATAGTATTGATTTTCGGACGAAAATTACTTATCGGCTCATAACCGGTTCACAACCGATTTGAACAGATTGATAAGTCACTCAAAACTTTGCCCAAAATACACCTTAATACTAATATAATTGTATTTCGAATAAAAATTTGTTATCGGTTATGAAATCGTTAATTATCGTTTGAAACGAGGTAAGTTTTATAGGAAATTCCAAGATCGGATGATAAATACGATCACTAGAGCCTTTTTAACCTTTGAACTTTAAAAAACTAATAATGATCAACGATATTTTCATATGAGAACGAATGTCACCACGATGGGTAATCGGTCGACTGATCGGCCCTCCATCCGACCAAAATCAAATTTTGTCAGTAAAAAATCAAATTTGAGCAATACTCAATTTAAAACTCCGGCACATCTTCTGAATCAAAAAATGTTCACGAAATCAAAATTCTCATCCCTTTCTTTCTGAGACGTTTTGCATATCGCTATTTCGTTCTAATCTACTCGAAATTCGATCGATTCAAATTGAATTTCTTATGATGCTTTAAGAAAAAGAAGAATGAGACATTATGCAAATCCCTTGAGAAAAAAAGTAATGTGAATTTTGATTTCATTAAGATCTCCTTATCTAAAACGAGCACCAGATGCATTGAAAACAAAAAAATTTCATGGAAATTTTGGCAGAGAAAGTATTATAAAAAGTTTTTTATTTCACCTGTGAGATTATCTTATATCTTAATTATAAATTAAATCTATTCTTCTAAGTTAGGTTTTTCACTGACGAAACTTCAGTCTCTTATGGCTCCGGCACATCTTTTAGAGCAGGAAAATTTCATGAATTAGAAAGTCACATCTCTTTCTTTCTAACACGTTTTGTTTATGTCTATCTTATTGTTTCGCACTGCAAATAAAAAGAAGAAGAAGAAGAGTGCGAAAGAATGAAATAGTCATATGAAAAACGTGTAAGAAAGAAAGGGATTCCAATTTCGAGTTCATGAAATTTTCCTGATCTAAAAGGTGTGCCGAACGATTAATGACCAAATTAAATTTGTTACTGATCACTTTTAATTCTTTGCTTAACATTTTCTTACTGATCTTTTTTTGCTGAAAAGTCAACGTTTGACGTCACATTCTAAAATAAGGGAAAAGTACCCCGGATCGGAATGACAAGAGACATATTCGATACTTAGTTCAAAATATAAGCCTCAAAATACTATTTGGTATTTTTTGTGTATGCTAATCGGTATATTAGTGATCCATTTAACTATCTCTGTGCGTTTGAACTTTAAAATTTTACAAATTTTACTGTGTACTCTGTACCTCGGATCGTCACGAATTTAATCAGGTTCCTCACGGAAAAGTGGTTTTATAAATTAAATCTACACTAATGCACTGTATTCTTGTGAGAATTATATGGTAAAAAGTAGCTAATAATTTTTAAAAGTTCATTTTAATTGGTGCAATAATATGACAATAACTTGACGATCCGAGGAACACTGCCGATCGCTGGTGCTCTTCACTTATAAATTAAAGCTTATTTTAGTTTTTCTTTTTAATTTACCGATGAAATTCTTTTAAAAAACACGTTTATTTCTCTGTGATATTTTTATCTGTGTAAGCACACGATCGCTTCTAAAACTAGCAGCATTTGTTCGTCTAATGTGCTCAGTAATTTAATTAACAGTTTATTTACGTGCTAATGAATGTCTTCAAAAAGTATGTACCTACAAAAAAATAATATAACTAAATATTTACATTTAATTTTAACGGTTATAAAAGTAGTTTTTCGTCAGTGGTTGTAGTTTATTGACCAAGTACTGTAATACTTAAGTGATTTTAATTGTATCGTAGTCATTTTGTCTCAAAAATTTATCAAAATCTCCTATAAGATGAGAGAGTGATTATGATAAAAATTCCTAAAATCAGACAATGATTAAATCGTCCTTCACCTTTGGAATATAAACAAGAAAATTTTGCAAAAGAAATATTTGTTTACTTCCAACGGAAAGCATGGAAAAACGAGGAATAAATCGTCATGCTCTCTTAATGTGGAAAATTTCAATTGCTTTTTTTTCAACTTTTCTTCAGTTACACTTTTTCCCACATCCTTGATCATGGAAAAGTGTTTAGAGAGTTATTTAAAATGTAAATTAATTGAGAGAGAGAATCTCCCTTCGATAGTCAATTCAATTTATTTTAGTACGAACTCTTGTTAGCTGACAATTTTCCGTTGTAGGCAAATTAATTAACACACTCTCTCTCTCGATTCTGTAAATATATTCCCTCTCTTGCACTTAAAGAGTGGTTGACAAAATTGTTACAGTGTTGGTTTTTGTGTCTTTCAATGTCTGAGGCTTTTCGTCTTTATAAAACTGAAGAGTACTCCAGAGAATCTTTCAGTTTATTGTGATATCGTGAGGGATTGAGACAAGACAGTCATTTGGATAATCCTTCAATAAAAAGTTAAAAAATCAGTGTTGCAATTATGACTGAAGAGAATCATAGAAATTCGGTAAGTTGCACACGCGAGAGATTTAAATGTGACCTTCAAGGGAAAACGATGTGAGATAAATTAATTGGCAATTGAGTGATAAGATTTGTAAGAGATTAAATGCGCATTCCCAGAGAGATTATATTTATCTTGTAAAAATCAATAAAAAAAAAATCAATAAGTGATCCAGTTGCATTTAAAGATAGTGATTGAAGTGAAGTGATAGATATTGGAAAGAATAATGACCTTCTTGTAGATTAGTTACTTTTCCCGCCTAAATTCCGGGTTCAAAGCCTTGAGGTCACGTGATGTGCCAATCTCCCAATTGTTTTTCTGAAAATCCCATTTCCACAGATCCCAATGACCGTAACAATTGGAACTGGAGAGGAATCTCCGGGAAATCCTGTTGAGGATAGTGAGAAAAAAGGGGTGGATATAACATATGGAATAGATGATGCTCCTCCATGGTATTTGTGCATATTTCTCGCAGTGCAGCACTACATGACCATGATTGGAGCTATCGTGTCTATTCCCTTCATCCTCACCCCTGCTCTCTGCATGGAGGACGAAAATCCTGCCAGAGGAGTCATTATCTCCACCATGATCTTCGTCACGGGTTTGGTAACGTGGCTTCAGGTGAGCTCTTTTGCGCACGTGACCTCGCATTTCCATAACGGATTAAATTTAAAGCAGTGTCATTTGAGAGAGAAAACCTCAGATTAAAGGATTGCAAGAAATTCATCAGTTTTTCACCAGTTTCTTTAGTGAATTACCGTTGTCTGCACATTTTGGTGACAAATTGAATAAACTTTAATAAGAATAGTTCACGTGAAGGTATTATTCATATATCATCAAATATTTAATGCAATCGAATGTTTTAGTTCTATCACATGATAAGCAAAATAAATAAATTTTCTAAAGTATTTCAGGACTTCTTGAAAATAAGGTAAAGTGTCCTCAAGTCGACCGGTAGAGTTATTTATTCAATTTATTTATATTTGCACTAATATTTGGCGATGATCTAAAATTAATTGGTCAATTATTCCGTAAATAAATACGAATCAGTGACAATTTTATAGAAATTCCCATTAAAACATTCAAATATTGACCACCGGTCGACTCGAGGGCACTTTACCTTAATTAGAATTTTATTATGTCTAATTAATTTGTCTTAACATAATAAATTTGTTAATGTGGAAATAAGAATGGGTCTCTGCTGCAAAAAATGGTCCACAGGATTTTAAACGCTTTGTACTTCGAATTCGAAGTATGATTTTTTTACAAAAAAATAAATAAATTAATAAATTAAATAAATAGATAAATAGAATAGAAAATCCTTAATTTTTTTTGGCTAAGAAGTACCGCAGAAGAGGTCCCATTTGATAAAATTGTGCAAAAACAGTCCGACTTAGTAACAGAAAAAGTTACTCTATTTAGTAACAACATATAAATAGTGAAAAAGATCTACATTTAGTACACGAAAATTAAAAAAAAAAAAAACAAATATTCTTATCAATAAAAAAATCAATTTCAATCATTAATTTTTTTGTCTGAAATGGTAAAAAAAACGTTATCACTTTATCAGGGAATAGGGAAAATTGTATTGCATTGTATTGTATTTATTTGACATCATGTGTCTTTACAATAACGCAAAGCGTCCGCCGCCGTCTTAGCGTTGATGACTAGCCTTTCAAGCTAAATGGAAAAAATAAATTTTTGACTGTAGGGGGAAGTGGGGCACCTTTTAAAGTGGGGCACCTTTGAAATTGGGATTTTTCACGTATTTCAAATAAAATTGAGCCCTATCGTGATAAAATTTAGCTTCTTAAACAAAGCGTGATCTAATGGCATCCACTATACAATTAAATTTAAGTTTCATTTCAATATCGCATTTTCGTAATTTTCAATGTCTAAATTTTATTTTTTCTTTTGGATATCTTTATATCGTATAAATTTATTTATTTTTTTAAAATCATTTGACAAATATTTCTTTATAAAAATATTATAAAAGGCGTGATTTAAATAGAATAGAAGGGTTGAGAAAAAAACGTCTGGAGATAATGCTTTTTAGTGGGGGTCACCGAAGACAAATATTTGATATCTCTTATAGTTTGACCTCTAGATCGGTAACGTATTGAAAAACAGCTTATTATATAATAAATATAATTAGAGTAAATTAAGTAAATTAATTCAAAACCTGCTCCAAATGGAAATTTTTCGCTACTCCAAATGGAAACGTCATTGTTTTCATGATAAATAAATACAGTACTAAATTATTCTATTTATATATTTTCTATACCACAATTTTATCATTTAGTTAATTTTACTCCAAATAAAGCGAAAATCCATTCATATTCACAAATTTTAATTCGTTAATTTCTCAGAAAAATTAACAGTGTACCTTTTCACCATCGAATTTTTCATCGATCGACCATGTTTTCCAATGAAAAACACAATGAGGTGACTATTGTTTATTCGTTTTGTTTAACATTTATGTCATATTTCCGGCTAATTTTAGTTAAAATAAGTGCTAATCTTTATTGTTAACGGTACGTGAAGTTTTCAAATGAAATATATAATTACCAATTTCGTGAACAAAAAGGGTTTTTCTGAAGTGTCTGCAAATGCTTCAATAGGAAACCTCGGAATTATGAATTTTGGAGAGATTTTTTTTATTGTTTTGGATGGGAAAGTAGAAAAGACCAGGAATAAGGACAAATCCTGCACTCAGGAGCAACTCAACAAGGTTTTGGAAGCTTTTGGTCGCGGTTTCACTTATACACTGTTTGTCTCCAATTAGAAACTTTCCCTTGTCTCCATTTGGATTAATATGTTTCCAATAGAAGCATTTTACACTCGCGTGTTTTTCTTGTATTTAAGAAGTTTTCAAATTATATTTAAAGAATTTTCACTAAACAGTAACATTCTAGAAGAGTCAAGGAGCAAATTTATGTAATTCTCCTCAGAAAAAAAATTAACTTAATGTGTTAAATCTTCTGTCAAAGTTAAAGCGTCTGTAAATGGTTTTGAATTAGGACATTTACTCTCGGTAACACCGTGACAGAATTAGCCAGATAATGATGTTTTTCTTTGCCTATAATTTGTGTAAAACATGATTGGATCAGGTTGATAAATACTTCATTGAATAGGGACGGAGTTAATTATCCTGAATAAATAGTAATTTGCTCAATATTCTTTCTTAGGAAAACTATATCACGCCACTGTATAATTTTTCCCCGGTCTCCCCTACTACACTGAGTGAGTGAGAGAAATCCGAAAAAGTTAAAATAACATTCCAGAAATGTTAATTTAACCCTGCAGTATTGATCCGAAATCGGTGTAAATATTATGCTTTTTAGGTGCATTAATGGTTAAAGTTACCCTTTTTCATGTTAATTTTACCCTTAAAAAGGTGTAAAATTAACATTACGAAATGTTGATATATTTTTACACCTAAAAAGTGTTAAAGTTATGAGGAAAAAAAGTTAATCGCACCCCCGTTTTTTTCTCAGTGTAGGAAAACTATATCACAGTTTTTAGTATTTTTTCAGTCTTCTGACCCATATAAAATTTAAATCGTAAGAGATATCGACTTCTGGTCTTCAATGACCATCCTAAAATGCCATAATCTCTAAGTTAATCTCTTTCTTTCTTCCCGTCCGAACGTCTTCATGCTTTTCCGATCCCCCAAAAATACGTCAAAAATGAGGTTTTTCCAACTTTGCAGAAAATTGCCCCTGGTGATTTCGTTCAATGGTTTTGGAGATAGTCCACCCACTGACTGGGAGAAATCCGAAAAAGTTAAAATAACATTCCGGAAATGTTAATTTAACCCTGCAGTATTGATCCGAAATCCGTGTAAATATTATGCTTTTTAGGTGTATTAGGGGTTAAAGTTACCCTTTTTCATGTTAATTTTACCCTTATAAAGGTGTAAAATTAACATTAAAAAAATGTAGATATATTTTTACACCTAAAAAGTGTTAAAATTATGAGGAAAAAAAGTTAATCGCACCCCCGTTTTTTCTCTGTGTGCTGTCTACATTTAATTCTGTATATTTTTTTAGATAAAAGTTATTAAGAGGTCTTGCAATTATTTTTAAGTATTATTTTGTTTTCTCTCTCAACAGTCACTGGACAGAATTTAATTGCATTTTTTCCTAAATTAATTCAATGTGAATAAAAAAATAATTTCGCGCTTTTTTAGGCTACGTGGGGCTGTAGATTACCAATAGTTCAAGGTGGGACAATATCCTTTCTTGTTCCTACTCTGGCTATCCTCCATCTGCCTCAGTGGAAGTGTCCAGATCCTGACGTTCTGGGCGCAATGCCAGAAGACGAAAAGGAAGAACTGTGGCAGATTCGAATGAGAGAACTATCAGGAGCAATTGCTGTGTCTGCTCTTGTCCAGGTCTTCATTGGGTACACTGGTCTAGTTGAACGTCTCATAAAGATTATCACACCACTTACAATTGTGCCCACAGTGTCCCTTGTCGGACTTACATTGTTTGAACATGCAGCTGCCACAGCTTCCAAGCATTGGGGAATCGCTGTGGGAACCACAGCTATGCTTACGCTCTTCTCTCAAGTAACTTAACAGATCCTTCATTTCAGTGCACTTCAGAGATTTTAAGTACCTTTGAAATGTCTTTCAGGTAATGGTCAATGTGAATATTCCTGTGGTTAAATACAGAAAAGGACATGGGCTGGAAACTCGACCATTTGCCCTATTCAAACTCTTCCCAGTCCTCTTGACGATAATCATCATGTGGGGACTTTGTGGGCTTCTGACTCTTTTTGATGTGTTCGAACCAGGTAATCAGGCACGCACAGATGTCCGGTTGAAAGTCCTCACAGACGCATCTTGGTTCAGAGTACCCTATCCTGGCCAATTTGGCATTCCCACTGTCACTCTGGCAGGAGTTTTGGGAATGCTGGCTGGAGTGATTGCCTGTACAGTGGAATCTGTCAGCTACTACCCAACAGTTTCCAGGATGTGCGGAGCCAAGAGTGTTCCAGCTCATGCTCTCAATCGCGGGATCGGAATTGAGGGTTTGGGAACAATGTTGGCAGGATTATGGGGTTCAGGGAATGGGACAAATACTTTTGGGGAGAATGTGGGAGCTATTGGAATCACCAAAGTCGGCAGCAGAAGGGTCATTCAATGGGCAGCTGGTATTATGATACTCCAAGGAGTTATCAGTAAATTCGGAGCAGTATTCATTATGATCCCAGATCCCGTTGTCGGGGGTATTTTCTGCGTAATGTTTGGCATGATTTGTGCCTTTGGCCTTGGAGCCCTACAGTACGTGAATCTCCAGTCAGCCAGGAATCTCTACATCATCGGACTCTCTCTGTTCTTCCCATTGGTTCTGTGCCAATGGATCCAGAAACATCCGGGAGTTATAAAAACTGGAAACGATACAGTTGATGCCACTCTGTCTGTCCTCCTGGGCACATCAATTCTTGTCGGAGGCGTTATTGGATGCCTCCTGGATCACGTAATTCCAGGGACAAGGGAAGAACGAGGCCTCGTTGCGTGGGAAAAAGAAATTGACTCCCTAACCGGGGATGCAGATGGGGAAATCGTCACTTCAACTTATGACTTCCCCTATGGAATGAGTCTCCTGAGGAGATGGAAATGGACTTCCAAGATACCCTTCCTACCCACATACAAACCCGCCGCAAAAAAGAACTAGTTACTGTGCTGTGAGGAAATTAATCTCAAGAGAATTCAAGAACTATTGATTTTTTTTCTTCCGAACTTTCAGAAAAATTATTATTCTTAAATTGAGAGTTATATTTCAATTATTAAAATAGAGAAAATTTAAAAAACAATCCATTGTAGTTTGAGATTCGAAAAGGCTATAAAAAATGTTAGGGGAAAGTACTCTCCCTTCGCACGTTCATGCTTTCGAATAAGGTGAATTTTCATTAAGTTTTCCTAAGAGACTTACACATTTCTATTAAATATTAATCGGCTTATCATCAATTGTTGATAATTCCGTGATAATTTAGTGTAAATCTCTTACGAAAAACAAAAGAAATTCACGTTATTCGAAGGTATGAACGTTCGAAGGGAGAACACTTTCCCCTACACATTTTGTTAAATATATTTCCTCTTATCTCCAAATTCATTGAAAACAACTTTTCAGGACATGAGAAGTTCGTGCGATTGCCAGTTAGTGGCGCCACAATCAAATCAGCTTTTCGTATTTTTAATTTACTGGATTATTTTATGAGAAAAAAGAGTTAACGATTGATTAATTTAATTTATTTTATTTTCCCTGCACCAATTATAATTGGAAAGTCGTACAAAGTTTGTGCACAAGGCACGGAAAGTTTAACATCGCACCGATTTTGATAATATTTTCCTTCATTTTTATTCCCGATTTGAATTCTTCATGACAAATTCTTTTCGTGGACAGATACACTATGTAAATAAATAATGTTTAACTGTTTTCAACTCTTATAGCGCATCTTTTAGGACTCTGAACATCCAAGAGAAAATATTTATGTTTTGGGAAAGACAATGTTTTTGTAAGTATTTAGAATCCAAAAAATACGATGCTAGCGGATGGGTAAATGAAATAATTTGTGTGAACTTCAGGTTTTAAGATAAGTTATAATAATATTATTGTCATGCCAGAAATTTTTGTGACTTTTTCTATTCTTTAAATTTAAAATAAAATTTGATTTATTCTGAAAAGTAAATGGTTTTAATATAATTTTGGGAAATCAATTTAAAATGTAGCTTGGAAAAGGTTCTTAATTAAGTGTATTTAATTAAATACTTAATGGAAAGTATTTAACATTTTTTCAACAATGTGCTTAATTAAAGACTTTGACAAAGGCCCTAATTAAGTACTTAGCGTTAAGACTGAGCCATGCCAATTCAGTTTCGCTAGTCGCCACAAAGCGCTGACGATTGTCTCATTTTCATATATTTTTTAAGTAGTTAGATGTTCTAGAACTCCTTAAAATTAAGTACTTGATCTAAGAACTTGTACTTAATAAAGTACGTAATGTGTTAGCCGGGTTGTGTAGATAATTAAAAACTAAAGGATGTCTAGGATATTTTTTGCATGAGCTTCTTCATTAATTCCTAAGGTTTTTGTTTAACTCGGACCACAATTCATTAATTTAATGTTCATATAATCACTCGGGAATCTATGAGAGGTAGGGCGCCTCAGATGATTTTTAAGGTATTTAAAATATTTTTTATCATTTTTATTGAACTTATTTGCACCTTTTGACCGATTATTGTGGTCCGAAATTTGCATTATTTATGTATAAATATCGCTCGGGTTTGCCACAATCCAAATTTGCAATGAAGGAATCGCACCTCTATAACCTGATCTAGGCTTATCACTGGTTTTTTAGTATAAAATCCAATCCTCCAGGATGTGCCTGACGGTAAGTAAATTTTGGCAACAGTAACATATTGGTGGAAGAGTACATTCTCCATGAGATACTTGTGAGTAATTTTCAAATGCCATATCCCGCCTGTCCTCACTAGTGCTAAAATAACGTTTGTTTCCTTTTACTGAATCCTGCAGATCACTGAATTTAAGATTAATAAGGCAGATTAATCGCATTTTATTTTTATTCTCCCTGGGGAGTGAACCATAATTGCCGCTATGCCCAGGGATTCAAACAATTTTAGTGTGTGGTCGCTCTGTTAGAAAGTCGCGAACTTTATGATAGCCACTATCATGATTAGGATGCATCAGGGATTTTATCAGGGCTTTCGGGGATATATTGTTAATTCCAAAGCAAAGAAAATGCCCTTAGCTTCAATATTGTGTGCATGAAGGTCATTGTGGAACTTAATATTACTCCTCGAACTCCATACGCGAAGACGCGTTGAAGCGTCGAAAGCTTTGGCAAAGAATTTTGTGTTTTCCTGTCCTGAAAGGATTACATCCCCTGATGCATCCGGAGGGAGTTCATCTCCTTGACCTTCTTATGCTAATTGTCGTCAGAAATCCACCACGAATGGTATTATGTTCCGGCTCATTGAAAAGAGATCTATGAATTTCTGACAAGACTGAGCTATCAGTTACGATTGGTTATAAACCGGTAATAAAACGATTCATAACCCATAAGTAATTTTTATGAGAAAATCAATTATATGTATTACTCGTATTACTCCTAAGCTATTTTGATATAAGCTAAAATATTTTGGGCGATCTTTTGAGTGAATCGGTTGTGAACCGGTAAATGATGCGAAAGTACTTTTAAGGTATAGAATCTAAGTCACGAGTTCAAATATTCCGCAAAGCCTAACCACCCTTTTACTGCTCGAACTCTACGGAGAGAGCAGTATAATCGCTTGATATTTTCACCCAACCCCCCCCCCCCCCCAAATTTCCACCTTCCACTACCCGGAAACCACTTTTTTTAACAAATCTTCACGTTTCAGACGATTTCTGAGAAATGTCGTCACGCTGTTTGTCCGTCTGTCCGTCCGGCTGTCATCAGCTCTAGAGGCCAAACGGTTAGAGATAGAGACTTGGGAATTTCGAGGCACCCCCCATAAGTCGACCCAAGGATCGTTAACATGCCCCTCATTTTCCCCCACCCCTCCCCTTCCCCTCCAAAACTATGTTTTTTTTGGATTGCTCGAAAACGCGTTGTGCGATTTTTTTCATTTTTGGATATGTTTTAGAGATTATCCAGGCTAATATTTCGTCCATTTACGTAAATACCGTTGAATCCAGGGGCCGCATGACATTTCCTATATTTCCCATATGTTTCTAGCGCGCCGAAAAAACTTTTGGGTTTATTAGCTGTTTTCTGTCAGTGTACAATGAATTAGCAAAAAATATGCAAAATAAAAGTCAACTTAATATTGAATAGGTAACCGAAAACCCCAAATTGGCAACCTACGTAGTTTTGTAGTTATCTCGTGAAATGTGTACGAAAACAGGGAAACATTTACACTAAATTCGGTCACATTTTTCAGAGCTAATGTCACCCTCCTGGTTAAATCATTCCTAATAACGGTTTTTCAAGGTCAAAGGTTAAAAAGACACTAGAGTGTGCATTTATCAAGCAAATGAGGTCACGTTTGGGGTCGTTGGAAAGGTCTTGGAATTTCCGATAAAACTAAACCGGTTCAAATCGGTTGAGAACCGGTAAACGGTAAATGATGCGAAAGTACTTTTGCGGTATAGCATCTAAATCACGAGTTCGAGCATTTCGTAAAGCCTGGGATGGGACGCTTTGCTGCCTCTTTTTTATGAAAAATCGTAAAATTGGCTAGCTGGATATTTTACGGACCGGAAAGGATTAAAATGTTTTTTTTTTTTAATATAGGGAATTTAAATTCAGTGAACGTTAAGACGCGTGTTTAACCCTTTAAGGACGATTGGAACACCGATGTCCCATAAAGAAAATAATTTTTCCTGACTACCTAAAGTTATTTTTTCCTTACGTTTGTACGTAATTGAAAAGTAGAAGGTTGAAGGAATCTAGGATATTTTTTGCAACTCTCCAGCTATTTGTTATAAATTAAATTTTTAAGCTAAAAAATGACGAATTTTTAAATTCTCATATTGAAAATTGATTTTAATTATTTTTTATACTTCCAATTTTTTTTAAGCAAAACCGTTTTGGAAAAATAAACTACAATACTCAAACATAATATTTTTCATTAGATTGAAAATTATCATTCATTGATATTGTCAGAAAATTTACTTAAATTTTTTGCCTATTTTTGTCCCTATCGTTCATAGAGGTCAAAAATAGGGGAAAGTACTCTCCCTTCGAACGTTCATGCCTTCGAATAATGTGAATTTTCTTTTATTTTTCCAAAGACACTTACACATTTCTATTAACTATTAGTTAGTTTGTCATCAATTATTGATAATTATGTGACAATTATGTGGAAATCTCCCAGAAAACGTAACAGAAATTCACATTATTCGAAGGCATGAACGTTCGAAGGGAGAATACTTTCCCCTACACCGAATCAGACTCTGATGTATTTTTTAAGGTTAGATGTAAGACTTTTTACTATTTTTTCATCGGTTTTATTTTTATTGCTGATTTTCGGTCAGCGAAAACTGTCTCGTCGTTAAAGGGTTAATAGGGTCTCCCTGAACTCCCTTGATAGTTTTATTTCTTTTCGACGGAATTATATATTAATTGGTACAGCAACTAATTTTTAGTACATTGTTTGAATGGGTTAAATTCTATTTTCTCGTAAATTTACATCAAGCATATGCATCATGGCAGTAAAGGGAACCCATTAAATGCAAACTAAAGAAAGAAGTGTAATTACTTGGTGATGACCTTTGCACTTTTTTGTCCTTTACTCACTGTAGGTACAACGTTCCTAAGGCAAAATTCATCCTTTTTCAAGTATGGAAAATTTAGAGAAAAAAATGTAATTTTCTTTTGAGGGAAAAACATTTTTGGACAGGTAATTAGTGAATATTTGGTAGGTAAGAAAGGTAAAAAATCATTTTTCATTATTAGGGGAAAGTACTCTCCCTTCGAACCTTCATACCTTCGAATAATGTGAATTTCTTTTACTTCTCTTAAGAGATTTCCACATGATTGTCATATAATTATCAATAATTGATAACAGGTTAACTAATATATAATAGAAATGTTTAAATTTATTAGAAAAACTTAAAGAAGATTCACATTATTCGAAGGTATAAACGTTCGAAGGGAGAGTACTTTCCCCTACTGATCATTTTTACCAAAGTACTGCCCGCTGCAGCCACAAGACATTGAAGTAGTCCAATATACTTAAGTTAACTGAACATCTAATTGCTTTTATTGCCTCTCTAGGTATAAAGATGACCCATATTCGCGAACAAGGCTAAAGTCCAGAATAAATCAACTTCAAATCAAGACGAATAGATAGGCTCTCGAATTCCACTTAAAGTTTTGTTTACATGATCCATGCTTGCAAATAAAAAACTAACATAAACAACTCAACTCAACTGCAAACGTGAGACATATTAGTCATTTTCTAATCGCGTATATTATTTGAAAAAAAAAAAAGATTATTAACGTTTTATTTGGCTTTAAATATTTAGTGAGACACTGAATTTAAAAGAAATCCTCAATTAAGGTACACTGAGAAAAAACTGGGGTGCGATTAACTTTTTTTACTCATAACTTATCACTTTTTAGGTGTAAAAATATATCAACATTTTTAATGTTAATTTTACACCTTTTTAAGGGTAAAATTAACATGAAAAAGGGTAACTTTTTTTCCAACAACGATTTATTTCTAAATTATATTGAAAACATTACAAAATTTTAAACAATAAAATTAGTGTTCAGTGTTACTACACTTTTCAACTTTATACAATATTCAAAAGTTTTAACATGAATTTTACAAATTTTGGTTTATAAAAATAGTGAAAAAGAAAATTAGGAATAAAAATTTCATTAAAAAAAGGGTAACTTTAACCCCTAATACACCTAAAAAGGGTAATATTTACACCGATTTCGGATCAATAATGCAAGGTAAAATAAACATTTCCGGAATGTTATTTTAACTTTTTCGGCTTTCTCTCAGTGTAGAAATATTGATATAAATATTTAGTAGTAGTTTAATTAATTTGATTGAAGGCATATTTCACGTATTTTTCAGAAGACAAGTTTAGGAACGTCTCGCAGTGATTTATAAATATGAATAAAACATTCAAAATATTTTTGTAAAATGATTTAATAGTTCAAATGAAGGATTAATGAAAAAATGGTCAGGAAGTGTACATTACCCTCTGAGATCATCCCCTTTCCGGCAAAATCCTCGAAGACTTTTCAACTGACGTTGAGAAAATTGTCCTGAGCCTCAATGAAGGAGCTTACAAGGCTGTAGCATAATTTAACTTTTTCTAAACACAAGTCACAAATATCCTGTGGCCATCCATCATCCTCCTGGATCTTGAAAGTAAGAAAAAAATTCATTTCCAAACCAAAAAGAATTCCGTGTAAAGAATTCTTACCACATTCGGCAAGATAACATTGAGCATATCCACGATGTCTTTCCTTTTGAAAATCGGAACTAGCCTGAAATTCTCATTGGGATCCACCTTTTGGCTGCACAGGCGACAGAGATTGGCAAAATAGGCTTGTCTGCCAGTCTCAGGATCTTCATCTTCATTTGTTTCCAAACATTCCTCCAGGATTTCGAAGTCAGACGCTTCGATTGGTTCCAGTTCGTCGTAAGTTACATCAGTCCTGAATATTGTTTGATTGAGAATTTTTATTTTGGGCGGCGAGTTGGTGGCTTTTGAGTCACTCGGCGTGCTGGGCTGATCCTGGAAGGATTCATCCTGGGGATTTGTGAGAAGACCTTTTGGGACAAATTTATCTATATTTGATTTGAAGATTGTGGGAACAGGGATCTCCAAGGGGTGCATTTGCTTCTTCAGGACTGATCTTTTGGATCCGGGAAGGAAGCAGTCTGCCTCAAAGTGATCTGAGCAGATGAAGTATTTGACCAGCTTCAGCAGAGGTTTGGACAGCAAATCCTCCCTTCCGGCTGCTGTTAACCATTTAGTGGCACTAAAAAGTAAAGAAAATCCATGAAAACCAGTAAAATTGATGCAGGATGGAAGTTTTCTTACTATTCCTCGTATTTGGGGACGCCAAAGTAGGAAATTTTGCCTGATTTATCATTCACTTGTCTGCAATGAAATCACAAGGTAGATGAGATTTTTCAACGGAATCTGATACTAGGGATTGCTAACTTACGAATTGAAACAGGTACTGGCACAGCATCGCTTGGACATTGTGAGAAAATTGTGGAAAATATCAGCTTGAGAAAATACCTCAGTGCAACAAATAATAAACAGAGAAACCTATCGACATTTGGAATGTCAAACTGATCGACATGGCGATGTTCTCAGAGGGCGCTGGAATGAGGGCAAATGTCATCCATTCTATGATTTTGTCTGTGGATTTTGCGAGTGAGAAGTGGACTTTTGTGAGTGAAATTAATCCACGGTATCGCGTCCAATTAACAGGAAAATTGTGAAAATTTGTACTTTGATGTGTAAAGTGCAGTGTGCGCGAGACAAAAGTGTTGAGTGCATGTGGGGAAGGGTAGAAAATTGAGTGGGTCTGATTGTTTCCAACATACCGACGTACCAAAAAAAAATTACTAATGGCGGCCTAGAGGGGTGCTCCAGACACTCACCTCTCTGATTTCTTCCCTTTTGTCGCAACACCGGGGAAAGTGAAGCCTTCTGGCCAAAGCACACTGACAGTGGCCAGCGAGTGTGTGGTATCCCAGGGCAGTTCCCCACGATGGGCGATGAGCAGTGGCTCAAGGAGGATGGATATTTGAACGTTGACACGGAGTCAACGCACATCATCTACCATCCTCATCTCAATGTGATTCTCGTATTTACCAAGACTGGCGATGTGAAAGTTATTGATGTGAATTCTGGTGTCATCCTGCAGTCCTGTCCACTAGCAGGTAAGATTCCTCCCGGACCTCACAAACTCCCAGCATGATTCACTTACAGTCGCCACAAAAATGTTAGACCCACCTTGGTTTTCCTATCAGAGGATTTCCTCATTTTGTGCAAGTAATAAAAACTAAACTTAATAGTCCAATTATGAAATCTGTTTAAATGATTTAAATATCAGGAAAATAATCAAGCCCATAATTTAGTATTCAAAAAAGTGTATTTTGCGCATTGAAAAATTTGTAAATAGAAAAGAATTCAGTTGTTTAATTAAAAATTCTTTAACGCTTTAAATAGCCCTAATTATTAACTTCACAAAAGTATAGTAAGAAATCTTTCCCAAAATGCTAAAAATTAACCTCGTAAAAATAAAAATAAATTGCACTGTTGGCAGGTTTTCAATGATAAGTCACAGGTTTTGGACAATAGGGAAGACGGGGCAAAAAGTAACAAATCGAAAAATTCAAAATTCAATATCTTCCAAGTTAAAAAAGATAACGGCTCAAATTTTTTTTTATAAATAGCCTCCATAGAACTTCTTCAATGTCGTAAGGTTCTTAGAATTCGAACAAGGAATTTAGAAAATAAAAAATATCGAAATTTTTAGCCCTATTTTTGAAATATATTCCTTACAGGAGATAACAATTATTACCTACTTATTTTCCAAAATTGATGCACTGGTGAATATTTTCTAAATAATTTGGATTTTTTGAATACGAATTCGCTATCTATTTTAGAATTTCATAAAGGTTCTTTTCTCCAGAAATCCTTTTATTAAAAATGGCCACTTGGGGTAAAAAGTAACAAAAGGTATAGAGCAAAAAGTAACAAAAAACGAAGCAATTTCTGATGTCTCACGGCGAAACGAAACGTCATTATCATGTCTTGCCGCTTGTTGTTTGCATTGATCAAACGATTTGCAGTCTTTTGTGTTTCTTTCTAAAATAGCTCGAAAAGCGCTTTTCTCGTTTTTTTTTTCACTTTTCTCGCAGAGAAAACGGTGTATTACAAAAGTGTAGATGAATAAATTTTCTATGAAAATATGTCCTCTAAGTATTTTTTCAAATTTACGGAAGCCTGTAATAAAGCGAATCAAAATATGATAATACTCAATGTCTGGTACTATTTTGCCCAGCATTTTTGAGAATAGTCACAAAATTACCTTTTAGAAAACAGCTCGATAAATGTATTTCCTTACAAAATAGAAGAAAATTACTTTCACAAAGTTGTAGAGCGGTAAATTTCTTATAAAACTGTGCTAATTAGAAATTTTTGAAGCGCTCGAGGAACTTGTAAAAAAATAAAATATCCGTTTTGTGACTTTTTGCCCCAGTCTCTCCTATTTGTTCAATTAAGGGCCATTCACGCATAATGAAATATGTATATATTCGTAATGTATCGTAATATTATATTAAAACGTAATGGTATTGATGTATTTATTTTATTGAAGACAAAAATTATTATTTTATAATATCTGTAATGATTTAACCTAGAATAAAAATTAAATTTAATCAAATATTTTTGTTTGAAATTAAAAATAAAATCCGTAAAAAATCCGTTCTAAACCATGTACGAGATAAACTTATGTAGAATAAAATAAAACAAATTTACAGCATAACTATAGCAAAAACGCTTAACCTTGTAAAAAATTTAGGATTGATAATATTTTAGCGATAGTTTTCAGGTTTCGCACACATTCTGAGTTCGAATATTTAATATTTTTTCCATATTCCTTTAAAAAATATGACCTATGGCAATGTAAATTAGCAGCTAAAATTAAGTCATAAGTTTCCTGAAAACTCTATATACATAAAATATTCAAATACTACAGTAATGAGATACGAGTACATCTGAAAAACGCTGCTGGCAGACCTATGGTATGGACTCAGATGATTGATAGCAGCATTGGAAGTATCTTTGAAAGTGATCCAATGATGTCTGCTTCATAAATTGAAAGACAGTTGGTTTCTGAAGGGACACAGGTCCTTACTGTTACAAAAACAAGCCCATATTGTAAGAAAATGGTAAAAATGTTTGGGTGGCTTGCAATACTCCATTGTTAAGCAAGACCAATCTGTATAAAAGGTTTTAGATTTACTTGAAACATGTTAAACAAGTAAAACTACAACCTTTTATCCAGATTAGACTAGCTAACCAATGGAATATTGCTTGTCACTCAAATATTCTGATCATTTTCTCTTGATTTCTATAACATTAGGGACCTGTGTCCCTTCAGCAACCAACTGACTGTGAATTTTTGGACTAGATATTATAGGGTACCTATCAGTGATACTTATAATGCTGTTATCGACCCACTGAGTCGAAATCCTAGGTCTGCCAGTAGCGTTTTTTAGACGTGGTCGTACCTTATCACCATATATTTTGACGATTTTATGTATATCCTGTAGAGATTTTCTATAAAATTAAACAATTGACGATTAATTCCGGCAGTATATCTGGACAATTTTCCTTCTTTTAACTTTTCGTAATTTGCAATTTTTAACCTAAATTATAAATTAATCAAAAAAACAGATTATTTCTTGTTATTTATCAATACTTTTATATACAAATATTTTCCATTGACAACTTTAGAAACATACAAACCCACCAATTGCCTCACAAGTGACATAAACTCAATATGTAACCGGTTTACATAAAGTTGAAATGGGATCTACAAAATACAGGCAACTAATTTGCAAAAAGAAAAATTCGAAAAAGTAACTTTTTCTATAATTTTTTGCACCTGGTTTCCCGAAAATACATGAGGCAACAAACTTTTGACACCTACTGTATATTGTGTATTTTAGTATAAGAATTAAAAGGCAGGGTTTAGAGTCCAATCGTCAGAAAATTGTAAGGATTTCGGTAGGTCAGGTTCAAAAGGTTTTCCCTTTTGAAGTTGGTCGTAATTATTTTTCCGGTGACTGTATTTCTACTCTCCAAGTTATCTAATCTTTTATCTATGTATTGATCACTCTATCTCGCCTTGTCCCTTGCTTTACCTTCCAGCGGATGGCGGAAGAATTAGTGGACGATATCTACCGAAACAGGACAAGATCCTGCTTTTTAATGACAAAAATATCGGTATTCGCGGAGACTACAATGGCGTCCTACTTTTGGACACCATCCTCCAGACACCCGTTAAGCAGTCTGATGATACTGTTCGAATTGAGCTACTCTACTCGGAGGCAGTGCTCTTCCTGCAGTGCATCCAGAGCCTGGAGGAGAATGGCCTCGAGAATACGGCCGATGTGAGCAATGAGCTGATGAAGAAGATCATGGAGGCTCAATTGCATGCCAAAAAAGGCATCAAGGCTCAAAAAGTGAGTCTCAAATCACTTTCCACAAAAGTCTTCCTTATTTATCTCTTTTCTGTGCTTTCAGTGGAACATAATCTGCCTGGAACTGCCACATTCTAGCCTAAAGATGGTGGCTAGCAATGTGCTGTATCAGCTTAAGCGTCTGGATCGTCACATTCCAGCTCTGGCGATTGCATCAGCCATCAATGAGCGTCTAACTGATCTCCTGATCGGCAGTAGATTGTTAGACTCACTCACTGGTGGGAATGCCCAGAGATGTCTGATGTTCTCAGAAGCTGCCCGACGGCAAACCTTTGAACAGTGGCCCCACATGGATTACAAGTGAGTATTTCTTTTTTTTAATGTTTTTTTCTGTCATTCTGGGAAATACTATTGATGAGTCAGATGAAAATGTTGGGATATTTTTGGAAACATTAAAAATGAATAACGATAAGATAATATATCGTAATATAATATATAAAAAAGATTTCACAATATTTTGCAATTTCTTAAATTACTTCGAACTGTTTTGATTGAAAAACCTGATAAAAGCAATTGTAAGAAAAGTTAAATTGATTTTTTTTAAAGAACTACTAGGAAAGAAATCTGTGAAAACAAAAAAAAAGAAATTAGATCATTAAAGACCGGAGGTCGATAAGTCTTACAGAATACTTACTTAGAATACATGTATAAAAATATAAAGATTTGCCAGAAAGCAAAATTTGCGTCCACCGTCATCTTAGCTTTAATGACCGTTTTTTAATTATTTTTTTCATGATTTAGTTTTTTATAATTTCTCAGAATTATTTTTTAGAGTTATTTTCACAAAATGTCTAAAAACAATAAGCTGTGTAACTTCAAATTTGTCAAATAATTTTAATAAAAAAATCTTTGATGATAATACTAAATATTTAACAGTAAATAAGGTTCTATTCCAATAGGAAAATCATGTAAATCAGGGAAATTTTTTGACAGGAAAATTAGAGTGAGATATTGGGAATGGGAAAATCTTAAAGTTGAGTTTCAACTTAAAAAAGTTTTTAATATTCCAAAAAAAAATTATTGAAAAGTTTTCTAAAAGATAAAAATGTAAACAAATTAATTATTTCGTACTTTGTAACCTTTGAAGTTCCACTGATGCATTTGTTACTTTTTGCTCAAATGCAAGGGCTAATAAAAATATTCTGTAAATCCATGTATAAGTCATTCTGATTCTAAACAGGAGAGAATAATTTATTTCCAACAATAAATTGGCTTGTTCTTCTCTGTCATACTATTCAGTAATTATTTTCAATTGCAATATTGATGGTAAATTTAGTACAATAATAGATGCGACATAAAGTTCGACGTCCTTTCAATACTATAATATTTATTTTTATTGAGTAGGAAATGTAAATTATTTAAATAAAAAAAATATGGATCCTAAGCGTTCAATACCTTTATTAACAATTTAGAGAATTCAAGAACTTCATTAAATTTGAATTTCATGAAGCACGTGCTTTAAGCCCTTTAAGTAACCCTTTCGAATTCGAATTTCACTTAAAGGGGATTCGAAAAGGT
Source organism: Phlebotomus papatasi (assembly GCF_024763615.1). Taxonomy (NCBI): domain Eukaryota; kingdom Metazoa; phylum Arthropoda; class Insecta; order Diptera; family Psychodidae; genus Phlebotomus; species Phlebotomus papatasi. The sequence goes on from NC_077222.1 coordinate 18,237,765, forward strand.
TTTCGAATTCCCTTTAGGTAACCAGGAATTTTTCTGGCGTTAAAGGTTTGAATTGCATCCAGTGAACTTCACTCTAGGATGATTAACTAACTTCCACTAGATTCCATGGGGCATGGGACTGACAACCCTATCCCTGTATAAGAAAAAAATAATAATGGATGTCCCGAACTCCCCTTGCGGGAAGGCCTAGTTCCACTATAGAACGTTTTTCCACCATTATTATTATTATTATTATATGCTTTAAGCCCTTTAAGTAACTTTCTGAAATTAATAATTAATGTATCAAGCAGTTTAGATAATTTTAGGTTACGATATTTTCAAAAATTATAGTTATAGAGTATCAAATTACTGCCCTATAATTTCAAAGATAAACTAAATCGATTTATAAACACCAAAGAAATGAGCAATAAGAATAGGAATCTTCAGGTTGAATGTTGAAAGCAACACTCATAATCCTCATAATGAACAGATCATTGGGTTTTTTGGAGGTCAAGCCATGCGTTCGTTGGTTAACACAATAATTCTTACTTTTTCTGTAAGTGTAAACAAAATAATTGGCTCAAGTTGAAAGCATTCACTCGCTTATTTTAGACGAGTGTTCAACTTTTGAGATTTTGTTTTATATGAGTTTAGAACAACAAATTTGTGATTCAACTTTTGATTTCATCTTATTGGATAAGACGTTGTTTTTTTCATACTAGAAACGTTCATTCAAATGAAAATTATTTGTAGTCATTAAAAATTTTAGAAATGTGACATTAAACTGCTATTAAAAAGTAATCTGTAAATCTTACTTTATTGGAGAAAATTCAAAATAATTATGAGTGGTGTTTTGAATAGAAGTTCACAAGAAACTTCTGTTCGCTTGGTTCGTAATTCCAATAGTTTTTACTTTTGTGTTTTTAGAGAAGCGACAATCATTATCAAAAATAATTACAAAATAAGCATCTTTAGAATGATTTCGATATCGGTGAAACGAATTCTATGTAATAAATACGTGTGAGTACCTGAAATGATTTGTGTCACCATTAATAAAACGGAAGTGGACGCAGACTGAATTACATTTAGTATTCCTATTTTTGTGCTTTCAAAAAAATAATTTCTTAAGGATAGTTTTATTTTGAAATTAGGAAATAAATAAAATAAAAATAATAATAATAATAATTGCGACATCGATCCATAGAAGAACTATGTCTTCTTGCAAGCGAGATTTTCGGGACATCCATTATTAGTTTTTTCTTATACAAGGATGGAATTGTAAAGCGTGTGCACAGAAAGATTTCCCATTTGAAAAATGGATCTCAAACATTAATCACAGTATAAAAGGATATATATTTTTTGACAGATATTAGGTGAGATTCTTAACAATCTCACCTACTATAATCCTAACAAAATTTCATGTCCTCCGATCGCGCTCAAACTTGGCCAAAATGTGTTTCGCCACTTCCTGATCACGAATATATGGGGGGCTAAGTTACGTTCCCGGCCGGCCGGCCGGCCGGCCGCTCTTTGGAGCTTAATAGCTCCTAAACTAAAAAAGATATCGACTTGCGGTTTTCGGCAAAGGTTATATATCGCATGAAAATTGCAACTTGGTGCATTGACCCCCCACCCCCCACCCCTCCTTCCGCCATTTTGAAGACCCCCCTTTTTTTGTTTTCTCAATAGCTCCGCCCCTATGGCATCGATCGGGCTCAAATTTTAGTATGTTATAGCTGGGCCTTAGAGCTTTCCATCAATACCAAACTTAAGGTCCCCCGACCCCCCTGACCCGAGCTATAAGGGTCCAAAAAAAAATTCTTAAAATGGCCATAACTCCGGTTATAATTGTCAGAATTTAAAAAATGAGGGTTTTTTTGGAAAGCTCTCGTAAAATGCCACTTCCCCTTCTAACATCGCAAGTTCATAAAACCACCGCTAGGGGCGCTATTATTAAAAAGAAAATTTTTAAATCTTAAAAGTTAAATAACTCAAAAATTCCTTATGCAATCGGGCTGAAATTTTAGTATGTTGTAGCCGTTGATTATACCTATCAAACAAAAAAAACCTTAAGTCGATCCATAACCCCTGACCCGAGCTATAAGGGGTCAAAGTTCGAACATTGACCGGCCTCTATCTCCGGTTCTAATTAACATATCGACATAAATTTTACCTTTTTGGTTTCGTCTCGATGAGCACTTTCAGATGGAAGTTCAAAAAGTCACCACAGGTGGCGCTGCGATAGCGTCAAAATTCATCGAAATTCAAAATCATTTTTCTCAAAAACGGCATTGTGCAAGTTAATGAAATTTTAGTATGTTGTAGCCCAGTCTAGGACGTTTCCAAAATGGTGCGTATGTGCGCTGTGGTTTCAATAGAACCGGAGATATGAGAGGTCAAAGTTCACGAAATTCAAAAAATCATATCTCCGGTTCTATGTGACCGATTTTGATGAATGAGGGCTTAAACGAAAGATCTCACCAAATACTACAACTTTCTAGAATATTTGAACTTCGTGGGACCAACACCAGGGGCGCCACAGTCGAAAAACCAATTTCAATATCACATAACCTCAATTATCTCGACTGTCGCTGAACCGATTTTGATGATTACTTTGACATAATTGTAGAGGACATTTGTCTCTACATTTCGTCCATACATCATTTTCCGCTCAGACTACGCTATCACTCCGATTTTGCCGTTTAAGTGTGAAAAAATTGATTTTTCCAATAATAACGCTTTGAAATCACTCAGATGCCAATTTGACTGCCTCTACTCCACCAAGACACTTAAAATAGGGTTTTAAATGGAAAGTCCCACAAAATACAACAATTCTTTGATATAGTTGAAGTTCAACAAATGACTACTTGGGGCACTCTGGATGAAAAAACGAGTTAAGAAACAAAAAACCTCGCTTATCTTGGCTTCTGAGTAATCGATGAGATCATGTTCTATGGAAAAATTATAGAGAACATTCTGGTCTACATTTCACCCATATAACACTTTTCTGTCAGTTCATCCAAATCCTTGATATTTTGGTTTAAATACAAAATTTGTACAATTTCACGAATTTGATTCAAGATAACTGAATGGCGTCTCCCAACTTCAGCTCTAAATCGAATTTGCATGCACTCCGAGTTAGCTCACGTTAAGAATCTCACCTACATAAGCCGGTTAGGATTATCTGTCCTTTTTTATTAGAATTTTTCTAGATTTTTAGTTTTTTTTTATTCCAATGGTTTCTCGCCAAATTCTCGCACTGTCTTCTTAATTCCCTTCATTAAGGATTTTACAAACCCGTTTCCACGGTCTCGGACGGCTTCCTTCCACCTCCTCTGAAAATTCAGCAAGTTTTCAGATGTCTGACTCTTCTTCATGAAATTTGTCTTCAAAATTCCCCAGTATTTCTCAATCTTCCGGAGCGCAGGACGGGTTGAACATCTTTCCCATAGCCTTGTAATGCTTGTAATCCTTTGAAAAGATGATCGTTGAGTTTGCGCGACCTTGTTTTAGTTCTTTGGTGCTTTTTTTTTGCTGTTTTAGCTGAGATTCTTTACAATCTCAGCTTTTGTGGCCACAGGTGAAATCCGATCTCGTCAGATCGGGCCCAAATTTTGGATGTACACGTTTTGACACTCATAGATCACGAAAATCATGTGCGCCAAAAATCGATTTTCGTGGACCCGTTCGTGCGTCCATCGTATAACCACTTCTGGAGAGAGAACGGAAAGAGATATCGACAAGCGGTTGTCGGCAAAGGTTAAAAGTCATTGGGCCGCTTTTTGTTTTTCGATAACTCAGCCCCTATGGTATCGATCGATCTCAAATTTTAGTATGTTATAGCTGGACCTAAGAGCTTTCGATCGATACCAAACTTCACCCCCTCCGACCCCCCTGACCTGAGCTAGAGGAGGTCAAAAATTTAATTTTTGAATGGTCATATCTCCGGTTCTAATTATCGGAATGCAAAAAAAATTGGTGTTATGGAAAGCTCTCGTGGAGTACTACAACCCTTGTGACACCCCAATTTTATCCGATTTAATCGAAGGTCCGAATGATCGAAAAATCGATTTTCGATTAATCTAATTCGAATATTTCGAAAACTAGACGATGCTTTTTCTTTAAATTTTAATATGTTGTAGCTGGGGTCGAGGCCTTTCCAACGATGGGTCGCAGTCCTCTCTCGATGTTCCCTGACCCGAGCTAAAGCCCAAAAATGTCATGACCGGACCGTATTTTCGGTGTTTATGAAGGGATTTCGATAAAATTTTAGTATTTATTTTATCTGAGAGCAAGATCTTTATAATAATAGGTCCCATCCGTCTCTACACCAACCTGCTGTACCCCGACCCTTACTATATCCATATGGACCGGACTCTATCTCTAATGTTTATTAACCGATTTCAATGAACTTTTTTTGTTTTGTTCGCCTTCCTCACTCAAACTCTTTAAAATTTGCCGCAAGGTGAACTTTTCTCTCTATACACTTAGACGCTTCCGGGACATCACACCTTATGATATTCGCTTGATCCTAGCCCGAGCACTGCTACTTCCATTTTTTAATTATGGAGCAGAGCTCTTCTTTCTGTCGTATGCTGACACGATTCGCCGGCTTTCAGTTGCTTTCAACAATTGTGTGAGATACATTTGCGGGTTGCACCCTCGTGATCACATTTCTTCTTATAGGAATGTTTTTGTATGATGTGATCTCTCATCGCTACTTCGAATGCGCGCTCTCATCTTTCTTAATCAGTTGATTGCATCGGGATGCCCTGGATACCTGGCCTCTCTCTTGACTCCTGGCGGGACGGCCAGAGTCGGTGGATTGATTGTCCCTAAGTCACACCATGAGTCCTTCAGACGTACTCTATTTGTCAAAGGGGTTTTTTATGTATAATTCTCTCGCTCCTCAGAAGCGTAGATCGCCTGACACTATTAGGGAGCACTTCCAGAATGGACCTTGCTAATTTCTCTTTTCATGTTTTAAATTCTTAATTTCTTTTAATAGCTATATTTTGTTTCATTTTTCTTTTTTTACTCGACGCGATTCTTTACCCCCAAAATTCAACTCACAATCGAATTTTCACGCATTCCGAGTTGCAAGCACCCCGAGTTGCACGCATTTCGAGGTCACCTGTAAAGAATCTCAGCTACCATAAGCTTATCTGGGCTTATCACTGGTCATTTTTCACATTTTACTCTGTTGGAGTGGCACTATATAGAAAATTTTGATGGGTTAAAATAGGTTTTGGTCTAGGGTAACTAAAAACGGCATGTTTCAATTTGCCTTCAAGGTGGGCCCTTCCGGATCAAATGGCTCAGGCGGGTTTTTATCATCAGCCCGGTGAGACGGGAGATGATCGTGCCATGTGCTTCACGTGTAGCGTATGCCTGGTGTGCTGGGAGAAGACAGATGAGCCATGGAGTGAACACGAGAGGCATTCGCCAACGTGTCCCTTTGTCAAGGGTGAGTACACTCAGAATGTGCCCCTGTCAGTGACTTATGCCACAAGTCCAGCAATTGCTACCAGTGGCTTTAGCATTGTGTCCCGTGGGGATGACAGGAACATCCTGTGTACTGGGGATATCAGTGGAGAAGTCAGTGTGTGGAATATTGAGAGAAATCTGAAGAAGATGCTGACTTTTCGGGTTAGTGGAGAGGAGAATCTGGTGAAGTCGCACAGTGTCTATGTGCTGCAGAAGTTCACAAAGATTGACATTGAATTGAATGCCATTGGGACGTTCTATGCGACTGAGCAGGGAATAGGAGGAGTACCGGGAGTGTCGGCATGTGGATTGGTGGATGAGGGTATGACGAAGAAGATGCCATTGGGTGTGAGGCAGAAGATGATTGGCACAAAGATTTGCTGTGGAATTGTGGCGAAGGGTAGTGAGATGTGTGGGAGTGATGTGAGGGGTGAGGAGATGGCCATGAATATTGAGAATCAGGCCAAAAGTAGTGAATATGGAATTGAGATACCCAGCAATTGTATGGAGTTGGATGAAAGTGAGGAGGATGATGAGGAACTCTTTCTCATATTGTATGACATTCTGGACAGTGAGAGGGATGCTGTTAGTGAAAAACCTCCAGCGGAAGAACCAATTATTCTGGATTCAATTCAGTCGCCACATGGTCAGGATGGTGGTGCCATGAAGAAGTCTTCGTTGAAGAGTATTGAGTTACCGGAGAGATCCGATGGGGGGGATACTGTGAAGATGTTTACGGATATGAGTACAGCTGATGATTTGGATAATATTCCGGAAGGGGGCAAGGGTAAGACGGAAATGATGGTGGAGGAATTTTTCCTCGAAACTGCTTATCCTCCGGGGAAGTTTAAGATGAAGACAACGGGAAATGGGACAATTGATTTTGGGGCATCGCCTCCGGTGAAGAGTAGCGTGAAGTTGCCGCCGAAGAGTCAAAAAGATGATATTAACTGTGTTCCTATTCAGTGCATTTCCCTCAAGTCACTAGCGTCAGACTCGTATAAGATTACAGACATCATTCCGTCGCACGATGAGAAGTATCTGTTGGTTGTGTTGAGGCAACAGATGACCAGAGATGGTCAGAAGGAGCCAGAGAGTCCAGAGAGTGAGATGGGAGACGTTGGTGAAGATGAGTGTGAACAGATGGAGATTGGAGAGGAGGAAGTGACGACGACGAAAGCTGGAAAATCTCAGAATTTCTGTCAAGTTGAGAATATGACACAGTTGATTCTGTTTAAGATCCAAGAAGATGGATTTCTCAATGAAACTCCTCACTGTGTTAGGCATTTGTTCGAAGATGCAACTCCACTGGAGATTTGCATGCTACCGGGTTATGATACGGAACGCAAAGGGAATTCGCAAGAGACTAAAGATGGTGTCTTTGTGATGACATGCATGGATGGAACGCTGAAACTAATTGCACTGTCGACACTCAGGACAATTTCCGAAGCCAGTATCGATGGGGTTAAATTTGTCTCAGCCACCTATTGCAAGAGTCTGGAAAGGATGTGTGGATGCACAGAAAAGGGATCCCTGCATTTCTATTCATTCTACGACATGGAAGCTGATTCCGGTGATGAGCATGAGGAGCACAATACAACCTTTATAGTTTCCGATTCTTCCCTTTCGGATGATTCTGTGGTGTCAGATGTGAGTGGTGTGACGCACAAAAAGACTGCCAGTAGTGAATCCACAGCTCCATCAACATCTACAGCCGGGTATTCGGCTCATCAGACCGAGGCAGGAACTAATTTAATCGCCCACAAAAATGACTTGACAATGAATGATCTCAAAGTAGCATATGCTTTGACGGAATTTGATGAGATGCTAACACCATACACAGCCGAAGTGCCAGTTTGTTGGAGTGAATTGGTGCAGGCACAGAAAGTCCGGAGGCATCCGCAACATTTGAAACCCGGAGATGATACGCACTTGACCAAAACCTGGCGGTTGCACAATGATGCAACGACTTGGGATGAACATCTGATTGAATTGTGTCTTCCAAAGCAAGCTTCTCTGGGTCACATTGATTTCAAGTTCAATCTCTATCCACAGTGTAGCAATCCACCTGCCATTCAGATTACACTTCTAAAGCAATTTTCCAGTGGATTTGGGTACAGAATGAAGGCACCAAATACCAACGTTGGAAATGCACCGGTTGATGAGAACGTTGAATTCAATCTCAACACTTCAGGTAAGTTTGAAATCCCTATTACCTTTTCTGGATCCTTTTTTAATCCATTTTTGAATTAAAAATCAAATAAAAAGTTTTTGAGCGCCACCAGCGGAGAGTAGACGAACTATGAATATTCTGAAATGTTAAAGTGCATTAGATAATTCCGTTATCCTTATTACCTTTTCTGGATTTTTTTTTATCCATTTTTCCTTAAAAATCAAATAAAAAGTTTTTGAGCGCCACCAGCGGACACTAGACGAACTATGAATATTCTGAAATGTTAAAGTGCATTAGATAATTCCGTTTTTTAATTCAATCAGAATGATATCGGTTGATAAAAATCAGAAATTGAAAAAAAACTCATGAATGTAATTTAAAGAACACAGGATCTTTTCCAATATTCAGTTTTTTGTCTGTCAGAAAACAAAACTATTCAATTTTCAATGTGAGAGAAGTACTTGTATTTTCGGACAGGGTGCATATAAGCACTTGCAATATTTTCAATACAAATTGAAGTATTTTGTTAATTCTTTTTCAGAAGTGTTTTTTGGAACTTTGTAAAGTAATTTATCGTCTTTGGTTTCTCTAAAAAAGAATTTAATAATTTAAAAAAATGAATATAAAACATAGACATGAATTTAATTGTAATTTTGGACAGTTTGCTTGTAATTCCGGACACTCTTCTAGTAATTTTGGACAGATGATCTGTCGTCTGATTCTCATAGACTTCATGTAACACCGAAAACAATGTCCTTTATTTTCTGAATTTAATATAAAATACATTGTAAAGCATTTAGGGGAATGTTGGCATGGTTCAAACAGAGTGAACCTCCAAACAACGCAAATTTTCTCTTTGTTTGCAAAGAGCTAGCTCGTCATTTCTTAGCCACAAGATAGCTCATTATTAAGCTCACGAAACGAGATGAGAAATGGTAAGTCAGCTGTTTGCAAACAAAGAGAAAATTCGCATCGTTTGAAGGTTCATTCTGTGCGAACCATGCCTATATTCCCCTAATCAGGGACACTGGGTAATATTTCGGACAGATTGCATATTAACATGAATGTCCCGAGTCCCGTGTTTTCAATAGAATCTGATCTTTTGTAAAAAAAAAAAAACTTTTACATGAAAACTGTTGGTAATTTTGAAAAGTAACCTATCATCTTTGCATTTTATAAAATAATTCTCAATAGGGTGCTGTGCCAAATTTCGGACATGTTGCAAATAAACCTCAAAGTCCCAAGTTTGAAACGTTATCTTTGAAATACAAATTGGAATTTTGTCATGTTCATTTCCGGAATGTTATTTACAACTACAGAAAGTAGCTTAGCATATTTATATTCTCTGAAAGTAATTCTTGTTACATTCAAAATAGAATAAAATTTATATGATGGTTTGATTGCAATATCGGACGCCAAGTTTCTCTCAAGCCTCTTGCCCTGTCGGAACTCTTTCAATGATTTTATATTCTTGTTCTCGAAATCGATGGTCTTTTCTTTCTTATTTCGTATTAGGGGAAATTGGGCCACCTTTAAAAGTAGGGCACCTTTGAAATTAGATTTTTTCTCCTATGTTTAAGTGGAACTGAGCCGTATCATAATGTAATTTAGCTTCTCAATCTGTTTGTGCATCTAAATTATATCACTATAAGTTTCAATTTTATTTAAAAATAGGTGAAAAATCCCAATTTCAAAGATACCCCACTTTCAAAAGTGACTCACTTCCCCCTATAAAAAAATTTCAGTAAAATTTACTGAATTTACTGAAACCATATAAGTGTCTGATATTGCAAGCTGTTTGAAATCTGGCACATTTTTCTATGATTTAAAAATAAATAAAAAAATATAGATTTGTTTTGAATAGTACGAGTATATCGGTAGTACAGTGCCTTATTAGTAACATTATCTACCTTGTATGAAATACCGTACACAAATTCATTTTGACTTGCTTTTGCGAAAGCCTTTCAAGATTTTTTACAGCATTCTGTTTGTAGAAGTGACGTTTTCTTGTTCAGGCACTGTGCGCCCTAGAAATAAAAAAGAATCTGTAGAATTTTGAGAAATATGACAAACGGACGATATTAGAAACATAACCTCAGACAAAATGGCTATTTTTGCAAAAAAAAATGTAATAAGCCTGGGGATTTTCATTGTAAATCTATAAACCCAAAAGACAATATTTTTGGTCAATAATATTGGTCGATATTTTCTAAAAAAAACATTTTCACACTGAAATTTTAATGGCTCTGGCATACCTTTTAGATCAAGAAAATTTTATTAAATAGAAATTCACATCATTTTCTTTCTGAAATTGTTTGCATAAATATCCTACTCTTTTGCATACTTCTTTTTTTAAACAATACCCCATATTTAATTTACTTTATTCTAATTTTAAGTGAAAAAGAATGAGATGAACATATGGAAAACGTTTGAAAAGAAAAAGATATGCATTTTAATTTAACGGAATTTTCCTGACCTAAAAGGTATGACAGAGATATAATAATGAAACTATTCTTAATTTAAATTATATTTAAGAGAGTAAATATTCAGATCAAAAACACTTCATTTAATATTGAACGATAATTCTATATTTTAATTGCAATGTGTCCGATATTTCACTCAAATTGGACGATATTTGAAGCTGTTTGATAAAACAATAGGAAAGTTGAATTTCAGATTAGAACTAATTCTGAATGGTTTATTCCTTTACGATTGCAAACGATTGATACAAAATAATTTAGCTTAGTATTGAAATCTTTATAGACGTTACCTAAAACTAATTTTTGGTTAGAGCTATGATATCTTTCTCAATGCGGTAATTGTTTTACAATGTACCATATTTTGCCCCATTAAATTAAAACTTTTTCGATTAAAAAAGATCTAGAAAAGAAATTTAAGTATCACGATTTGATATTCTACTTTTGTAAGGGTACTTTTCTGAAAAGATCAATTTCTTCAATTAGAAAATCCCGTCTTGAGTGTGGAATATCTACAAACGCACAATGCAGAAATCCTGGCAGGACCCATTGAATTATCCTCGTGTATGGATTTGAGCGAACAGGGCGGAACAGTAACATTGACAAGTCCAAAGCTCTTTAGGACAAAAGGACGTAACTATCTGATACACATCAAAACCATGAATGATCCGTCCAAAGATAGTCAGGGAAAGACTAGAGGTGAGTATTATTACAATTTTATCCACATTATAATTTCTTTTTTTCAGTGAATTTATTTTTCTTCTTTTCAAAATCTTATTCATTCAAAAACACACACACACACTACACACATTAATATGGCAAATAAAATGAATTTTCTGTTTTTAGTGCCGGTTAGAAAAAAAGGTATATTACGCTACCTGTCATTTCCCAATCATGAAACACGTAGTAAAAGTAAAAAATCGACAAATGAGAGTTATTCATTTTTCCAAGAAAAATCATCAAAAAAGTCTGATAAAAATTCCTTCTACATAGGTAATAATTTACAAATCGCATGGTTGGAAGTAATCTTATTTGTAAAATTAAGATGAAATTTAATTTATAAAAACACAAGTTGGGTTTATTCAAAAATTCTTGCGCATTTATTTTTACAGGAAATGTGTGGAAAGATAATAATTTTTTGGTAGTGGGGTTAATTATAAAAGAAAAAATTTAGATCTCAATGATTTCTTGAAATTTCTTACTCACATTTTTTTTAAGTTACAAACAACGAGCCGAAAGATTTCATGAGTTAATTAGAATTATTTTCTATTGAATTTTTGACAAGAATTTACAAGATTTAACAATTTTTGTTAAATCAAATATAAATAGGGACAGATAACAAAGTGTCACAGCTTTGGGAAATGCTCAAACTCATGACTCGGATGCTATTATACTCCAAATAAATTTCGAATTATTTGTTTCAATCAAGTTTTTAAGAGTGTAATCCATGTCAATAGCATTGTGCTCATGAATTTGAACTCGCCACCAAATCTTTTTGCATAACGCTAATTTTTATGTTTATCGGCCTATAACAGATTTAAAAAAATATATTTGATTATATAGAAGATTACTCGAAATCTCGTAGTAGTTATACAATTCGGGCCCAAATGAACAGTTTGTAATCCACTTGAAACAGATTCAAACTTGTAAGGGACTTTAAGACTTTTCCAATGTAATCCAAGTTTGTCCCAATCGGACGATAAATACGTTTTCTAGATTTAATTTAAAATGAACTATTGATTTTTAAAGGTTTCCAAGATCTTTTATTTAAAAATATATATAAAAAACGTTATACAAAAAAAATTGTTGAGGTCAGCCAATAATGAAACAATAATAAAGATTGTGTAAATGATACGAAGGTTTTCTTATAAGGAATACTCGGAATATCTTAAGACCCTAATTTACACCGTTTATTCCCTAGGTTTCCTACTGTCCTGTATCTTTTTATTGGACTCTGTCAAAATGAAGAAAATCTAAATAATGAATGCCATAATCCCGAACTCCAAAATGCGGAAAATTTCAAAAATCCTGAAAAGGCCAAAACCCCGAAAACTAAAATCGCGAATGAGCCAAAATCTTGAAAACAAAAATTCCGAAAGAGGCAAAGTCCCAAAAACGTAAAATACCGAATGACCCAAAATTCTGAAAACCAAGATTCCGAAAGAACCAGTCCTGAAAGTTAAAATTCTTAGAAACTGAGACCCCTAATGCTTAAAACCTGAATAATCCCGAGGGTACCAGGATCACAAAAAATTTAAATATCGAATGAGGCAAAATGTCGAAAGAGCCGAAATACCGAAAACTTAAAATTTCGAATGGATAAAAAATCCGAAAAGCTTTGAAACACCGTATGAGCTAAAATCCCTAAGTGCTACAATCTTGAATGCGCCAAAATCTTGAGAGTGCAAAGATCCAGAAAAGCTAAAATTCTGAATGAGTCAAAATAGCGAAAACCAAAATCCCGATAAAACCGAAATTCCGAAAATCCAAAATCCCGTAAAAACAAAATGTGAGAAATTATTAATTTCGCTTGTTGAGGCGAAAGAATTTTTTTTTTGTATTTTCATTTGCTGGAACGAATGAAAATTTTCTGTTTCGGAAAATTAATTTTAGAAAATTATTTTCGCTTGTTAGGAGTTAGGACAAAAGAAAATTTTCTGTATGATATAGGGAAATTATTGTGTGTGAATTGTCCCAAAATCGAATTTTGGAACAATTCAGTCTCAATTTAAGGCGGTAATCTAAACGATGTCATTGAAGGCCTCTACAAATCCGCATTAGATTAAGAATAAAGTGTTCCAACATCCGATTTTTGGACAATTCAATCTTAATCTAATGCGGCGGTGTAAATAGCCCCAATAGCATTGATAGACGAACTTACTAATTAAGGTAATTTTACTTCAGACCTAAGGTTTAGCCATATGGCTTAACATTATTAATGTTTTATAAGATAAGATTTCTCGAAAAAATTCGACTTTGCATATTAAATGTAAATGATCTAATAAGTTCTATTATTAAAAATCTATTTGCAACTTTGTGATTAATTTATTGGGCTGGACTAAACCTACTTTCTGAAAACCGTGTAAGATCCTTTTGCCCCAATTAAACTCATAATGATCCGCGAGAATATTTCTCCGTAAAATTTGCCAGTAATTGATCAGACCAAGCTGTCTCTGAAAATTTAGGAACAGGGATAACAGGGATAAAAAATATTTGTTACCAGATCTTTTATGGGCTAAATATTCTTATTTATCAAATACTTTTGTTTTTCGTTTAATTTACTTTAGGTTAAAGTGATAAAAGTTGGATTGATTGTGAAAAAGTATCACTTTACCCTACTTTCGATAATCGAAATTGGATAAAAAATAATGCGCAAAATTTATGAATTAATCTGATAATAAAAGGATTTTATAATTAAATTCTCACATTAATTGGGAATTTATTGGAAATTCTTTTATGTAATGGGAATAAAAGAGAGGAATTATCATTTTATTATATTCTTTTTATTTGGAATTTTTAATGATTATTATTTATTAATAATTAAAAATAATATGATAATAAATAATGATGATTAATAATTAATTAATAATATGATGATTCGCCTCTTTTTTTAAATTATACTATTAACCAGAAAAAAAAGATAATGTGCCTTAATCTGTAACGTAGATACTTGGTTATGTTTTTTTTCTCATGGAAAACGGGAATCTAAGAGTAGATAAAGATTCTTGGGAATATTAAATAATATTGAATGAAATAAAAAGAGAAATTTAGCTTTGCATTGGCAGGCATAACTGCATCATGCTTCTCTTTTAGGATGTGACTGGCTCCATGAGATATCAATCACTGTGCGTAGCACTAATCCAATGTGTCGGATGGTTAGTGAACGTTCACAGCGTAGTGCAATGCTCGAAAGCAATGGATTTCTTGTGAATTTGCTGAAGATGGCTTGTGACTCTAGTGTTCCAATGACACAAAACATATCACTGGATATTATATTGTGGATCGTATCAATTAGAATGGCACGATATCGATCGCCTAAGAATACAGAAAGTACCTTTCCGGATGTGCATTCACTGCAAAAAGACTGCATTAAAATTATGGAGATGCATTTGAGTGATTTTATCAAGAATTGCATTCTATATGGGAACAGGAGTGTGGCTCACAAATGCGTCAAGATTATTCTGGTGGCTTTAGAGTGAGTATAAATTTTTTTAATCATGTTTTTCTCAAGATAAATTGAGTGAATTTTAACATTTGAAAATATTTTTGACAAACCTCAAGTTTATAGTGAGAAAATTTTTCTATAGGAAATCTTAATTAGCCTGAATAAGGACACTTAAAAATATGAAACTTTTAAGCCCTGCATTTAAAATATTTTGTTTTCAGAAAATATCCATAATAACCAACTTATTTGTCAAAATTTGTGACGCAATGAGTATATTTAAAGGAATTCGGGTTTATTGAACACGAATCCCTTTTATTTCTAATTTTTTAGAAGAATTTTCTTGCTAGAAATTCTTTTCTCAACAATGACCTCTCGGGTTAAAAATAACAAAAGACATTCAGTAAAAAAAGCAAAAATCTACTCTGCCCTGTTGTCTAGATCCTATATTTTTTTTAGGAAATTCATCCTCTGAAACTTTGTTTTTTAAACTATTTTTCTATATCTCAACTAAAAATTTGTTTTCAAGTTATTTTCAAAAAGTCGAATTGTCTGCATTTTTCGCCGTATCTGTTTAAGGGGGGATCCCCTAGTTACAAAATCAAAAGAAATACAAATTTTTTATTGTTTTAGATAGCCTGGATTCCGGTGAAAATCCCAAGAAGCTAAAATCCCGATATTTTAACATAGCGAATGAGCCAAAATCCCGAGAAAACAGAAATTCAGAAAGCAAAAATCGTAAGAACCCAAAATCCGAACGCTATAATTCTTAAAGCCAAATTCGAGAAAAGCTAAAAACCCGAAAGCCAAAATCCTAAGAAAACCAAAATCTTGAAAGGAAAAATCCTGTGCGCCAGAAAACCGAACCCCAAAATCCCGAAACGATTAAACTCCCAGAGACCAAAATCCCAAATGTCAAAATTTGAACGCCATAATCCTGAAAGCCAAATTTCCGAAAAGCTAATATCCCGAAATCCAAAATCCCGAGAAAACCGAAAACCCGAAATCCCGTGCGCCAGAAACCCAAACCCCAAAATCTTGAAGCCAAAATCCCGAAACGATTAAACTCCCAGAAACAAAAATCCTGAATGCCAAAATTCGAACGCCATAATCCTGAAGCCAAATTCCCGAAAAGCTAAAATCCCGAAAGCCAAAGTCCCGAGAAAACCGAAATCCCGAAAGCCAAAATCACGAGAAAACCGAAATCCCGAAAACCCGAAATCTCGAAAGTCAAAACCACCAAAACAATCAAACTCTCGAAAACCAAAATCCCGAATGCCAAAATCCAAATACCATAATCCAGAAATCCCGTAAGCTAAAATCTCAAAAAACCGAAATCCCGAAATCCCGTGCGCCAGAAACCCTAACCCTAAGATCTCGAAAGCCAGTATCCCGAAAAGATCAAACTCCAGAAAGGCCAATATCCCAAAAAGACAAAATTTTGAATTATTGAAGGTGTTCTAGCTAGTTCCACAATACTATTTCCTGTTGTTGAAGGTAGACACACATTATTCCATATATTAATCCTCCATATAATTCATCCCTTTTAGGATTTTGACTACTCGGGATTTTGGTTTTCGGGTTTTTGTTTTGGAATTTGGTTTTCGGGTTTTTCGGTTTTTTTTTGTTTTGGTTTTCGGGTTTGATTGAATTAAACGAATAAAGGCTTATTCCCTTCAAAGTTAAATTCCTTTTTTTTATTTAAAAAAAACTCCTACAAATTTTTTTGAATTTTTTACATGTTTAAGTCAAAATTTTATCAAAAAAAAAATTTTAAACACTGAAAAAAGTTCCGATTTTACGATTTTCAGCAAGTTCTTTTAGCTTAATTATGAAAATATTTTTAGTTTACTTTTTTTCATGCTTCGCCTTTAGTCAGCAATTTTGGATATTTTTTCGAAAAAAATTAATTTCTTGGAACAAATTAGCAAATATTTCAAGAATATTGACTGATTCTTTGTCTTCCAAAGTAAAGGAAAAGTCGCGAAAAACAGCTCGTTTTTGGCCTCCTAGCGAAGACAGTTCTAGCTGAAAAGAGCTTTTAAAAGGTGGCTTGAAAAGAACATTTTTAGTTAAAATAGAGAAAATTGATCTTTCACAAAATTATAGAGAACGAAATTTCCTTTTTAAATATCGTCGGTTGCCTCAGCAACTGTGCTAACTGCATCTGCTTTGTGTCTGCATTCGTTGCAAATGCCGCGCAGCGATGCGTTGCTTACAACGAATGCTGACACAAAGCAAATGCAGTTAGCACAGTTGCTGAGGCAACCGACGATATGTCAGCTGGATATTTATTTCACTTCGAGACCCTATGTCTATGTCTGATATTATTTGACCGATCAATTTTAAAAATCTCCGAAAAATCAACTCTCAGAAAATGGTTCGAAAAGAATTATAATCCCTTCAAGGAAAATTGTCTTCGGCAAAGTATTCTAGCATAAATTCCCTAAAGGAATGTTCGAATGACAAACCTATTGAGTCTTAGCCAGCAAAAAAATATTCGATTTGTTACATTTTGCCCCAGGTTCGCCTATTGCAAATTCTGATAGGTTTATTTACGAATACAACATTTACCAATTTTCGAATTAAATACATTTCTTGAAAATTTAGAATAAAAAATCGAAGAAACGAAGTAAATTTTCTTTTTTGAAATGGAATAGGAGACCATTTAGAATAATTTTGGGAAAATGTACCCTTTATAGGTGTTACAAATGTGTTTTTGTTTTGTTAAACTTTTCTTCAGAGGAGCTCACAACATGAAATACAAGAAAACGCCCAATTCAACCTTTGAGGAAGCTCTGAAGAATGGTATCCTTGAATGTTTCCCCCATATTACCAATATTAAGTACGCAGGATCACTCAGATGGTTTACTCTGATGATCTGTGGTACTTCAAATTTAGAATCATACAATTCCATTGCAAGTGAATGCCTGAGACTGCTTCTGAGTGTAGCCAAGGAGATGAGCAATAGATTTAATCCTTATTCATCTCTCTTGAGATCGCGTTTTGGTCTGTATGGGTTGCCCTTTGAATTGGAACTCTTTGATGCTGATTTGCCAACATCGGCCAAATATGCGGCACTTCCGGCAACTTTTGCCAGTATCATAAAGTCTGCAACATCACAGAATCCATCTCAAGGGGTTGATCTTAAGAATTTCTTCACAAATGACGGATCAGAGCTAAAGATGCTACCTTTTCACATGCGAAAGCGTGGAATTGGGAATCAATTGAAGGGTTTGCTGGAGGTTGAACCATTGCACTATACGTGCATTGGTGCATCGGAAGCCACAAGGCTGGAGAATATGGATTCAATGTCAGCAGCTCAGGCAACATTTGAGACACCAACTGTCAACAATGTCGAACAGATTCCCAATGATACGTCCAAGAGCAAGGAAGCGAATGGAGCAAAGCAAGAAAATGGGGTTGATGAATCTTTGGTTGTTGTCAAGAATAATCTTGTGGATAAAATTTTCTATTCGGCCCTGAAGAAGCACAAAATCAAGGAGTCCACACAGAAATTGTATGCCGATGTGATGTCATGTGTATCTGGTGTTCAGCCCAAAGATCAAACAATTGATCCACTAAAGTCCATGAAGGACATGAAGAGATTAGTTAAAATTCTCAAAATTGATATGGGAAGTGATTTGGGCATGGATGTTGAATTGGATTCACCATATCTCGACAGTAGGACAAAGATGAAGGCATTGGCTGAGAAGATGCAACAGTATATGGATGAGACTGAAGAGAGCAATAGCATTCTGCCTTGGCACAAACTCCTGAGTCTTCCGCCTAAGCAGATGATTGTAATTGATAGGATGCATTCGGGTGCAAGGAGATATGTTGTGCTGGACTTTGGGATGCCCATAATGCTGACGGATCTGGTGATACCAGCCTGCGAGGATCTTGTGTCACTTTTCATTGATATTTGGTGCTTTGAAGAAGAGTCTGATAGTATTCGTCTGGCTGTGTCATCGGATATTGGTTCGAAGACTCTGGTGCTGAGTGATTTGCAGCCACCGCCTGTGTTCCGCTACATGAAGATCACCATTACGGGGAGGTATGGGATGTCAGCTACAAGATGCAAAATTCCTATTGGAACATTTTTTGGGCACGCAATTGTGATGGAGTCGGAGAGTTATGCTGATCCATGTAAGTTTATTTTTCAATATTTCTATCAAAATATTTTTAGCTAAGACACTTTTCAGTGACACAGTCAACTTTCCCTAGACACATTTTACATTTATATTGGTGTTGAGTAATAAGCTAAGATTCTTTACATTCTCAGCTTTTATGGTTCGAGGTGAAATCTGACCTCGTGAGTTCGGGCTCAAACTTTGTAATTCTTAAACTGTATGTAACATATTATCGTTATTAATGAGGAAAATTGGATGAGAAATGCATAAAAGTATCTGAGAATCTTTAAAGTCGATTATCTCGAAAACTATGAGAGATAGATGCCTCAAACTTTACATCCATTTAGAGCCTCTTTCAGGCTTGATATATGCAAAATTTCACTTGAAAATGAGGAAAGTTGGAAGAGAAAAGCATAGAAATGTTTAAAAAAAACTTCAAAGACGATTATCTCGGAAACTATGAAAGATAGAGGCCTCAAACTTTACATTCATTGAGAGCCTCTTTCAGACTTGATATGTGCAAAATTTCACTTGAAAATGAGGAAAATTTTATGAGAAATGCATAAAAGTGTTTAAAAATCTTTAAAGTCGATTATCCCGGAAACTATGAGAGATAGAGGCCTCAAACTTTACATCCATTTAGAGCCCCTTTCAGGCTTGATATGTGCAAAATTTCACTTGAAAATGAAAAAAAAATGGATGAGAAATGCATAAAAGTGTCTGAAAATCTTTAAAGTCGATTATCTCGGAAACTATGAGAGATAGAAGCCTCAAACTTTACAACCGTTTAGAACCTCAGTCAGCGACCCGTGTGAATTCGCGGAGATATTCATTATCTACGAAAAATATACGCCCCGCGTAAATCCACGAAAAAATACGCGACCCGCGAAAAAATACGTCACCCGCGGATATCCGCTAAAAAATCTCGACACGCGAAAAGCTGCGAAAAATTTCGTGCCCCGCGAAAAGCCGTGAAAAAAATCGCGTCTCGCGAAAATCCGCGAAAACATTCGCGTCTCGCGAAGATCCGCGAAATAAATCGCGAATGGCGAAAATCTGCGAAAAAATTCGGGGCCCGCGAAAATCCGCGAAAAAATTCGCGGCCCGCGAAAATCTGCGAAAAATTTCGTGCCCCGCGAAAAGCCGTGAAAAAATTCGTGTCTCGCGAAGATCCGCGAAATAAATCGCGAAAATCCGCTAAAAAATTCGCGGCTCGTGAAGATCCGCGAAAGAAATTGCGAATCGCGAAAATCCGCGAAAAAAATCACGTCTCGCGAAGATCCGCGACAATTTCGCGCCCTGCGAATATCCGTAAAAAAATTCACGACTCGCGAAAATCCGCGAAAAAACTCGTCACGCAAAAATCCGCAAAAAATTCGTGCCACGAGAAAATCCGCGGAAATTTTCAGACCCCGCGAAAATTTATTGTTAACGGTACGTGAAGTTTTCAAATGAAATAATTACCTATGTATTTCGTGAACAAAAAGTGTTTTTATGAAGTGTCTGCAAATGCTTCGATAGGAAACCCTGGAAATGTGATTTTTTTGGAGAGATTTTCTTATTGTTTCAAATGGGAAAGGAGAAAGGACCAGGAATAAGAACAAATCCTACACTCAGTTTTCAACAAGGTTTTGGAAGCCTTTCGTCGCGGTTTTACTTACACTGTTTGTCTCCAATTAGAAACATTCCCTTGTCTCCATTTGGATTAATTCATTTCCAATAGAAGCATTTTACGCGCGTGTGTGTTTTCTTGTATTTAAGAAGTTTTCAAATTAGGGTATAGGCTCATAATTTGGTCCAGTCTGCTTATAAGCATCGATGTTCCAAGTTTGAAGTGGGATATTTTCAATACTAATTGACTTTTTTTGTTACTCTCTTTTCAGAAGGGTTGTTTAGAAACTTAGCAAGCAATTTATCGTCTTATTTTTACTAAAATTAGTTTTAATACGTTTAAAAATGAATTGATATGTAGAGGTGAATTTGGCTCTTATTTTGGTCAACTTGGTTATTAATTTGGACAGCTAATCCGCCTCAACAGGATGCCCAATGTTCTTCATTTCATGAACCAATCTTACCAAGTCCTCTTCCTGTTCATGTAAGGAAAACGTAGAATGTCATAAAAAGCCCGGAAACTTTCCATATCAAAAGTGAGTTGACTTCGGTAATCCAAGTATACTCGGATTCGTTCATTCCCTGACCTTTCCGGGAGCCTCTCAAGGCTTTTCTCGCTACATCTCATTCGTAGAGATGATGCTCCTTTGTTTCTCCAGGCATTTGTCCAACCTAGTCATCACAAAAGCTAAAATTTCACGAAATTTCGTGAGAAAAACATCTGTCCAAAATAAGGAGTATCACCTCACTGGTGAATGTTTTAAAAAAAATCTCATTTTTCACACGAAAAATCTAATTCACAAGGCAAATCTCACTTCAGGTCAAATGTACAAATCATTACTAACGTGAATCAACACAATTTTCAATGAATATTCAATAATATCACTCAAGAAAAGCGAAGAAATATTGTTAATACTTCACCACAGCTAAATAAGATTGATGTAAACACGAAGTTCTGTCATATTTCTCGTAAGCAATTGCTCACACAGAATTTTCAACAAAGCAATTTCACCTCAAATCATATTTAAAATTTAACGTATTTAGTGTTAAAATCTTCCAAAAAGATCAAATATTTAGATAGAATTCATTATTCATCAAATATTGGAATAAAAATCCATAATTTTAATCAATTTATTTTTAGTGTCCAATTTTACCCTCAAAGTGTCCAAAATAAGAAACTGGACAAAATTATGAGCCTTTCCCCTATATCTAAAGAATTTTCACTAAACAGTAGCATTCAACACTGAGAGAAATCCGAGAAATTTAAAATAACATTCCGGAAATGTTAACTTTACCCTGCAGTATTGATCCAAAATCGGTGTAAATATTACCATTTTTAGGTGTATTGGGGGTTAAAGTTACCCTTTTTCATGTTAATTTTACCCTTAAAAGGGTGTAAAATTAACATTAAAAAATGTTGATTTATTTTTACACCTAAAAAGTGTTAAAGTTATGAGGAAAAAAAGTTAATCGCAGCCTCTTTTTTTCTCAGTGTAGAAGAGTCAAGGAGCAAATTTATGTAATTCTCTTCAAAAAAAAAAAATATGAACTTAATATGTTGAATCTTCTGTCAAAGTTAATGCGTCTGTTACCCTATTTTATGGTTTTACACGTATTTTGTATTTTGCAATTTCACCAATAATTTTAAACTTGAGCTCAGACACCAACCATTTTCGTATCTACCCAAGACACTTTTTAGCGATTTTATGGTAATCTCATGATTTTCTTACAACAAAAAAAAATGTATGTGTTTGCAGTGTCCAAATACCTCAGGACAAAGACATCAAATCTCCCGGCTCAACTGACTATTCTCCATGCGCTCTTTGAAGATGTACACTGTCGTTATAGCTTGGCCAGTAGCAAATTAATAGAGTTACTGGATCCTCTGCTTAGCAGTGATGCATCCAATATGTCTCACATGCAAGCCTATCTCTATCGCGTGAAGGAATGCGATGATTCCCTGGCGGATCATTCGAAAATCATCACCATTTATGACGATTGCATATCCTTTCAGCATCAACTCAATGTGATTAAGAATGTTATAGCGAGGTTAGAGGGAGCTTTGGAAGAGAATCCGGTTAATCCAAAGGATGCTCCTCGGTTAACTATGTCTGAGATTTGTACGGATAAACTGAGGGTGCTCAGTGAGTGTCTGATTGAGGCACTACTGCACTTTGTGGTGGAATTTGGCACACTGAATTCCAATGCAATGGCTGTGGCTTTCAATCAGCACGCATGTGAGACGATATTCAATAATTTGGTAATCTCCAGTGATACTCACATGCAACTGGCCACATGTTCATTTCTCGTGAAGATGTGCTGCTTTGAACCATGGTGGGGAGATTTTATTGCCAATATCTTTACTGTGTGGTATTCATCGCAGAATAGTCGGATATTTCCGCAGGATAGAGTATTCTTCCTGTTGACTTATCTGGGCAGGAAGAGTATTACGATGGGATCGTGCAGAGTGACAGTGATTGATGCGATACTGAAGACTCTGGCCAAATTTCTGGCTCCATTGTCAAATAACTTTCGCATGGAATTTGCCGGAGGGGATGATGATCAGGATGGAAGAAATGATTTTTGTCACTGGGCAAGTACAGATCTTCAGTTAATTGGATGGTTGCTATTGTTCCTTTCTGTCTGCCTCGATGACTGTGGCGACAAGAAGGATCAATCATCAGTACGATGGGATTTTATGTCAAGCGAAGTGGACATGAGTAGGGCAAAGAATCAAGGATCTGGAAATACAAGATTATTTACAAGGTCCTTCAAGAAGAGATTCTATCAGAATAAAATTCCCAGCACAAGTTACAGCAATGATTCCCAATTTGCCCTCTCTCACAATCCCTTCCTCATGCAGAGTCAAATTATGCCGACTTTTGATGTGCCACAGAAGCAGGATTCGACATTTAAGGATATCTTCCTGAAGAAGACTGTCCAGGGAAAGACATTTCCAACCTATCTGATTGATGCATCGTCCAAGGTGAAATTCAAAATGTCCAAAGCAACAGCAACGGCTTCAACATCAGCACCGGCATCGTCAACTTCCAGCACGAGTCAAGGAGCAACTCCCACGACTCCTGCTTCGACTCCTCTGCCTCCAGTTGTGCCCAAAGATTCCCTCCTGGATACCAATGAATCACCCTTTGAACGAGCTCTACGAGCCATCAAGCCTCAGAATACGGTTATTGTCATCCGTGGCCTGATTGGATTGATTCTAGGCATGGATTTCACCTGCAATATGGATCTGTTCCTGCTGGCGTGCAAAATAATTGCCAGGCTCGTATCATCATGCCGATCAACCATTCAACTGTCAAAGATCATAACTCCAGCTCAGTTGCAGCAATTGATCAGGATTGCCGTGTGGGAAGATCAGCAACAACCATGGGCTATTCATGCCATTACCTGCCTCCTTCAGGACATCCTGGAGACTGATAGGAACTTCAAGGGGGATCTTGAAGAGGGATTCAGTGGGAGTACGCCGATGGAATTGGCCAATGTGGATAGTGGTTCAATGGATGATTCGCTCGATTATGTCGTAGACAGTGAAGTGATGCAGTGCGTTCTGGCTAAGATTGAAACAATGCAGAGTTCAACGGTTAACAAGGATGTCCCATATGCAGATGGTAAGAAAGCTTTCTTTTTTTCTTTGAGAAGATTTTATAAAAAAAATCTCTTCAGCAGCTTTGAAGACTAAACTTCCGTCGCTAATGGAGTGTGAAGATGCTGAAATGGAAGATCTTCTAGATGATATATTTGATCATGGAAAGAATACAGTTACCAGGAAGGACACCACAAATACAAAGAGTACAGTTTTCACTGTGAGCTATAGGTAAGTCAAAACTTTTTATAATTACCAGATTTTGTAGTATTTCTGTAAAATGCGATTTAGATGCAATCCCTCAAAAAATATCATAGGTGGTCTATTTCGACCACCCTCATTCTCATAGTTCCTTGCCCCTTTCGGAATTCTTCCAATGTCTTTTTCGGTTCATCTTGTTCGTCGAAGCGAATTTTTTTGTTATTTTTACATTGTGTGATCTCCAGAGTATGCAAAAACTAAGAATTCATGGAAATTTGAGGAAGAAAAAACTGGACGGAATTTTATGCTGTCCGGAATTTGGTACATTTACCCTACAAATAAAGAATTGCGAAAATTGCAACTCAGGGCACTTTACTTTCGCATCATTTTCCATTTACCGATTCTTAACCGATTTCAACCGATTTGTAAATCACTCGAAGGATCCCACAAAATAAATTTAAGTGTAACAAAAATGATTTTCGGACAAAAATTACTTATCGGTTTATAGCCGGTTCATTACCGATTGGTACCGGTTCAGTTTTGTCGGAAATACCAAGACCTTTTCAACGATTCCAAACAGACCCCATTCGTCTGATAAATGCCCTCTGTAGAGGCTTTTTTAACCTTTGACCTTGAAAAACCTTTATTAAGAATGATTGTGGGCTTTACCAACCTGAATAATGACCAAAGACTCGTTAAAAGTACTCTACTCTTGAAATGAAAACCCCCTCGAGCTTCTTAACTAACCTGTGTGTAATAATAAAAACCTTTAGAGGTATTCCAACAGTGGAATAACGCACCCCTCGGTGATTACACAAACCTGTAAATGGATAAAATCATCTATAGACAATCCGGTCGAATTGACCAATTTCCTGAGGAGTCTCGATCTCGGCCGAGTGACCACAACAGGCTCGTTGTCCAAAAGACTCTTCCGCTGCACTCTATGGGTCCAAAGTCTGAGACGCCGGAACTCTTTTATCCTTTTCTTTCACGGCAGTACGCAAAGTAGCCGGCTGGATGCTCGAAAGTCTATCTTGGAGATTTCTCCACAAACTCGATGTTCTTTCTTGGATAACTTTTTATTTTACTAATAAAGGCAATCTAAACTAACTATTGACAATGGATTCGAATCGACTAAAGGGCTTATTTCAACAGATATCGCTTTTTTTCTCGGGATACTTCTACACGCGTCTTTTCGCTGGTAGCCACACTTGAACACTCATAAAGATTTAACAAATTCACTTTTACAAAAGTGTTGCTCAGTTGCTCAGTTTCAAAACTGCTTGACGGTTGGTTTCTCCTTCGTCTTCATTTCCCACAATGATACAACGATATTTTCACACATGGCAAATTGTTCGCCTGCGTAATTCCTAAAGCATAGGGTGCAGGCATAACTTATGGCCACATTAAAGACATATCTCCTTCCAGCTGTTGATATTTTTGACCA
This sequence comes from Phlebotomus papatasi, assembly GCF_024763615.1. NCBI lineage: Eukaryota > Metazoa > Arthropoda > Insecta > Diptera > Psychodidae > Phlebotomus > Phlebotomus papatasi. The sequence continues at coordinate 18,263,039 of NC_077222.1, forward strand.
ATTAAAGCAAAATCTTGAGAATAATTTATTTCATGTTGTTTCTTTCCATATATTCAAATGAATTCACTAGGAAAATCCCTCAAACTCCGGAAAATATGTAATTTTCCCAACCATGTAAAATTCATCACTTGTGGCCTCTTTTACGAACTTATGGCCACTCGTGTAATAACTTATTGCCGCAATTTCAAATGATATTAAACAAACTTAGTAATAAAATAATTTTAATACAAAAGAAAAGAAAAGCATTTTAAACACTTTCATAGGTTTCTATTATTTTTTTAACAAGTTTTTTTTTATAGATTTTTTTTCATAATAGTAGCAGACTACTAACATTGATTCTCCGCACTGTGGTCAGTAATCTAACCTGTCTGCCAATCTCATCTACTTCACAATATCCTCCTGTGTCTATCCTCTTTTGGGCACTATGGAAGCCTCCATGATCAAATATTTCTCTCGGGGAATTTCCGGAGACTTTAACACAGTGTTTTTGTGGGGATTGTGATACAGTTCAAATGACTGGAATACTTTGGTCGTGGTCATTCCATTCTCAATGCTTCTCAAAACCCCTTGCATCCTTTCAGTTCAATAATAGGGCTTCGCTTTTATTTTAATCATATTTTTCATTGTCCTATAAGAGGGAAAAAGAGAAAAAGTTAGGTTATTTACAACAAAATACAAGTTCAGGGAAAAAATCAACCACACACTTTACTCATTTATAAACAACTTTATGTTACAATTTCAACACATACCTTAAATTTTATTAAATAAGGTAAAGTACCCTTTATTCGACCGGTTCCTCTATTCGACCGGTAGAATTATTTATTCAATTTATTTATATTTGCTATAATATTTTGTGTATGATCTAACATTAATAGGTCAATTATTCCATGAATAATACGAATCAGTGACAAATTCATAGAAATTGACGAAATTCACCATCAAATATTCAAAAATTGACACACCGGTCGAATAGAGGAACCCTTTCGAGTAAGGGTACTTTACCTTATTTGCTAGAAAACTCAGGTTCACTGAATCAGAATAACACGAGTGTCTGTCAACTCGCTAAGGCTAAACGAAATATCTGTGAGGGCGCTACACGTCAAATACTGTGGCCACAAGTTAATAATCTTATTAAATTGGTCATAACTTATGGCCTGGTCATTATTTTACATTTTTTGTTTTAAAAATCAACAAAATCAAGGGATAATAGAAAATATAGTTACTAAGAAAACATATTTTGAAAAATAGTGCTAAATATTTTTGATTGAAGATATAAAATTTAGTCAGCGAAAATTGTGAGATCGTTAGTAAATTCCTTAACAATTTCACGTATATTTAATCGTCGGGCGCATCAGTGAAATAATTCCAGCAAAATAATTAAAATTCAATCAAAATATAAAAGTAAATCAGTTTAAAAGTTTCATTTAATGATAGCAAATCAAATTTTCCTAATTTTGTGGTTCTTCGAAATTAATTTGTGTGAAAAAATTGAAAAAAATTCTGCGAGGTGGCCACAAGTATAGACTGGCTATAAGTAATGCCGCCACCCTATGCAAATATGAAAATAATCGCACGACGCGTTTTCTAGCAAAAACATGGTTTTGGGGGGGAAGGGGTGGTGTTGGGAGAAAATGAGGAGTATGTTAATGATCCTTGGGTCGACTTATGGGAGGGGTTCCTCTTAGGCCTCAAGTCGCTATCTCTAACCGTTTGGCCTCTAGAGCTGGCGACAGCCGGACAGACAGACGGACAAACAGCGTGACGGCATTTCTCAGAAATCGTCTGAAACACAAAGATTTGTTGCGAAAAGTGTTCTCCGAGTGATTTTGATTATTTATTGCCCAAAAATGTTTTTCCTTTTTTTTAAGTTAAAATTTAAAATCAACTCAAAAGTTTCAGTGATATTTCACACTAATCTTGACAGTTTCCAGCTAAAGTCTAAAGAACTTTTTTAAGCTTTTGAATATACTTCAATGAATCATGTTAAATACCTCTGCAAGATAATCTTATCGCCTTCCTCCAGTAATTCTTGCAGATAGGCGACATCAATTGCTTTTGGTCTTTCTGACCTCCGCGTAGAAATCTAAGATTATTGAACAGAATTGGACGATAAAACAATGAATTGTTTTAGTTAAAAAAAATTTACATAAAATGAAGATTATCTTCTTTTCGAGTGCCATTGAGGATAGAAATTTGTAAATTGCTTTGCAGATCTTTCTTCTCAAGGAGTGTTTCTTGTGCCATGGATGCTCGTTTGGAGTATGGCCTGGAGAGCAATATTGAGATAGCTCTGCGTCGCCTCTCAATGGCAGCATCGCTCAATTTGTTTGCCAATTGGCCTCCAGTTCCTGCCGATGGGGAAATCTTTGAGGCAACTGTGGAACTTCCTCCATGGCCTGAGCACATTGTTCAGGCTTGGTCTTGTCCGGAATATACTCAAGGCTATCCAACTCACATTATGCTTATTCTGGTCTTTGATAACATCTTCTCGGACTTTCATGAATCCTGGCTGAATCTTGAGCAAGTGTTGCAAATGTGGCTGACGCTCAATGGAGAATTGGGAGATAAGACACCAACGGGCAATTTTATGGCAATGGAAGCTCCACGGATACCTTTTGGTCGGAATGCCATTCAGGGATTACTGTCAGCTCTTTCTTGGCATCCAAATATCAAACTCCGAGCCTGGTGCTTGGGATTCCAATGCTTGGCTCTGGCTTGCAATAGCAACAACTTTGACTGGATGAATGCTGAATACACTTCTGAGGATCTCAATCAGAGTCACTATGCCAGAATGGGAAGTTTCATTGTGAACAATCAGAACTTTGAGAAGATGCTGTTGAGATTTTTCTCGGGAAGTGACATGTGCTCATCAGTCTTCGATGTCAGTCGATGTGTAAGTTTCTAATTTGTGTTTTTCTTTAATTTTGATACAAAGAAAACAGATGTAAATATTTTGCAGTCTGGTCCAACGGCTTGCAAATTGCTCCATGAGTTGTTTAAGAGATTGGAAGTGCAAAGTGAAAAGTGTAATACGAAGAGAAAACTGAAGGAGACGCTCTTGAGGGTGCTACAGAGTCTGATTCAACCAAATGGTGCAATTGCCAATCAGCAAGGTCCAATTGATGCTCAAAATCAACTTATCAAAGAGCTCATTTCCTATCAATACGAAAAGACTGATTTAGGAATAGCCATGAGCATTATCGAGAGTGTCTGTAAGTACATTTCTAGTATTCTTTGTTTGAACTTTTTCCAGTGTTAAATGAAAAAAAATCAAAATCAGAAATCCTATAATCAGAAACCATCATTATTTCGAGAAAAAAAATTGAATTTGTGTCAAAAATCAAAAACAAGTGATAAAAACTCTTAGTGAACCGTGTGGGGAAAATAGACGAATCGACAGAACTTTCGTGTGAAACATCTACACGATTTTTGCAGATGTCGACAGAACGGTAGATCGGCACGATTTTTAGAGTGATTTGCCGATTTATACAAGTTTTGTAAAAATCAACAGATCAGAACGATTTTTGCAGAGATTAGTAGATCTGTTCAAGTTTCGTAAAGACATTGTCTTTAGATCCAAAGACAATGGTAAAGATCAACAGATCGGAACGATTTTCTTATAGATTTGTCGATCTGTACAAGTTTCGCAAAGATCAACAGATAGGAACGATTTTCGAATAGATTTGTCGATATGAACAAGTTTCTCAAAGATTAACAGATCGGTACGATTTTTGCATAGATATGTCGATCTGTACAAGTTTCGCAAAGATCAACAGATCGGTTCGATTTTCGCATAGATTTGTCGATCTGAACAAGTTTCGTAAAGATCAACAGATCGGCACGATTTTCGCATAGATTTCTCGATCTGAACAAGTTTCGTAAAGATCAACAGATCGGAACGATTTTTGCAGAGATTTGTTGATCTGTACAAGAAACGCAAAGATCAACAGATCGGAACGATTTTGTCGATCTGTACAAGTTTCGTAAAGATCAATGGATCGGAACGATTTTCGCATAGATTTGTCGATCTATACAAGTTTCGCAAAGATCAAAATCGGCACGATTTTTGCAGAGATTTGCCTATCTGTTCAAGTTTCGTAAAGATCAACAGATCGGAACGATTTTCGCATAGATTTGTTGATCTGTACAAGTTTTGCAAAGATCAACAGATCGACACGATTTTTGCAGAGATTTGTCGATCTTTACAAGTTTCGTAAAGATCAACAGATCGACACGATTTTTCGCATGGATTTGTCGATTTGTACAAGAAACGCAAAGATCGGCACGATTATTTTGAGAGATCGACATTTCGGTACGATCTTTGTAGAGTTCAAATGATCAGTTCGATTTCTGTAGAAATCGTTAGATCTACAGATCGAAACGATCTTGTAGAAAAATCAGCAGATCGACACTTGAGTGAACCGTTAGCAACCCCCGTTAGTCTTCTTTTCTCCTGATTAAAATTAATCTGACAAAATCATCAGACTTTCGTTAAAGTAGAAATACATTTCAAGGTGAAGATATAATCAGATTGAAATTTTAAGTCTTTCATGGTTTTTTTTAAAGGTTTCTCTAGTATCTAAATTTATCTATTCAAGACTGTCTAGTTATATCTAAGAGATTTAACCATTGACAACAACCATCAAGATCCCTTTTTAGCACATACAACATACCATCCAAGACACTTCTCATATCGTTTCCCAATTTACGTGCCAAAATTCTAACCAATCCCCTTCAAAGTTTCCCTAAATAAATTTTTCAAGGGATTCTGAAGGTTTGGAATCATAAGGCAAAACTTTCTCCCTTGCAGCTTTCCTCGTCTACAATAATATTTCCAACACTGAGAAAATGTACTGCCAGAAGTCAACGGACAACAGCAAGAACTACAATGCATTTGGAAATCTCTTTGCAACTGTTCTAGGACCAGAAAATACGGCAAAAACTAAAAGTGTTTCGGACAATTCGCTCTTGGTCAATCTCCTCAAACTTTCCACAATTCTCGTACAGACAGCTCTTCCGCGTGATGGTGATGAAGCCGGTGGGAGTGGTGATGCCCTCAGTGAATCTTTTGAGAGTCAGACGGATGAGATAAAGGCTGAACAGCAGAATAGTGAGCAGCAGAATCGGGCTAAAGTTGCCTGTGTGGCTGATACTGTTTTGCAGCACTATCCAACAATGACGAGATTGCTTGGTTCACTGTCTCACTGTTCTAGTTCATCTTTTGCTCTATTGGCAGCTTCAGCCATGTACTCGAGTGTCAATCCATTGGACACAAATAGTGCCTTTGGGGAGCCACAGACTGTAGCTGATGCTGTTTTTCAGCTTTTGATGTTGCTGAGTAAGAAGGCATCTCAGCCTGTTTTGGTCGTTAGACCTATCTATCAGTTCCTCAATACGACTTTTCGTCAGGCTCTGCCAAAGTTACAACTGTCTGAGCCATTTTTGTGGTTCATTCTGAGGGTTTTAGATGCACCAGCCACTGTGGCGATATTCACTGAAATGGGAGGGATTAAGGTTCTCTGCCATAGTCTGGTGAGGAGTAATAGATCAATGGTGAATATGCAACCAGGACTTGTGTCTATGATTATGCAGCATTTGACGCCAAATATTGCTCAAGCTTCCAATTCGGCCAATGCCAATGGGAATAAGAAGAGTTCTCAGGCAAATGTCAAATCGGTTGATGGATTGATCAATTTTGCACCGTTCTGTAGTATTTCATCGGATATTTCTACGGCACAGCAAGCGGATGTCTTGATCCAGATTCCAACGCCGTCTCATCGAAGGGCCAGGACAGCAGCTTGGAATTATATGTTTTATCCAAATGAATCGTATGTTGATCTCACGATAACTTTCCCAACGGCTGTTTTGTTGTACGAGATCCAGTTGCAGCCTCATCTTCTGTCCCTGGCTTCCTGTCCGTATGCTGTAGCTGTGGAGATCACCAGGGACAACTCAATGCCTCCTATTCCCATTTCTCAGCCCATGCCGACGATTGGTTTGACTTGTATTCGGTTGAAGTTGAATCAACCGGAAATTGCAACAAGTATCGTTCTGAGGCTCTATCGTCCGAGGGATAGTTCGAATATTGGTTTAACACAGATCTCAATTTATGGAACAACCACTTTTAGTGACATCAATAAGTCGTCGTTGCTTGGGGATCATCTGATGGATGAGGAGAATCTGGCAAAATCCAGTTTAGGTTGGTTACGTGTCCTTGGTAGATGTTTCATTGTAGCTTCGTACAAAAATCAGGAAACCATTGCAAATGCTGTGATCTCGGCTGCTGCCAACTTCCCAGACTTCCTAGAAGCTTGTTGTTCTCTCCTCAATGTAGCTCCTCAAACCTCGACTATTGCCATGCAAGATCTCGAAGTGGTTCTGGTGAAACTGGGGCTTTTCAGCAAAGAACTTGGACTGAGGCTAATCAATATTCTCCTGAAGAATACAGTTCCACAATGCCTGAAACTCTGCAATGATTCCGTGTCGGATTTGTTGTATGATCTCTGTGTGCATCAAGATGAATTTACCAGGGATCGTGTGGAAGCTATGGTTAACTGGGTACAGACTCTCTATGATAGTATCTATGAGAATCTTGTTCATCCAACAAATCCCTATAGTGGATTTATCAAGTGCCTAGCTTCGATTCTATGGACAGTTCATACGAAACAACTGGCTGCGGATCTTGAAGGATTGATAACGAAAGAACTGTTTCAGTCTGTGTACAAATGGACACTGATCCTGGACAACAGCGAACCCTTGAAGAAGGCTTTTGATGCCATGCTCTGTTCCATTTGTTGCATCAAACCTGAAATGTTCCCTCTTCTGCTGCGAAGGATGAATGTTCTGGTGCCGAATCTGTCAACAGGTCTGGAAGCCTGTATTTCAGATGATCGGAAGGATACGGGTATGACGGATGATACGAAACAGGAGGAATCAGATACAGCTGAATGGTACAGTCATTTGGTGATTGAAGACATTTCAGAGCTCAATCTGACCAAAAGTCAACTCTCAACAATTGCTCTTGCTTGCCAATCAACCCTAGCCATTCATCAACTCCTAGATTCAGGACTTCCACGCCTCCTCACTTCGGTTATACTGGAATTCTGTCATAAAATCTCAAATACAACAACGTCCGGAGAAGAATCAGCAGAAACAATGGAAACTTCCTGCCTCACAGATTCTGCTAAAGTTGAGAGCACAAAGATGGATAGTCGCACGAAAAAGTATCCAATGGTTAGTGTTCCCACCTGTGCGGAAATACTCAATTTCTTCTCGGAAATCTGCACTGAAGGCAGCATGAGAGATTGGTTGGGATCATTCGAGGGATCGGTGTTCTGGAAACCTCTTCTGGATATTCTCTGCAACATTCGTCCTTTGAATTCCGATGGGCAAATTGAGACGAATTTCTCCTACCTCGAAGACAGTATGATAAAGTTTCTGTCCAAGGTGACGGCGTGTCATCCGAAAAATCAAGATACGCTTACTGTTATCCTCATATCTGTGATCAGAAAACCCAATGGTGGGAAGAGTCTGAAACAGAGTATTTCAGGCTTTACGAGAAGATTGGTGCTACAGCTCCTTCTGGAGAGTGAACGTATACTTATCTCCGTTAAGAGTGATATGTCATTGCATAGAAGGGAGCAGGGTAACGTACTCATCAGCAATCATCCGTCGAGGAGACCAAACACACACAATCTCCTCTTTCTCATGAGCACCCATACAAAGTGCCAGGAAATCCTCGAGAGTTGCATCACAGTCTTCTCCAATATGCTGCCAAGCACACAATCCACGGATGCCAAAGCACCCAATACAGAACAGGCCAATCCCTCGACGTCCCATGTCACAGTTTCCGGGAATGGATCGGTCAGCAGCAATGGCACATCGACGGGTGGGCAGAATTCATCAAGCAGCGGCGGAAAGTATTCGTCCAAGAATGATCTCTTCGAGATGGCTCTGGGCCAGGGTCTGGAAGTGCTGAGTGTTGCTGCTGGAGTTACAGCCAAAGATAAGAGACTGAAGGATGTGAGGAATCAGGCTGCAGCACTGAAAGCCAAAGAGTTACTTCCACTTTTGCGTAAGTTCATCATTTAGGGAGCAATAAACTCTGAATAGCAGTTTTCAGAACATTCGAAGTTCAGTAAACTGCCGATGGTGGCGCTTTCTTCACATCTTTTTAAATGTGCATTTTTTCAATACTTATGATGGCCTAACGAAAGATACCTTTTTTATTTGTTTATTTTTTCATGTCCTTAATGAGCGTGGGGCGGAGCGTATCAGTAAATTTAGGCCACGCCCCCAAAATTCATAAGAAATACATTATGATATTAGGGAACTGGATATCGTCGGTAGGATGGTATCAACTGTGAGGAAAAACAACTCTTTCCAGAGCTTTCGGCTCGAGCTGGAAGGCTTCCGAGCTGTCCGAGAAACGCTTCGCGAAACCCGAGAAACCCACATTTTGCATCGCGAAACCCGAGAAACCCACTTTTTGCATCGCGAAACCCGAGAAACCCAATTTCTGCATCGCGAAACCCGAGAAATCCACTTTTTGCATCGCGAAACCCAATTTCTGCATCGCGAAACCCGAGAAACCCAATTTCTGCATCGCGAAACCCGAGAAACCCACTTTTTGCATCGTGAAACCCGAGAAACCTACTTTTTGCATCGAGAAACCCAATTTCTGCATCGCGAAACCCGAGGAATCCAATTTCTGCATCGCGAAACCCGAGAAACCCAATTTCTGCATCGCGAAACCCGAGAAACCCAATTTCTGCATCGCGAAACCCGAGAAACCCAAAAATTGCATTGCGAAACCCGAGAAACCCAGTGTCTGCATCGCGAAACCCGAGAAACCCACTCTTTGCATCGCGAAACCCGAGAAACCAGAAACCCTTATCAGAAAAAATGGAAATGAGTTACCCATTGAAACTTTCCAGTTGTGGCAATAATGGCACATTTAAAACTGGGCGTGGCTAAATATTCTAAAATTATCCTCAGCTTCTTATATTTTTTTTTATTTTGGAGTAGAGTCTCATTTTCATAATTACGTTGCTTTCTAAACTGTTAACCTGAAATGTTAAACTACAAGAATTTCAATTTTGTCTGCTCAAAACTTCTAGAAAAGGCGTGGCTTAAATTTATAACCACGCCTCCTTATAAAGCACATCAAATATTTTCTTTTTACTAAGAGAAATAAAACTCGTTCAAATAACAGAATCTCTTGATATATTTTGTAAATTCTTTACGTTCTATATTGTTTCCCGTTTTGCGATGTAAGCGCCACCAACGGCAGTCTGTCAAACTTTGTATGTTGTAAAAGCTTTAGAAAAAAAAAGTTGGAAATTACCATTCCATAGCATTTGATTTTAGGCTAGAAAAACATATAGCTAGCAAACAAATAGCTCAATTTCTGTTTTCAGGACTTCGAAACGACGAGTCTCTGAATACCAATCAGATGACAAACTGTGCACAGTTGATGCACATGGCGTGTCCGGGAGTCATTTTGACTTCCGACACGACAGTTTCACAAATTCTTGCCATGCTCCATTCCTCGGGCATTTCCCTCTCAACGCCCTGCATCAACTTGAGTTTGGTGCAGGGACGCAAGCAGCCGGATGATATCAGTGATGACACTCTCATAAAAGCCTCTGACTTTGAACCACTCCCGTCGCCGCTGCAGATCTTCTCGAGTCATGGAGGGCTATCCCTCTTGGCTCACTACCTGCCCACAGTCTACCCAGATACACCAAAGTCCAATGGAGTGCACCAGGAGAAGGATAAGAGTCCGCCGACCAGTGAGTGGGTGAAAGTAGAGGCCAATGATGACATCTACGAGGATCTGGATGATGGGATGGCTGAACAAGGTTCAAAATTGCCAGCCATCTCCTCAGTTCCTCAGCACTCTCTTTCGGCCTTCGGACTCTTCCTGCGCCTGCCGCCGTATTCGGATGTCCTGCTGAGGGATAAGACTCGGGCTCAGTGCCTTCTGAGGCTTGTCCTTGGGGTCACGGGCGATGGAGAAGGAAGTAAGTAGATCAATATTTTGTCATAATATTATTCAATTTTGGTTGGGATTCTTATTTTTTGTGATGTTCGTCTAATAAGTTGTCAATAAATTGAAAAATTCTTAAATCCTGCGACCTCGAATATCCCTCGAAATTCTTAAGTCCTCCGGGACTCCGAATATTCCGGGGTCCCTAAATTCCGGGACCCTGAATCTTCCGAGATCCCTAAATCCTGAGATCCCGAATATCCCTCGGGGTTTTGAAGTCCCGGGATCCTGAATATTCCGGGTTTCCGAAATTTCTAGAATCTGAATATTCCGGGAGCCTTACTAAATTCCGGGACCCCGAATAATCTCAGATTTCTAAAGGCCTTAAGACCCCGAATATACCTTAGGTTTTCTGAAGTCCCAAGATCCCGAATATCCTTGAGTCCCGAAATATCCCAGGAACCCTAAATACTGGGACCCCGAATATACCGAGATCCAAAAATTCCGGAACCTTGAATATTCGAGGGTTTCTAAATTCCAGAGCTTCCAATATTTCGCGGTTTCGAAATCCTGGAACCCCGTATATTTCAGAGTCCCGAAATCCCATGGCTCCTAATGTCCCAAAATTCAGAAATTTCGGAACCCCGAATATCCCAGGCCTCTGAATAGCCTGGCCCAGTCTATATCCTGAGATTTCGGGATTATCATATTTCAGGGTTCTAGGACTCAGGATCCCGTTTTATTTAATACTTTAACCTCTGGATTGATCCCGATTTTAAAAATAGTCAAAATCGGATTTTGACTATTTTCGAAAAGAATTCAGAATCGGAAAATCGGACACTGCGAGAAATCCGAAAAAGTTAAAATTACATTCCAGAAATGTTTATTTTACCCTGCAGTATTGATCCGAAAACGATGTAAATATTACCCTTTTTTATGTGTATTAAGGGTTAACGTTACACTTTTTCATGTTGTTTCTACGCTTAAAAAGGTGTAAAATTAACATTAAAAAATGTTGATATATTTTTATACCTTAAAAGTGTCAAAGTTATGAGGAAAAAAAGTTAATCGCGCACACCTGTTTTTTTCTCAGTGTATCCGAAACAATAAAATAATCAAAATCAGTGCAGAAAGGGATTAGATTACAGAATTTTCACGAAGAATAGTTCCTAGGTGGAGTAACCACTTATCGCCACTTTTAGGAAAAAGTTAAATTAATTGTATTATAACTTTTGACCCGTTATTATCAGATAACTCAAATTTGACACAAAGCTACTTAGATACATTGGCTCTAGATTCTTCAAAACAATTGTCCTACAATTCAACGCGGGAGTACATAAAAAACTGATTTTTATTAACAATGCAAAAATAACCACTTCGTCGCCACTTTTTACCACTTTTCGCCAGTTCCGTAACCACTTCTCGCAACCCACTTGAAAAAGTTCAAACTCGATTATTTTGAGCAATATTATGCAAAGAATACATTCAGCATTTCTTTTTCCTCATGATCACCTTATTATCACTCACATTAAATGATTTTTCTTCACTTTTATTTGAGAAATCAAATTATTAGACTATTGCAGAAAGAAAACAAAGTAGATTTGACAACTGAGAAAGCTGAAAAGCTATGGCGACAGGTGGTGAATCAATTTTAGAATATTACCACTTTCCGCCATGGCTCATTTTTATATAAAAATAATATAAAATGAAATATTAACTAACTAAATACAAATTTTATGTATTTGTCGAATGTAATTAAATGTTCAATAGGCAAATTATTGATTCAAAATCGGAAATATTGTTCGATAAAAGTTTCATGACACTTACTATATTTGGTAAGAAATATTGGATTCGATGCACTTGCTTAAAATATTTCTCTAAAAAATGCTCAAACATTTAAATTCAAAACAAAAAATGAGTGTTTTTCGACTCTGTACGTAGCAGCAATAAAAATACAAGTAACTTTGCGGCTCATTTATTTCATAAATCATGAAAAATAGCGATTTCAATATACGTGGCGAGAAGTGGAGCACTGGCGAGAAGTGGTGATTCCACCCTACACAGAAAAAAATATTTCGTAAAATTGTTCGTAAATATTTGTGAATTCCTACTGAGGACTAGTGAAATGCTCGTAAATCGTATAACCCACAAACATGTTCGTAAAAGTTTATAATTTTTCACAAACATTATTCGTAACATGATCATTTGACGAGCAATTTTGTTCTTTTACAAACTTTTGTTCGTAAGTGTTCGTAAATACACAAAAAATGTTCGTAAAATTTTGTCATTTATTCGTAAAGTATTGTAAAAAAAAATCAAAAATGTACGTACAAATGTTTGTAAAAGAACAAAAAATGCTCGTCAAGTAATTACGTTACAAACAATCTTTGTGAAGATATACAAACTTTTACGAACTTTTTTATGGATTGTACAATTTATGAGCATTTCGTAAGACCCCAGTGGGAATTCAAAACATTTACGAACATTTTTGGAAATGTTTTTTTCTGTGTTATGTCCAACGCACGATAACTTTTGTTTAGTAAACATGTTTTTGACATTTCAATGAGAGTGAATAAGATCTAGAGATCTAGTCATCTCGCTCATTCTCATAGGAAATTTTGAAAACATGGTTACAAACAAAAGTTATTGTGCGTTGGGCATTAGTAAACAATTTTATTAATTGGCCAATAAGTTCAGATTAAAAAAAAATGGATTAAAACTGGATTTTTCCAGACAACTTGTTCCTTGCGTTCGAAAAACGTTCTTTTAGGGCGAAAATCCTTCAAAATTATTCTGAAATACCACCAGATTATTTCAAATTTGGTCCTCCTCTTACTAAAATTCTAGCTATGCCCTTGTCATCTAGCGTAAGCCAATTTAGGCCTATCATTTTTATCATTAGTTCCCATTGATGAATTTTTGCATTTTGCAATTTCCCAGATGAAATCTATAGCCTGTCGCTGGCTTCCACCCTTCCGACGTTGCCTTTTGAAGTTTTTCGCCAACTCCTGGACAGTTCTCCACTCACAACTGATGATGGGGTTCTGCTGAGGAGAATGGTGATTGAAGTGGGTGCCATAAATCTCGTGTTAAATTGCCTGAGTATCTTCACGCATCACTCGCAACAGAGTGCCCCGGCAAGTGGAGAGAGTTCAGCAAGTGCCAGTGTTATCTTGCCCCAAGCTGATGTCTCTGTGGCTGCCCAGAAGACCGCAACCCCAACGGGGAATGCGATTGGTGGCGAAGAGAATTTAACATCCGATGACAAGAGTCATGTGTATTGGGCTAAGGGAACGGGCTTTGGTACAGGTTCCACTCAGCAGTCCTGGGATGTTGAACAGGCTCTGCTGAGGCAAAAGTATGAGGAGGAACATGTTACTGTACTGCTTCAGGCACTTTCAAGTTACATTAATCCGGGAGATAAAATTCCTCAAGGGGTTAATGATGAAGGAGGTTATCACGAGACAAGTGATATTGCACCCGAATTGCCACCGATTTTCTTCGAGCTTCTCCAGCAATCTTGCTTAATTCCAGCACTGTGTTCATACCTGAGGAATGATTCTGGTGAGTTTTGTTTTCAGGGATTGCCATTCCTCCAAAAAAAGAAAGGACAGGCTTCTGAAAGAGGAATTTCTTTTGCAGTTTTGGACATTACTCGACATATTCCACTGTACAGGGCTATTTTGCAACTTTTGAGAGCTATTGCTTTATCCAATCAACTTGTTTCACTTCTTCTGCCACAGCAAAATGAAAATGGCAATACCATATCCATCGCTACTCTGCTTTCCAACATGAAGAGCTGTGTGGACACTTATGCCAGTCGTCTCAAGTGAGTTTTTTCTAATAATTTTATTATATTTGATTGTTTTTAAAATGAAGTGGATGAAATCTTCAAAAAAATTTTAACGGTATAAGAGATTTCAAAGGGAAAGAATTAGTCAAATTTCGTTTTAGATGGAATACTTTATTTTCAGTATTTTGAATTATTTAGATTTCTAGATCAAAGTTTTGATCGCCACAAATTTCTTGAAAATAGCCCTAAGTCAAATCCATTAGGAATAAAGAAAAACAATAAGTGATACGAAGCTTGAATCGTCCGAAGGTAGCGCACTTTCCCCTACAACGGAAATCTCAAGATCTTTCAAAAAAATCCAAATTTAAGCAAAATTTGAAAAATAGGCCCTCCAAAGTAGTTAAACTATATAAATCGATATTGAAATATTTTTCGAATATGTTTATGGCTCCGGCACATCTTTTAGATCAGGAAAATTTCATAAATTCCAAATTCATATCCCTTTCTTTCTTAAAAACTTTGCATATGTGTATCCTACTTTTTCGCACTCTTCTTCTTATTTTGAACATTATACCAAATTAAATTTAGTTTAATCTAATTTCGAGACCGAAAGAGTGATGTAGACTTATGCAAATATTTTGAGAAAGAAAATAACGCGAATTTCGATTTCATTAAATTATACCGAGCTGAGGGGTGTGGCGAAGGCATTAAGGTTGAAATATTTGCCTTGACTACCTCCAAAATATCTTTGAGAATGAAAAAAAAATCTGGGAGCTGTTTTCGAAATAAACCAACAAAGCATGGAAGAATCGTCGAAGATTGGAAGTAGATATCTCTTACCATTCTCTCTCTCGACGTCGAGCAAAGAGGTCGCCCAGGGAAGCGGGCTGTGCTCCCCGACCAGAGGAGTGGCTTTTTGTCTTCTCACCTCTCAATGCCTTCAGTATTGAGTGGTTTAAAATCAAGTAGGGTAAATTAAACTAATTCAAAACCTACTCCAAATGGAAATTTTTCGCTACTCCAAATGGAAACGTCATTGTTTTCACGATAAATACAGTACTAAATTATTTTATTTATATATTTTCTATAACACAGTTTCATTATTTAGTTAATTTTGCTCCAAATAAAGCGAAAATCCATTCATATTCACAAATTTTAATTTTTTAATTTCTCAGAAAAATTAAAAGTGTACCTTTTCACCATCGAATTTTTCATAGATCGACCATGTTTTCCAATGAAAAACACAATGAGGTGACTGTTGTTTATTCGTTTTGTTTAACATTTATGTCATATTTCTGGCTACTTTTAGTTAAATTAAGTTGCTAATCTTTATTGTTAACGGTACGTGAAGTTTTCAAATGAAATAATTACCTATTTCGTGAACAAAAAGGGTTTTACTGAAGTAACTGCAAATGCTTCAATAGGAAACTCCGGAAATATGATTTTTTTGGAGAGATTTTCTTATTGTTTTAGATGGGAAAGGAGAAAAGGTCAGGAATAAGAACAAATCCTGCACTCAAGAGCAACTCAACAAGGTTTTGGAAGTCTCGTCGCGGTTTCACTTACACTGTTTGTCTCCAATTAGAAACTTTCCCTTGTCTCCATTTACACTCGCATTTTACACTCGCGTATTTTTCTTGTATTTAAGAAGTTTTCAAATTATATCTAAAGAATTTTCACTAAACAGTAATATTCTAGAAGAGTCAAGGAGCAAATTTATGTAATTCTCTTCAGAAAAAATATTAACTTAATGTGTTGAATCTTCTGTCAAAATTAAAGCACCTGGAAATGGTTTTGAATTAGGACATTTACCCTATTTTCCTATGAAGTTTTGAGAATTCCTGATTTACGGACCAAGTGAGTTACGACTAATGGCTATTCTGAGCAACAATCATCTCACCAATCCGATCATCATACAAAGCTTGATGCATTCGTTCTCATATAAAACTTCTTTTGCTATAGATTCAACAAGAAATCGAGCGCGAAGGGACGTGTTTTTGTCTCTTGTGTCGATGAGGGTGACGATGAGGGACTTGCATTACTGATTCCTGACATTCAGGATACCACTTTTCTCGTATTGAGAGCCACAAATGCCGATAAAATGCCCAGCACCATTGAAGATGCACCAACAATTGAGCGTCCGACATCACGATCAATTGAACAGAGATACATGGAGATAATGAAGAAGTTGCAATTTGGTAAGTTTTACTTAATCCAAATTCTTTTGTGATGAAACTAATCGTCCTTGATGTCCCTCTCGTAGACACTTACGAGATGATTTCAGAGACTGAGAATGGCTATAGATTTGTGGTGTCGTATCACTTTGAGAGTAACATGAGGATGTCTGGTGATCGATATCATCCTGTTCGAGTTAAAAGACTCGCTCAGGAGACTGTGACTCTGTCCACGAGTCTCCCACTGTCCTACAGCAGTTCGGTGTTTGTTAGATGCGACACTGATCGGCTGGATGTTATGAAGGTGCTGATTACGGGTCCAGCGGACACTCCCTATGCCAATGGCTGTTTCGAATTTGATGTCTTCTTCCCGCCCGACTATCCGAATTCGCCCATGATGATCAATCTCGAAACCACTGGGCGACACACCGTTAGATTCAATCCTAATCTCTACAATGATGGCAAAGTGTGTTTGTCGGTGCTAAATACATGGCACGGAAGGCCAGAGGAAAAGTGGAATGCCCAGACATCGAGTTTTCTACAGGTAAGATCTTTAAAAAACAGTTTCATAATAAAATGAGCTGTTTTAATTATTTTTAGCATATGATATTTTGATTTTTTTTATTTAACATTCTAATTGGACAATTTTTACCTCAATTTTTAAATTCATACGTAGACCATAGACCGTAGACCATCAATGTTAAATTCATACGAAGACCATAACGTCCTTTCATGGCAACATAAAAAATCGACATTTTGATTTTTTATTCTAAGTATTTTTTGAAATATAATAGAATTTTGTTTTTTAGACAGGAAATAAGTATAATTCCACTCAATAAATTGAGCGCTAGGGTATTTATTTTTGACTAAATTTAGGTTAATATCTTTTAATAATTTCATTTTTAACTATAATTAATAAATTAAGTTCCATTTAAAATTAAAGTGAAAAGTTGCTCATTAAAACTTCTAGAACCACTCGAAATCGCTGATTTAGTCAAGACACATTGCTAGAATTGCTCAATGTCACGATGGTACACGGGTTGTCAGATGAGTGTTTTCGCTTTTGAGTATTTCAGTCGTTTGAGCGAAAATGTGAGATTTTATTGAGTCCGACAGCCAAAACGTATAACAAGAACGTTTAACAGAAGAAACGTATAACAACAACGTATAACAGAAGAAGAAAATGTGAGATTTTAGTGAAGAAGAAGAAGTTTTCCTCCTGTACGCTACTTTTATGTCGTACAAAAGGACCCGTTAGGCGAGAAGAAGGAGGATGTGAGCGAGAGATTGGCTCCTAACGCGACCTGGTGTAGTTGAAATTCTCTGGGGCAATTTTTTTTGGACATAATAATTTTCTCCGAATGACTTCGGAGGAATTTAAAAAGCTGCTTCAAACCGTAGGGCGCCGTAGTTCCGGCGATTGGTGACTCAATTTGTCGCAAAAGGCCTGAAAACCATCAGACCGGCTGCCTCTATTTTCGTATTCCCGGCAGTTGTAGTCCCAAATGACGGATTTCTGATGCACAGCCTCAATTAATTCAGCCACCGTCTCATTTGACCACGAAATCCTAGAAGTTTATGAAGGAATATAAAATGTAGATCGAACACATTTTTGTTTAGCTTTTTTCTTACTTATCCTCTTTACCGATCTTTTTCAATGTCTTTTGTATTTTCTCCATCTCGTGCGCGATAAATAGTAGGTATAAGAACTACTTTTTATCACAATTTAATTACGAATAAATTGGTGAGAAAATTGTGGCGCAGAAACTACAAGAATGACTGCAATAAAGTTGTACCTGATGAAAATTTAATGAGCAAAGTTTGCTCATTAATTTGCTCATTAATTATTAATCGTATTTATGCTATTTTAATATATTTAAACCAATTTTCAGGAGTCGAGTCCACTTTTTTATCACAAAATGAATCGATTTCTAAAAGCTCTTACGAAAATTGCATATTATGATACATATCAGCAACAATTAATATGAATCACATTAAAATTTTAATGTGAAATTCTCTAGTGTGATACCACGGTAAAGTTTTGCATTAATTTTTGTCGAAATATCGTAGGAAAACTGTTTAACGAACAAAAATAAAGGAAAAATCAAAGTCTTGGTGGCGATAAATCTTAGAAACTAAGAAAAATGACTAGGTCCTATCATATAATTGTCAAATTTGTCAATATATCCGCCATACATGCCTCTTAAGGTACCCCAAGGGTCAAAAATCTTCTGTTGTTAGATGCAAAACGAGCTTTTTGCCTTTAAAAGTGTTGCTTTTTAGTCAAAAAAGAACATTTTCATCGAAATTCTTTCTTTCACAAATCTATTGCATTATCCCACTCTTTTGCATTCTTCTTCTACTTTTAAACTTAATGGCGCTGGCACACCTTTTCAATTGAGTGAAATCACAGTCTATTATACAATGGTGAAATTCAATCGATTGAAATTTTACTACTTACTCTTTTAAACTAAAATAAGATATATTTGTCTCTTTCTGTTAAATGAAAATTGGAATTTCAATTTCATTTTCAATTTCAATTTGCATTTGATAGAAAGGGACAGCTATATCTGATTTTAGTTTGAAAGAATAAAAGGTTAGAACGGTTAGAATTTCAATCGATTGAAATTCACTCAATTGAAAAGGTGTGCCAGTGCCAAGTGCCTGGCAAGTTGGCCTTTTTATATGGATCTATTTGAAGCCAATTCCTAAATTGATCTCGGACTCAGCTCACAGTGCTTCGAGGAAAATATTTATTTAAACAAAATTTATCCCTCCATATGGAAAAGTTATCTTATAATACGAAAAAACTTCTCACTTTTTAAATATTTAGCATAACGGTAGCAAGTACAAAAAAATTCCCATATAAATTTAAATCGAAGTATGAGAAAGTGACTTCAAATTTCAAGCAAATTTGCCAGGGGGTCGGCTAGCGCCATAACAATTTAAATTTAGTTCAACCGAATATGAAGTGCAAAAGAATGAGATAGACATATGCAAAACATGTGAGAATGAAGGGAATGTGAATTTTGATTTCATGAAATTTTTCTGATCTAAAAGGTGTGCCGGCCGGATCCATAAACACTGAAATTCCGAAAAGCCAAAATTCCGAATTCTTAAAAGTGTCATAGCTAGTCCCACGATACGATACCATCTCCGCTTGCTAAAGGCAGAGGGAAATTTTGTGGGTTTTGGGAAATTCTTCCGCAGATTATCCTTCGATTATACGTCCTTTTTTTAGGATTTTGATCATTGCACATTTTGAACGTTTCAGGATTTCGATCATTTACGATTTTAACCGTTTCGGAACTTTGGCGTTCGAAATTGTGGTTTTCTGGATTTCGGCGTTCGGGATCTTGACTTTCGGGATTTTGATGTTGGAGACTTAGGCTTTTGGAATTTTGGCGTTCGGGATTTTAACGTTCGGAATGTTGGCCTGGACAGATTTATGGCAAAGCGAAATTAAGAAGTTGTCAATCATCTTGGCATTTTCGGTGTGATTTAAAAGGGGTTATCATTTTAACCCTTTAAGGACGATTGGAACACCGATGTCCCATAAAGAAAATAATTTTTCCTGAAAACCTGAAGTTATTTTTTTTCTTATGTTTGTACGTAATTGCAAATTAGGATATTTTTTGCAAGTCTGCAGCTATTTGCTATATAGGGGAAGGTCGTCTGCCTTCAAACGAAAAATGTAGTTCCAAATTTAAGATTTTTTTCTGAAGAATCCACAAAATGGATTTTATTTTCTACTACACCAAAAAATTCTCTTGTTCATTCGGCGTATATGATTACCTCCTTTAGCACTTACAAGTCCTCAGTTTTTCCTTCTGAGGAAATTAAAAAAGTGATGTCGATTTGTATGAAGGCAGCTGGCATAGTCTGCCTTTAAATGCGAGGCAGCTACCTTTAAATGTTTTTTTTTTCACTGAGAATATCAAATCAATAAAACTAAATGGGCTATAAATGATTAGATTGAAGCCTAACGCACTCACTAAAATCATCACTGCAGTCAAAAGACATTAAACAATAACTTTTCTTCACATTTTTCTGAAGCACTGTTTTGCACTTGAAAATTTGGAAGAAAATGCCATTGAAGTTGAAAATTGTCAACTTGAAACATCCCGGCCGGAGCAAGATAGCGGGTTATAAGTATTTGTATGACGTTCGTCAGAGAAAAGTAGGAGTTCGATTTCACATGTTTTGATGTATGGAAAGATAGGATTTAAAGGCACACAACATTAGCATTTAAAGGCTGCTGCAGGGTGATATTTGCAAATTTTTGCCACCTACAAAAATTGTGTCATCTGAACCAAAATGTATTAACAGAAATATTAAGCCTGATTAACCTTCTATGTGTCACAATGGAAGATTTATTTGTAAAATGATTTTTATTATGAAAAATCACATGATTTGTGGAACATCAAAATTACAGTTTAGAGTTCATTTTCATTTTTTTTTATCTAGCATCTAGGAAATAGGAGCTAGGCTCTCCATTTTTTGATGATTTGTGAGGATGATGGATAGCTACCTAATAGTCAATAGAATATAATTTATGCTTTTGAGAACAACGAAAAAATCGCAACGTTTAAAGGCTGCTGCATTTAAAGGCAGACGACTTTCCCCTATAGTAAATTTTTAAGTTCAAAAATCACGGATTTTTAAATTGTCAAATTGAAAATTGATTCTTCCAATTTTTTTTAAGCAAACCCGTTTTAGAACACGAAACTACAGTATACTCAAACATAATATTTTTCTTTAGAGTGCAAATTATCTGTCATCGGCATCGTCAGAAAATTAATTAAAATTTTTGAGCTATTTTTGTCCCTATCGTTTATAAAGACAAAAAATACACCAAATCAGATTCTGTTAGCTTTTTGAAGGTTAGATGTAAGACGTTTCACAAGTTTTGTTTATCGGTTTCATTTTCATTGCTGATTTTCGGCCAGCGGAAACTGTCTCGTCATTAAAGGGTTAAGGAATTTTGATTCCTTCGTGATTTTGTCTTTTTGAGATTTTGGCTATCACAGCAAATCATCGTTAATCGCAAATATTGAAAGATTCAATGAGTCCAATGCTATTAAATCCATTTAAGCCCATTGGAAAAAGACAACAACTGTGCTAACTGCATTTTTGCGATTTTCAGCTTTTTGCATATTCTGATATTATTGAATTTTCTCTATTAAACTGTTATATAAAAAGTTTGGAATTTTCTCTATACCTAGATATTATTCCGTGAAAATGTTCTAATTGTATGATAGTAACAAAATTTCATCAGCAACTGCGCTATCTACCAAATTTCCTGCAGTTAGCACAAAAAAAAAGATAGCGCTTATTTTTTGACAGCAACTGTACTATTTGCAGTTTCACATTTCTATTCATCGCGAGTTGTCAAAAGGAAGTTACGACAAATGCTGATTTAACTGACGAATTGATATCATTGAGTATCATTTATCACTTCAATACAATCATTTAAAAAAAATTTATTTTCATAGTTTTTAATTCCGACAATTTTATTAACTTCTCTAGGAATTGTAAGTCTTTGTGGAAGTACCTCTTCATACCACAGATCGTACGTTTCCTAAATTATTTATTTTCTAATTAATTTAACACACTTTCAGTAGGAATCGTTTGCAGAGATCCTATAAACAAAACAGCAATGATAAAAAAACACACATGAAAGATAAATTCTGGAGTAGATTAAAATAAATAAATTAAAATCATTTTTTCTAGTATCTTTGTAGTTAATAAAGCAAAAAAAATAATAAATTCCTTTTCATGTTAGGTTTTGAATATACTAAACAAATTGTGCTATCTGCAAAAATTCCTTACATTGCAGATAGACTTTTTATCAATGATGTCAGTTAGTACAATTGCATATTGTGCATTCTTTCAGAAAATGTTTAAATTTTAGTATAACAAATCTACTTTTGACGAATTTCTTTGCAGTAACTGACAGATTATTTATTATTCTTTCAATATTTGTTATATAAAATAATTCATTCAGGGTTTGTTTTTCATTGAAACGTTATTGAAAATAAAAAAAATTGTCTCCTGAAAAGTTGTCAAAATGCAGTTACCACAGTTGCTGAGACAACCGACGATATGTTAGAAAATTAAATGTTTTATTCGGAGAAAATATGAGCAAAAAACTTTCTCTTTTTTAAATTGGCCAATCTACTTTGTTTCTAGGTTCTTGTGTCAATACAGAGCTTAATCCTCGTGCCAGAGCCGTACTTCAATGAACCGGGATTCGAGAGGAGTCGAGGGACACCAAGTGGAACCCACAGTTCCCGGGAATACAACAGCAATATCTATCAGGCTTGTGTTCGGTGGGCGATGCTGGAACAGATCAAGAATCCCAATCCTTGCTTCAAAGAGGTAAGTCTTCAGCAGAGGATTTTTTTTTGGCTTTGCAGGATGAGATTGTAAGTGGTGGTTTTTGTAGGTTATTCACACGCATTTCTGGCTGAAGCGCAATGAGATTTGTACGCAAATTGAAAAGTGGATTGAGGAATTGTCCAAGCCACAGTATTCGGAGCGCAATGGACGCAATATCTCCTTCAATTCAATGGTTCTTCGGCGACAGTATCGGCATCTGAGGGAAGAATTGGCTAATCTGCCGACTCCTGATGGTCTGGAGGATCTCGAGAGACCCTTCATGGCTAGTGTACCGAGTCCCAAGGGTAGTGAATGTGGCACAAGTGGAGGTACATCTTCGGGATCACCAACACAACTTCCTCCGCTTCAGGCTATGGAAACGGCCGTTTCGAGTGACACGACATCCCTTTCGGATCTCATGGACGAAGATGAAAATCCAGGATTGGGGTAAAGGAAAAAATTGACGGCTCAACTTTCGGTGAGTGATAGAAAAAAAATTATACTTTTGTTGAGATGGGAGAGAGAAAAAAAATTGCTGATAGAAAAGAATTTTAAAAAATATATATTATTGAAAGGCAAAATTTGAAGGATTAAAAATTAGAAAGTTGACAAAAAATGAGTGGAAAACCAAAGTTTAAGGACATTATCTTCTGTTTTCGTTTGACCATTTTATTTTTTTTTTCTTCTTTTTGAAACTATTTAATTCATGACCAATCCATTACGATCTTTATGATGGGAGAGATTACTTTTTAAAAGAAAAGCATATTAAAGAACAAACAAAATATGGATTAAAGGCAGTGTTCAAGCATTTAGGGAGATTTTAATGTCATTTTTGTATGGGATAAATAAAAGTTAAATATACTGAGGGAATATCAAAAATAAATAAAGTCAAGCTCCAAATGCATTGTTGAGTCCTTAATAACTTAATAATTATATATATATCAAGTTTCTTGTCTCCTTT
Organism: Phlebotomus papatasi; assembly: GCF_024763615.1. Lineage (NCBI taxonomy): Eukaryota > Metazoa > Arthropoda > Insecta > Diptera > Psychodidae > Phlebotomus > Phlebotomus papatasi. Next base: position 18,286,339 of record NC_077222.1, read on the forward strand.
ATTATGTTTGTTTTTATTCACAATTTGTTTTCTTTTTTTTGTAAATGCTTTGTAGCCAGATCAACGTAAATACGGAATTATTTTATAAATAGAAGAGAGGATGATGAATTTTTTGACTAATTATTTTGTTTTGATGAAGAAATAAAAATGAAAATATCAATAATTTATTTTAGAATGATGATATAAGTTTTTTTGTGATGAAAAGAAGATGAAGAAGAAGAAAAAAAATACAGATAAAAATAATTAATAATAGTGAGTGTGTAACGACTGTGAAGACATATTATTAAAGAATATTTCAACAGAAAAAAAACAAAGAGAAAAATAATGAAATGATAAAGGACAGACTTTTAGTGGAACACAGCGAGATGGATTCATTTGGATCATCTTATCATCTAAGTCGAACACATAATATTCATTTCTTTCATTTATTCTAATGGCTCTCTCGTGTTGAGGAGATTCTGGGTGATTGCAGCGTGCAAGTTGAGGATTCTATCTTACATTCGAGCCACGGTGATTTTTTGTCGGGGGACTCTGCAGACATTGGGAAAAGATTCTGTGTTTTTGAAGGAGTCTACTCAGATAAATTTGCTGCACTTGTGTTTACCTTATGTGAATGACACGACGACGATCACTCGGATGAATGAGATCGAGAGTTTGACTCCATTCGAAGGACTTGAACTCCTGCTTTCTCTTCTTCCGATCGAAGTAGGAGATGACACAACTGGCAGGGATCCAAAATAGGGCAGTCAGAAGAACCACAGTCACTAGAATGGACAGTGAAAGATACTCAATTGCATCTCTAAATCAAAAAATTCCACATAGGTAATGCTTAACTAAAACCGCTTTGAAAAGGCGAGGTTTACTAATGCTTTATGTCTGTAATACGTTCCTTAGACTGAAGGTTAAACCCATTTCCGAAAATCTCTTACTTTTAAACACCATACAAGGCCATTGATTTTTAAGTGTCGAAAAAATAAATTGTTTTCATTTATCAATAAGACAAATTTTCTTCAAAAATCGTGGTTATGAAATTAAACGAACTAAATCACGTCTCTAACTGCGTTATCACACTTGCACATTAAAATTTTAATATGATTCACATTAATTGTCGCTGGTGAGAGTCCAAATGTGTAATTTGTGTGTTTGAATCATTTTAAATTCAAAATTTGATCTATTTGTCGATAAAAAGGTAGACTTGGCCCGCAAAATTTGATATAAATTGATTTATAGCATTAATGCGAAAAATTAATGCGATTTTCTCTTTAATTTTTTAATGTGAAAAATATTTATGCTTCAGGTAAATTTAAACCTATTTTTGCAGGCCAAGTCCACTTCTTTATCAATAAATAGAAAAACCCCAAATATTAAGTGACTCGAAAGACACAAATAACATATTTGGACGCTCACAAGCGACAATTAATGTGAATCACATTAAAATTTTAATGTGCAAGTGTGATAACGCCGTAAGTCTTGAATATGAAGGTGTTATAACGAGTTGTAATGGCCTTTGGGGATCTCAGTGGCACAATAGGCAAGACCCCGTTGGCTCTTGGGCGGATGAGATCTGTGACTCGACTCTTACAGTTGTGAGTTTGAGTAATAATAATAAAGTAATAGAACCGCCTTCGTTCGTCCAGCAACTCCTATATAAGGATATATAAGGAGCATAGAAGAGATATCCATACGACGGGAAGACACTCCTGGGGTGGAATTCTGTAACCCTGTGAAGTGATCACCTGTCAAAATTGGTGAACGCTTCACTAAAGTGATCGCAAAATAGATTCTATATTTGCGATAGCTTCACATGAAGGGATCACTTTTAGGTTTATGTGTTTCACTTCTCAATTTTTTGGTGAAGATGATGTTATCACTCGGTGAAGCCAATGAAATTTTTTTCATGCTCAGCATGAAAAACAGCACTATATCATTTCTAATACTCAATTCTAGTGTTTTCAATTGTTATTTAGTTCAAACATTGATGAAAATCTTAAATTTAATAAAATTTTCAACACACTTCCCCTCACTGCTTCACGCAAATTTACAGAATAACTTTTCTAGCAGTCGTGAATGGAAGCTCGTGAACCTTTCACTATAGTGAATCGTTCACTAATGAAGCGTTCACAGAGTTAGAGAATTCCTACCCTGGACGGTCTACAATAGACTTAGCAGATTCTTCCAATACGGGATATAACATAGAAAAAAAATGACAACCGGGCACTCAATGGATCAAGTGGTAGAGCACTCGCTTTATGATGCAAGTGTTCCAGGTTCAAATCCACTTTAGATCACCAGGAATTTTTCAGGAATTGCATCCAGGGAGCGTCTCACTGCATTCGATTCCAAAAAAATAATAATAATTTAAAAAAATAATAATGAAATTGTTCACTGAAATCGGGTTACAACCGATTTAAACCGGATTATATATAAATCATTCAGATAATTCAATTCTGTATCAAGAGCGTAGCGTAGGGGGGCAGGGGGCGTGGCCGTTGCCCCTCCCTACATTATGATCAAAGATTTAAATACGTGTGATAATGAAAAAATCATACTTAAAAAAAAACGGAATTAAAGGTAAAATTTGTCGGAACGGATATTTATTTTTTTACGAGCTCTCAGAAAACTTAAGGGGAAAGCCAGAATTAGAAGTCCCAAAATTAGCTATTTTTCGTGATTTTCTTTGAAGGAGAAGGTTAAGACTTCTTTTTTAGAAATTTGCAGGAAGGCCTAGCTCCTCTATGTAGTGTTATGCCAGTAATTAATATTATTACTATTATTATTATTAAAAGATGTTAAATTTTTTTTTCAAAAATTGGCAAATTTTCAAGAATTGGCGGAAATGGGCGTATTTGACGTTTAAAATTTTGTGGATGAGCCTACCCAAAAAGTTTCAACAGTTTTTTTTTAAATCTAAGAAAGATTTTTTTTTCAATTTATTTATTTATTTGTAATTGTTAGTGATCATATTTATTGGTTCCGAGAGGTTTTACCTTATTCTGCTCTAAAAATATGAAAAAAACACATCATCTGCAAGGAAGCGATATTTCTAAAATTCAATATTTTTGGTAAAAAATATATTAGCTCAGGAATTAATTATGTTCTTTCAAAAAATATCCTAGATTTTTATATCCTTAATTATAGTTTATACTCATCTATAAAATTCGGATTTTATCGATTCAAAATTGACAAAAGCGTACGCAGAGTCCCAAAGAAGGCGAAAGAGTTAAGAAGGTTCATGAAGGTTAGGAAAAAAATTGAAGCCTCCAGTCGCTTTCTTTTAACTATTTTGGAAAATATTGAGTTTTGATGCAATGCTGTTTTTTAGGCTTCATGCCCATGTAAACCTTTAAAAACATTTTTCACTTTTGCTAAAGTCATACTCATTACTATTGAGAAATTATGATCATATGCTCGATAAAACCACGTCGTAAGGTACAGTATACCTAATGCAATAAGATAAAAAACGTTAATTGTTAGCTTGATTTCTATTTCAATGACAGCTGTTTTGAACCATAAAGAGAAAATTCTTATCGTATGAAAGTCCACTGTATTCGAGTTATGCCTAAATTCTCCTATCTCTATAGTGCAATTTCTAAATATAAATCGATCATGCTAAAAAGCATAATTTCTAATCAAGCATATTTCAAATTAACCAAATACGAATAAGCTGAAAATTAAGGAACTTTGGTAGAAGCAATCTTGATTACACAATTAGCAAAGACCTACACCATCACGGCTGATTAGTTGCTTTCTTATATGATTCCTTTTTGAGTTTCTCATTCAGATATAGAAAGTTTTGAGTGAAACACCCATGAAAACTTTTTTTTTCATTCTAATGAAAACGAGAATTCAAAAGAGATACAATTTTCAATATCGTTTGGTCGGGTATGTGTCTTAGCTTAATAATTTCTAATTTCTCAATGTGTAGATCCTTACTTTTACTTCACTCTTAAATAAGAATTTTTTTAATTTTTATCCAAGGCATTTATTTGAAACTTTTTGATTCTTTTTATTAAGAAAATGAATAATATTTCTGAATAGTTTGTCAATCTATCGAAATTGGAAGAAAACGATTTTTTGATTCTTTAACTTCTTATCTACTTAGAGCTCTAAATTTCTCACATTTGAATACCCAAATTATTCCAGGAAATCTTTTAAACATCGCCTGTTTTTTAAAAATAAATGATCAAAACAGAAATAAAAAATTATTAAAAATAAAAATAAAAAATTAAACATTGACAAAATCATTGGTCGTTTTTGAAGTTCAATCTCTGAAAAAAATATCTCGTAAATAATCTCGTAAAAAATTTGTAAAATAAGTCAATTTGTAAGGAAAAGTAACGAGATGTTTGGCTACCCCTGTCGCCATAGGGATTCTCGTAAAATCTTTTCACTTTCAACAAGATATCTTGTTAATTCCGGATACTCCACATTTTTTTTACTATTATACAAAATCTTGTAAAAGTTTTGTCAGTATTCTTTTTTTTATTCACCAAAAATGACGATTTTTTAGTCGGAAATACTTTTCTACTTTTACGAGCGATTTTTATCAGAGATCTATTAAACTCCAAATTATTGTAGTGGAGTGGGAAATAGAGTATCTTTGGATTGGGGGTACTTTTGAAATAAGGCTTTTCTCCTAGAGATTATCATCATGATATATAATTTAGCTGAATAAATCGATCATAAAGCTAAATTACCTTATGGTAAAGGCCCAAATATTCTCAGGCTGATTATCGAGAATATTTCGAGAATATTTTTCTATTTGTACCTTAAGGCTCTGTTTCATTTAAAAATAGGAGTTAAAAGCCTTATTTCAAAGGTGTCCCATTTCCCTTTACTTCTTTCCTTCCAAATTCAAATGATCCTTCAATCATTGCTCTGCGGTGCAATTTTCCTAGCATGTGATTTACACAGAATATATCAATACCATTTATCTGAATTAAAAATTCAAACTATGTTATTGGCCGTATCTGTCCCAGCATCCATATTGTTTAAATCTGCCCCATGCATTAAAATTAAAAAAAAATGTACTTACTGACGATATTGTCGCGAAGGAAGCGCAAAACTTTGTTGATATTGATCTCCTCGATAATGTCCCAGAAGCGCTCCACGACATCCTGAATGGTCTTCTCGCAGATGCCCTTGTTGCAGAAGCCTTGAATGCATGGCGTCCCATCGGGCAGGACATCCGGGGGTTCAACTGGGAAGCATGTCTCGTTGATGCTCATCCGGCAGCATCTCTTGCATGCATCTTGAATAATATCGCACATGCAGCTCTGCAATCCTTGAGTCTCACAGTACGGCACACACTTCCCACCCCGACACTGCCCACGCTCCTGGCAGATTGTCCCATCAGCCATGGCTGGAGATTTGGGACATTCAGCATGATTCCCTGTACAGCGAGCTTCCTGCTCGCATGTTGAGTACTGAGCCTCGCGACATTTCACCCCAACGGGCATGTACTGGCAATTTTGGCAGCATGGGGAATTTTTGTCACTGCAAACTGCTCCCTGATTCCTCCTGAGTTTGCAGTTCTTGTCACAGCATCCGTCATTGTCCTCGGTTCCCAAGAGTCCAGCATCGCACTGTTCATCTCCTTCCACGCGCAAATTTCCACAGAAGGATTCTTCGGGTTCACTGAAGCATCTACCGGATTTTGCTTGGAGAACTTTGCGGATGGACCTCAGGGAGCATGGGGAGAATTTCTTGTTGTTGACATCATAGCCGGAAACGGAATAGGTGTACATGAGAAAACTGCCGCCCTGGGAGGCACTTGGGGAGCACTCAGGGATATCTGGATCGTGTTCGGAGCCCCAATTGTGGCCAAATTCATGAGCTGTCACGAGATCAGCTTCCCTCGTGATAACCCGTTGCCCATAGTGATTCCGGGAGCTACTCAGTCCTGAATTGAGGTAGAGAGTGTAGCCGTTTTTGAAGTATTCTGGTGTACAGATACCTCCTACGGAATTTCGTCTGGGAGAGCCAACGTAGGCCAATCCCAGGATTCCACCCTCAAACTTGAGATCCGTGAATAAGTGAGCAAGGCAGAAGTCCTTGTGACTGTACTCTCGGGAGAAGACTTCCAGCAAATTTCGGACATCCCATTTCTCCCGGACCATGTTGTAGTGAGCTTCCCCGCCACGAACTCGAGTTGGCTCCGAATGCACCACGATCTTCTTGATGACAAATCCCATCCCTTTGAAACCTTCCTGGTCAGATCTGTCCTGCCAGACTGTGTCATTGTAGATTTTGTGCACGCGATCAATCAGGCTGATCAGATAGTTAATTGTGGTCTTGGTATTACTTCCGCCCATTTCCTGGAAGAATCTGTAATCCGCCACGAGCAGGAGAGGGCATCGTGTTTTAGTCGGTGTGTACTCATACTGATCAGCTTGTCTCTTCTCACGGGATTTATGACTCTCCTCCGTCCACACCGACTCAGCATTTTCCTCCTCATCTTCCTCATCCTCAAGTTCTGATCCTTCCTTGACATATCCACAAGTGATTGGAGCTCCCATTTCTCCTGGCTTGTGCTTATCATTCCAACTCAGCTTGACATCTGAAGCCCTATAGGCGATCATATGGCTACCTTTGGAGTCCGGAAGATGTCTCCAGGATGGTTCAATGTGGTAAGTTTCATCCGGAAGCACCACTGAAGCCGTCATTATGCCATTGTCTTCAATGTGTGCCCTCACGGAGGACTCAGCCTCGCCAAAAACTCTCCCAGTGTAGAAGGCATCATGGTCCATATGCACGATTTTCTCCTGACCATCCCCATCAATTGCATAAGCTCGAAAATTGCTGTGCAAAACATCCTTGTGCGGATGCAGAATCAAACGAAAATTCCTACCCAGCACCTTAAACTCCACCTCCTTTATCGTATTATACGGATGACTACTGGGCTTTGTGCCTCTCTTCACGATCTTATGATTCAAGTCATCCACATGGAGGGTCTCGTAGTGATGGAGATTTTTGTGTAATTGAGCTATTTGAAGCGCCCCCAGGAAATCCCAAAAAAAAAAACTCAAAATTACATTTTTATACATAGGAAGAAAGGAAATTCTTCTTACCACAAATTTGGAGAGGAAAAGTGATGAAAATCAGCAGCAAAACAGAATTCGGTGCCTGATATTTCATTATTGCACACTTTTGTCCACTTTGGCCAGAGATTTACAGCATTTTTCCACGGATTTTTTTGGGAAATTGTTTCAAGAGAAAATTTTCAGAGAAGTAAGGACACACTTTTGACACCACCCACACCATCCCATCCTTCTTAAAGAATCCTTTCTGCACCTGCGCTGAAGATCCTTCTTGTGACCGTTACAATTTAAAATTCAGTATTAGAGCTCGGTCCAAGAATTATGTGAACACCTCGAAATTACTCTCATACTGTTCTGTAGCTAGAGATATTTAAAATATTTTTTGAACATTGAGAATATTAAAAGAATACTTTAAAAAATCTGTAGGATATTGTGAATATTGCAAAATTGCACATTTTTTACGAGTATTTTATTATTTTATTTTTTTATGAGAATTGTGTAGATTTTTCTACATATTATTTTTGCGAATCCCGAATACTCTATACACTGCACTGATGGGTCAATTCTTGATCAAAAAAACGGAGGATAGGGTAAATGTCCTAATTCAAAACCTTTTCCAGACGCTTTAACTTTGACAGAAGATTCAACACATTAAGTTCATATTTTTTCTGAAGAGCATTACATAAATTTGCTCCTTAACTCTTCTAGAATGTTACAGTTCAGTGAAAATTCTTTAGATATAATTTAAAAACTTCTTAAATACATTAAAAATACGCGAGTGTAAAATGCTTCTATTGGAAACGAATTAATCCAAATGGAGACAAGGAAAAGTTTCTAATTGGAGACAAACAGTGTAAGAGAAACCGCGACAAAAGGCTTCAAAAACCTTGTTGAGTTGCTCTTGAGTGCAGAATTTGTTCTTATTCCTGGTCTTTTCTCCTTTCCCATCTAAAACAAAAAGAAAATCTCTCCAAAATTCATATTTCCGGGGTTTCCTATTGAAGCATTTGCAGACACTTCAGAAAAATCCTTTTTGTTCACGAAATAAGTAATTATTTCATTTGAAAACTTCACGTATCGTTAACAATAAAGATTAGCACTTAATTTAACTAAAATTAGCCAGAAATATGACATAAATGTTAAAAAAAACGAATAAACAACAGTCACCTCATTGTGTTTTTCATTGGAAAACATGGTCGATCGATGAAAAATTCGATGGTGAAAAGTTACATTTTCATTTTTTCTGAGAAATTAACAAATTAAAATTTGTGAATATGAATGGATTGGAGCAAAATTAACTAAATAATGAAATTGTTTATTAATTTATTTATCTATTAACTAATAAATATAGTAATTTAGTACTGTATTTACCATGAAAACAGTGATATTTCGTTTTGGAGTAGCGAAAAATTTCCATTTGGAGCAGGTTACCCTAAATTGTTCTAGGAGGGTATTTCAGGAATATTTTGTGAATACTTTGATAATACTGCTAAATAGTAAATATTATTATTACTGACATTTATAACTTGGTCAAATACGAACATATCTGAGAAGTTGCGCCTTGTGGGAAGTAAGTTCCAGAAGCAGTAAACTTGCCTCAAAATTTGCACTGTTCCATAGATTTTCAAATAAACAGAGATATAAGGTAAAGTACCCTTACTCGACCGGGTTCCTCTATTCGACCGGTGGGTCAATTTTTGAATATTTGATGGTGAATTTCATTATTATTATTAATCGTATCGAGATATTTATTACAAGGTAATCATTTTTACAATGCGTTATATCCCGTGTTGGAAGAATCTGCGAAGTCCATTGTAGACCGCCCAGGAGCGCCTTCCCGTAGTATGGTGAGTGCTTCTTCCATGCTCCCGGAGTTGTTGGGCGAGGCGGTGCATTTTTATTACGTTATATCACAGTGAAAATGTCTTTTTCTAAACATTCAGATCTTTAGATCTCACAACAGTGAATCGAGCCAGGGAATCGATCCGCCCAAGAGTCAACGGTCTTGGCTATTGCGCCACTGATTCCCCCGGTGAATTTCATCAATTTCTATGAATTTGTCACTGATTCGTATTATTTAAAGAATAATTGACGTATTAATGTTAGATCATACACAAAATATTATAGGAAATATAATTAAATTGAATAAATAAATCTACCGGTCGAATAGAGGAACCGGTCGAATAAAGGGTACTTTACCTTATTTAATTTTTTTTTGAATATTGATAATAATGTGAGAATTTTTTGAATCATTTGAGAATATGGTCAATATTTTACAAATTAATATTTATGAGTAATTTTGCTAATTTTAGAAATGCCAACAGCGCGAAATTGTTTATCTCATAAAATAGACGCTGCCAAAATGCTAAAATAGTTGCTATGGGAAATTATTCAACATCTAGATATCTAGAATATTCTTCATGTATTAAGTCTTCCGATTACCATTTGTTCTAATTTCTATCGAATAGTTATAGGTGCAAAAATATGAACTTCCCAAAAATTGTCAAAAACCATCTTTCTAACTATCTTCAAGAAAAAAATTATCTTTTCCTTTAAAAAAAAATGGACTTGATAAGCTTATATGTATATATTTTTGAGGACAAGTGTTAAGATCATTTGAGACTATACTATTGACTATATAAATTAAATTTCTGAAAAAATAGCTGTTAAAATTTGCCTCTGGGTGGCCCACGAACTTATGCAATCATCCAATATTTTACCTCTTAGCCCTTTAAGGTTGATTGGATCACCCGTGTCCCACAGAGAAAATAATTTTTCCTGACTACCCAAAGTTCTTTCTTTCTAATATTTTTTCATAATCGTAAAGTAGAAGGTTCTAGGAATCTAGGACAGTTTTTGCAAATCTCCAACTATTTGCTATATAGTCAATTGAGAGATGCAACACCTTTTTTATATTCAATATTGCGGATACGTTTTGATTGCGAGACAAAGACGAATCTCACTGGTTTATTATTTGAAGACTCTAAATTTAAGATATCAATATTAGAAAAGCCTAGATGAAAAGAGTCACTTCGAAAAATAGGATTTAAAAAAACTTGCATTTTGAGGCACTCAAAAAATGCGGGCGAGATGGAACACCCCTAATTTTAGCAAAATATTTATAGTTTATTTTATTAATTTAGAATAGTAGGGAAGTGATTTTAGACATGAACACTATTTCATTGAATTTATTGGAGTTTATTATTTTTTCAATATAAATGATTTATTTTGTGGAATATGTGGCTCATATACTTCGATGGCAATTTCTCTGAGTGTATCAAGTCAGTTTGACCAGAAATTTAGGGAAAATAATTTCTAAGTTTTACTTGAAAAGATTTTGAAGAACATTGACCAAAATTCACACCGGAAGTGTTGCCAAAACTATTAAGTTCCATCTCTCCTCAAACCCCAAAAACACGTATTCTTATGGTGAAATAAAAATTTTTGGCCATTTTTCATACATCCAAAAAATTCAATTTCAATTTTCTCGTACAATTTTAAAGATAGAAAGCTGTAACTTGGGGGTTTTCATTAGAATGTTGAAGGGCACAAATAGACCAAATGAGGTGGAGATCGTGCAAAGGGTGTAGGCAGGAGGCGAAGTGGTTCATCTCTCCCACTGTTCTAACTCTCCTCGAATGACTATAATATAGTAAATATTTAAGTTCAAAAGTGACGAATTTTGAAATGACCACAGTAATAAATGATTTTTATTACTCCCTACATTCCGAAATAAGTCGCACGTTTGAGGAAAAACTAGGGGTTAAGGAATGGTTTCAGAGAATGTTTTTGTTATTTGTAAATATCTTTTGTATGAACTATCCTCTATATTCAGGGATAATATGGGGATCTTACAACGATGGTAAGTTGAGTAATCCATATGTTGGAGTTGTTCATTTTTCCCGTTTTTTTTTTTTTTTCAAAGAGCTCCGATAGATAGTTAATTACTAAAAAATGTACTGTGATTAACATTACAGGCTAGAATTTGTACTAAATTTTTAGTATGCACAAGTTGAACTCAACAGTTATTACCGATATGACATTTTTTATTGCGCAAATTTTGAAGAATAAACAATTAAAAGAACATTCTTTTTTATGTATACGAATATCTGGGTGCTAAAGGGTTGGAGATAGGGACTTAGGACCTTCGACGGACCCCCCCATAAGTTGACCCTGGGACCATTAATATGTCCCTCAGTTTCCTCTCAGCCCTCCCCTTCCCATCCAAAACCATTGGTATTGATCGAAAAGGTTTAACTCATCTGCTAATAGGAAATATATGACCTTTTGACTACTAATAAATTTTTAAATAATCATAACTACCACATCGCATCCATATTTTTAAAACTAGATTAGGGGAAAGTGTCCTGCTTTTAAAATGTATTACGGAGTCATCCACAGCCACTGAGGAAGATACGAACCGTGTCGAAAGCTCTGGAGAAGAGTGAGTTTTTTTTATCTTTTGGGTTGAAGACTCCACCCACAGCTTGTGTTGCCGCGTCCGGACGGAGCTTCCCTCCGAAAATTTCCACCGGAGTCATTTTTATTCAGAAACATAGGAAAAAAATATCATTATGGAACTTGGGATCATGCAAAGCATGGGCACTTTTCCCTACTTTTTTTCAAAAAAAAAAATCCCTGGAAATCACGCTTCAACTGCTGAATTTTTTCAATTTATAAACGAAAATTTCAGAAAATATGAACTAACAAAAAAAAATGTTCCTTTTTTGAAAAAACATAAGAAGACACTTTTAGCAGCATAATTTTTTTTTAAATGATAATTTTGTGTCACTGTAATATTTGGGGAATATTTGTAAATATTTTTTTGATATATTATTTTTGACAATGGTCTTTGTTTTTTTTTTTTAATATTTCTTGAATATTGCCGATGTGCGTATATTTCAAAGATTTCAAATGTCCTATTTCACTTAATAAAATGTTAACATAATTTTTAAGATGGTTACTGAATTTACCTGAGTAATCTGTCTTGGAGGATAAAATGCGAATTTGATGCAAGGATCTGGCCTCATTTTGAAAATTAACATCAAGCACTGCAGAAAGATTCCAGAAAAGCACCCTTAATTTTTTCTAGCATGGCTCAAATTATTTGAAAAAATCTTAGAGAAATTCACTGACCAAAACCCAAAGATCAAGAGATCTTCACAAATCAATCGTCTTCTACCAAAATTTTATTTGTATCTTGTACACGTACAAAATGGTCTGCAATGTGCAGAGGATCAGCATGTAGCCAGCCACAATGGCCACACTGGTCACTGTGTCCAGGAGCATTGTCTGCATGGTCAAATTGATGACTCCTGTGAGGAGATTTGCCATGAGAAAGAAGAGCAATCCATTGTAGTTGATAGCATTGAGGATGACTGGAGCATATTGACTGACAACTTCGTCGGATTTGGTTTTGTCGAACTTCAGGAAGTAGTATCCAAGTTCCAGCAGCATCAGAAGAGCTACCATTGTCGTGCCAATGGCCAAGATCCAGATAACATAGCCCATATTGGCCAATCGACGAGAGATGCCAAACATCTCTTCGGCTATGTAAACCATCTTCCAGAGACAGAGAGCTATGAGGCCCATCTTGGCCGTTTGCAGGAGGAACTCTCGACATTTGATAATTGGTTCCTGCCACCGAAGACTGTTCTGGATGTACATGGAGGCGATGTAGATGGCCAGGTAGCCTGGGACAGAGAAGATGCCTTCTTTGTTGGCTTCTAGGATGTTTTTTCGCGAGTCTGAGAGTACGTATTGCGCAAGGCCGAGCTGAAGACACATCTCATGGACTGTAACAATGACAATGGCCACAAATTTCAGGTGATCCCTCTCTCCAATTGGAGCCACGAGAAGAGCGCCGAAGAACATTGTAAAGGCCAGAGTTATGAAGAAGTTCCAATGGACACCGTATTCTGAGATATGCTCGTGATAATTCGTTGCTGACACACTCAAACATCTCCCAATTCCGAGGACAAGGAGCGGGGAGATTGAGATGATCATCTTCTGGATTTTCTTGAGGGTTAGAAGTTCCTCAGTTTGTCGACCGTCTCGGGAGACAATTCCATTGGCAAAGACATAGAGGCCAACCCCAACATCCATTAGAGACACTCCGTAGGTTTCGGTTTTGGCAAATCTCCTGGGAAAACATTGAAAATCCACAGCCAGGATGCAGACAACACTCAGAAGATTGATCAGAGCTCTTGCCATGCTGATAAACTCGGGTTTTTTGGTGGGGATTTGGATGAATGGAGCCTCATGGAGGACAGATCTGAGTTGACCGGCTGCAGCTGCCACAGAAGCCACAAACAGAGTCAAAACAATGCCCGGAATGTACTCATTGGCCACAGTGACATTCAGGACAATAAATAGCACAATCAGGATGAATTCCAGTAGGAATCTCAGTGGAATGCTCACGATATTGGCCACGAGAACGAGATTGATGCAGTGAAAGATGGTAAAATAGGGAGCAACAATGACGCCAAACACCTCAACAATTGACGATCCATTGTTGTTCTGCATGAAGCTCTCGTGGAATTTCTTGTAACTCACCGCGTCCATTGTCCCTCCTGGCTATTTTTCACGGGAAAACTGCATTTTTGACTAGATTTGTAAAAGGAGGAAAAGACCGCAAAATGTAAACACTTTTTAAAGGGCCGGAAATCATATGTTTTTGACAGTTTTGAGAGTGTTGATGTGAACACCAAGGAGGAGATATTAGAATTGGAAGTGGTGTACGGTTGAAAATGCAGTGCTTGGAAGTCTTTGGAAGTAGAAGTGCCCGATTTATAAAGTCGTGTTTGACTAATTCCATATTTTTCAGACTACGCTACTTTTATTATATTATTATCTTTATTGTCAACGGGACGTCATCCAGTGGATGGTTTCCCGTAGTAAACTTCATAACATATTACAATATATTTTTAAGACTAGTAGAATTTACAAATTTAAGTAATTTTTGTACTTCATTTTCATTATCTGCTAGTGCTATTTTAGGATTTGGATTTATTTTGTGTAAATTTCTTTCTGTTTCGTACTTTATACATTCAAAAATTAGATGATTAATAGAAATTACTGGATTATTTGGACATGTGTCGCAGACCGGTGGAGCAATATTTCTTTCCATTAAAAAACCATGAGTGATTTTAGAATGGCCAATTCTTATCCTGGTTAATATTGTTTCTTCACGTCTAACATGTCTGTCTGAAGTCGCCCACTGGGCAACTGTTTGTTTGATTTTCGACAATTTGTTAGCTGACCCAGTATGAGGATCAACAGCTGAAGCCAGCCATTCTTGATTCCCTACGCTACTTTTAGTTAGGATTTTTAATTCGAGCGGCAGTGTAATTAAGATGTTTTTTGATATTTTACAAGTTCGGTTATGACAATGAAATGGAGCAATGCACAAATCGCACGTTTTTTATTACAATAGCGTATGTCGGATTTCAGCATTTTTCAGCAGACGGCTTCAAAAACAAAATTTCATTAGCAACCAAAAACCCTCAAAATGAAGCTTTTTATTTTCAACACTGGCGGTGATGTCGCCTAATCCTCGTAATTTCACTATACCTCACGAATTTAGAAGATCAGCCAAATCCTCGAAATTTTGGGCTGATCCCTGAGCCGATCCCTATGTCTATTTTGGGCTTTAGGGTAGAGTAAGTACTTTTGGCCACTTTAGGGTTTCCTGTGGTTGCAATTTTTATAATCTTTATTTAAATAAAATGAAATTTTGTACAAAGATACCTTAAAGCCGTTTCTTCCTAATAACCCAAGAGAATTCCCAATTTTTTTTGGATATTTTAGTGAAAAATGTATTTTATGCAACTATGCATGTTTCAGCACTTTTGGTCACTTTGTGAGCACTTTTGGCCATTGTGTGTAAGCACTTTTGGCCACTTGTTTCCAATAGAATTTTAATAAAATAACAGAAGAAATAGCTCTCGAAAACTTTCACAAATACACAGCACAAGTCCTATTCTTATTTAACACCAATTTTATGTGATTATTAGAGTATTTTAAACGACTTTTTGCACATTTTCTATTTGATGTACAAATCAGTCAAAAGTCACGATTGGTTTTATTGAAATCCGCGAGGTGCGCCTTGTGTAAAATGTATGGAAAATGAATGGCCAAAAGTACTTACACAGCCGAAAAAAGTAAGGTATTTTAGCCACATCCGATTTTCATTTAATTTGTTAGAAAATCTTATTAAGGATGATATCACAATAAAATTTAGTTAATTAAGAAATAGAATTTCTTTGAATAACATCAAATATTATCATCAAAAATATAAAATAATGCAAAACAATTTCTCTTAACATTAACAAGTTTCTTAAGAATCCCATGTTTTTTTAGTGATTGTTTACCTTGTCGTGAATTGCTTTCAATAACTTAGAATTAATCAAGTCGATACAAAATCAAATATGGTCTTCTAATTCATTAGATTACAGGTCACGAAATAAGACCCATTTTCCTGTTCTAAATAAACTCATAATTGCCTTACAATGTAATTTTACTTCAGGTGGCCAAAAGTTCTTACATGGCCAAAGGGGCTGACTCTACCCTATAAAGTCTTTTTTGACTAATTCCATATTTTTCAGACATCGCTACTTTTAGTTAGGATTTTTAATTCGAGCGGCAGTGTAATTTGAAAAGATCTTTTTTGACATTTTACAAGTTCAGTTATGACAATGAAATGGAGCAAATATGCTCAAATTTATTACAGCTTAATTTGTGTTGTAATTTTTCCGAGGAAATATTCAGCTGAATAATAATTTTCTTTAATTTTTATAGGTATTTCAAATTCATATAGTTGCTCACAAATAATGACATAGCTATTGCAATTGACTTTGAATCAATTTAATATATATATATATATTTTATTAATTTATCGTAATATGTATTGGATGATTACATAAATTCGTGGGACTTTTTCGCGAATGTAGTTATGGGGTATCCCATAGAACACACCCACCACATTTTGTTTACACATTGCTACATATTCTGGAAAGATTTTAGTGTATTACGCCTCTTCAAAAGTATTCTTTAAAAAGGTCGATTTGTGCTTTTGAGAACTTTTACAAAATGAGAAACGAAAAGGAACATTTGTAATATTTAATGTTTGCGTAATTTTGAATAAATCTAAGTGATGGACTTTCGTAAAAAAACATTTTGGAGGTTTATTTAGATCGTTTCAATTGTTCTACAGATGATTAAAATTGGCTTTGAAAATTTCGAAATAGGGATTTTATTCTTCGAAATTTCAATTCTATTTTAAATGGTCTCTAATATTGATGGCTATATTGTGAGTATCGTAGTGGAAGAAAATTTTTCGATAATAATTGAAGAGATTATTAAAATGTTGGAAAATAATTTTGGAGAAATTTCTCTTATACAACAATAACGGAAAAGGTCCTGCAAAAAATAGCCAAGCTTTTTGAAAAAGTTAATTAGCAATCACTAAAAACCTTTCTCAAGAGTTCAAAAACGTTTCAATTTTTTCAGAATTTTAAAACCAGGGAGAGGATCAAGCTTAATAAAATGTGAAGATACATCTGAAGTGCTGAATTAGTTGTTGCACTCGTATTTTTGGATTCCTACAGACTTTTCATCACAGCGTCAATAATTGCAAACGACAATAAATTTTTTTAGAGACTCTATTTTCCAAAAGTAGCTTCACTGGTCTCTTGGAAAATTCGAAATATGTTGATACTTGATACTCTTTCGAGATAATGTTAAATTTCTGAAAGTATGCAGGAGTATCTATCGCTAGAAATTCAAAATATAAGCAAAATGTTAGAAATATGCGGAATAATAAATTTCTTGAGATGTTTTTAAAAGTTTTCTTAATTATATTTTTCATCAGATTAAATAAATTATTGATTTCTAAGTATGAGAAGTGCATGAAGTGCAGAAAGTGCTGGAAGTATTGCAGCATTTTCGAGAGTGTTGCGAAGTTTTGGAAGTGCGCAGGGCTATTCCATGCAAATTGTGGAAGTGTTTGGAAGTGGTGTACAGTGTACACATTTTCACCTAATATCTCCCCCTTGGTAAACACAGTTGCCGATGCTGGCTAATAGAGGCGCTGAATTTGTTCGTGTGATTTCGGTAAATTTTTTCCCCATCATTCAATGACAATTTTGCAACCAAAATAAACCTACATAAATTGCATTCCTCGGCCAAGGGTAGAGCGTGAATTATGTTTATCGCGGTCTAATTGATCCACCTGATCGGCCGATTGCACAATAGAGGTGATATTTGTGCTTTGAAATGAGCTACGACGTGCTAGTGAGACCACCAAGATCGAGATCTGCAGTTCCGGGAGCCTCATCGGCGTCCCCAGAGTCCTCGGGGGCACGCGATGGCAGTAAATCCAGTGCTAGCACTCCACGGAAGACCCAATCATCGAGATTTATGGCAGCATTCACTCAATTCTACGGAGCTGACGGGGAACCATCCACAAGTCCTCAGGATGCAGAAACTGGAGCTGAGCTGCGAGGGAAGGTGGAGTCGAAGTTGATGTCCATGTGGAATAATGTCAAGTACGGCTGGAGTGGGAAGATGAAGGCAAACTTCTCAAAGGAGCAACCAATTTGGCTCCTTGGCAGATGCTATCACAGAAAGTTTTCTCCCCCGCCTTCCATGGAATCCTCAATGGAGCTCAATCCCGCCACAATGGAAGCCAGGTATGTTGACGGAGAGCACCTGGAGGATGTGGTAGAAGGTTTAGATCCCGAGGGAGTACATGAACTTGGCACAGACGTTGTGGATGATCAGAATGCAGATAATTCGTGGGAGGAGGAAGGCATTGATGCCTTCAAGAGGGACTTTATGAGTCGCCTCTGGATGACCTATCGCCGGGAATTTCCAGCCATGAACGGTGGCCAATTCACATCAGACTGCGGCTGGGGCTGTATGCTGCGAAGTGGACAGATGATGCTGGCCCAGGGACTGATTTGCCACTTCCTAGGGCGCAACTGGCGCTGGGATCCGGAAACTCAACTCTACACAACGCACGAAGACAATCTCCACCGGAAAATTGTCAAGTGGTTCGCAGACATAAGTTCCAGGAACAGTCCCTTCTCCATTCACACTCTCGTTCAACTTGGTCAGGATTCGGGCAAGAAGCCCGGTGACTGGTATGCTCCCGGAGCCGTGGCGCATCTCCTGCGGCAAGCAATGCTCCTGGCCAGCAAAGAAAATGCAGATCTCGATGGGATTCATGTGCACGTGGCGCAGGATTGCACAGTCTACATTCAGGACATCCTCGATGAGTGTCTCATCCCAGCCAATGATGGCAGATCTCTAGCTCCCTGGCATCGGAGGCACTCTCCCTCACGAGGTAAGTCTCGCTCAATTAGCACAATTCAGTCATTTAGCATTATCGGAATTGGCAAGAAATTCCGCGTGTAAGCTTTCATTGGACTGATAAAAAAAGCAGTTTTTCTTTTATCACGGAGATCAACATTTTTTTTTACGTGCCGTTGAGGTTGTTTAGCAGTACACAATGGAATTTCACTCTTTACATTTCCAGAAATTCTGATGAGTTATATTTGATTATTTGCACAATAGCCATTTGTAGTTACCGATACTGCTAAGATGATATTTTTACAAGTGTTTTCCAAGTTTTTCCTTAGAAATTTTAAAAAGGTTTAAGAAAAATCTTTATTAGTTTCAGAAATTTCTAAAAATTGACTTTTGATCGATAGAAAAAATTTGTAAATGAGAAAAATCAAAATTATTGCGTTCAATTTAAAAAAAAAATTATTATGTCCCATTTTGTAAAAAAAAAGACAAAAAATTGATCAGAAAACTCTAAAATTTCTGGAATACCAAGATAATGGTTCCAGCGGTTCCAGCAAACTTTTTATGTGCCAGGAAAATTTCATGAAATCAAAATTCACATCCCTTTGGTACTCTTATTCTTCTCTTGAACATCACAACAATATAAATTTAAGTTTAATTCAATTTAGAGTGCCAAGTAGAATAGACCATTATGGCTCCGGCACATCTTTTAGTTCAGGAAAATTTCATGAAGTTGAAATTCGAATCCCTTTCTTTCTCACATGCTTTGCATATATCTATCTCATTCTCTCGCACTCTTCTTCTTCTTTTAAACATCACAATAAGTTCAATTTAGCTCAATCGAATTTGGTATGCGAAAGAATGAGATAGTCATACGCAAAACATGTGAGGAAGAAACGGATGCGAATTTCGACTTCATGAAATTTTCCTGATCTCAAAGGTGTGCCGGAGCCATTAGCAAAACGTTTGAGAAAGAAAGAGATGTGAATTTTGACTTTATAAATTTTTACTGACCCAAATTGATAATTCCCTGTTGACCAATTTATATTTTACAGTTTATGAACATACAAAAAAAATTATGTTGTCTGTTTTAATTATCAAATTACAAAATTTGCTGATTTAGGACCAGCGCACAATAAATTTTGTTTGTAAACATGTTTTCAAAATTTCTCATGAGAGGGAACAAGATGACTAGATCTAGATCTCACTCGTTCTCATTGAAATGAAATCTCATTGAAATCAAATTGACATTTCAATAAGGATGAGTGAGATCTAGTCATCTCGCTCATTCCCATGGGAAATTTTGAAAATATGTTTACAAACAAAAGTTATTGTGCACTGGGCATTATGCCCAACGCACAATAACTTATGTTTAGTAAACATGTTTTTGACATTTTAATAAGAGTGAGTGAGATCTAGATCTAGTCATCTCGCTCACTCTCACAGAAATTTTAAAAACATGTTTACAAACAAAAGATATTGTGCGTTGGTCATTATGCCCAACACACAATAACTTTTGTTTGTAAATATGTTTTCAAAATTTCCTATGAGAGAAAACGAGATAACTAGATTTCTGTTTCATTCACTCTCATTGAAATGTCAAAAACATGTTTAAAAAACAAAACTTATTGTGCGTTGGGCATTACACTGACCGAATTTACTAAAATAGGGGAGATACGGGCAAAATCAGTCAAAATGGATATTCAATTTTTTCACGAGCTCCCTCCCACTCAGAAAACTTATTCCATTTTAGAATGGTAATGAACATTATTCTTATAAGAAATTTAGCTCACTTTATTTTTCTGAAGACTATTTTCCTTTATCTGGATAGAAAAAACATGCTTTTCTCAAAACTACTGAAGCAAATGTACTTTTATTTCAGATTCATTTTCTAAACGAACAATGAATTCGCACATCCGCGAATTTAGTTGCACTTTTAACGTTTTGAGATAAAATCTTTCAAACATTACATGTTAGTTTTTCATAAAATAATTAGGGTAAGTGCACCAAATTCCGGCCAGCTTGCAATTCCGGCCATATTCTTTGTTCCTCGAATTTTCATGAGTTTTTGGTTTTTACATACTCTAGAGATTATACAATGCGAAAGAATAACAAAAAATGCATATTCCACAAACAAGATGATGTAAAAAGACATTTGAAGAATTCCCGATGGGCAAAAAACTATGAGAATGAAGGTGGCCGAAATAAGGCACCAAAGCTATGTCAACATTTTTATTTATTTTAAAATATATTAAGAATGATTTTAGAGTAAATAAAGACGATAAACTGTCTACAAGGTTCCAAGCAATACTCCTTAACTCTTTCGTCTCCTTTGGGACCCTGGGTACCCATGGAAAAAAGAATTTTTTTGGACTAGTTAGAATCGATAAAAATTCGATTCTTGTGGATGATTACAAACTATAAGGATGTCCAAATCTAGAATATTATTTGCAGGATCCCAATTAACTCCTGAGCTAAGATATTCTTGGTCAAAAATCGTGAATTTTCGATTTTATGCTTCCTTGCAGATATTGTGACTTTTTTCATTTCTAGACCAGAATAAGGAAAAACCTCTCGGGGTCAATAAGTATGATAACTAACAATTACAGATTGCATAAATTCGAAAAATAATTTTTTCTTAAATTTTCAAAAAACTTGTTCAAAATTTATGGCTACTCTCGTCCACAAAAATCTAGAGGTCAAATGTATGGTTATCCCGCCATTTGCTTTTTGACACCAACCTTATAAGAAAATTCCAAGCGGGAGCGACATTTTTGTCAATATGGCCGATAATTTTGGCATTTGGCAGCGAGGGAGATTGCTTTCGGGGAAGTTTTTACTGTTTTTCCTGATTTGTAGTATCCTTTTTGTTCTTTTGGGGACGAGAGTACCCATGAGTTTTCCAATTTCCCAGAGGCGGAAAAAAATTCTTTCTCTACAAAAGTATCATATTTGACCACTAAGACTTACAATAACGTGAGTTTTACTGAAATTCGTTCGCTGGATATGTTGTGGTCCGGAAAGAGTTAATTCCTCTAATTTCTTATTAGTCTACCTTTCTTTAAAAAAATAAATAACTTAAGATTGGATTATTAAAGACAAATGATCTATTAGATTTTGAAGATTTTTGAAACCTTCGGGAACTGGACTAAATTTCTAGTCTGAAGACCGCTTTAGATAGAGATTGAGCAAAATGATCTTTGATAAAGTTGTAGAGCAGTAATTTGTATAGAAATATATCTATTAAAGTTTCCTCAATTTTTTTTTGTGAGAATATAATAAAATATTAAACTCCAGTCTGCCCCACGTTCCCCTACCCTATAACATAATATTAATTTAACAAAAAATCTCAAGGCACTTTTTTAGAAAAAAATACTGTGTTATTGCTTTTTTTTATTTTCTTATCGGTATATTTTAAAGGAAATATATTTTTCTAATGCCTTTTTTGCAGGAAAACTTAGTGAGAACCCAGAAAAAAGTATCTGGAAAGCCCTAATTCTTCTTGTTCCTCTTCGACTTGGTGCTGAGAAGCTCAATACAATTTACGGAAATAGTCTGAAGGCTTTATTAAGCCTTGAGGCGTCCATTGGGATCATCGGTGGACGTCCCAAGCATTCCCTCTATTTTGTTGGGCATCAGGAAGAAAGTGAGTGTCCGCAAAAGTGAAGACATTGTTAATTTTTTCCTTGATTTTACTTTGGGATTTTTTTTGCTTTAGAATTGATTTACTTGGACCCACATTACTGTCAGGAAATGGTTGATGTGAATCAGGAGAATTTTCCTGTGCACAGCTTTCACTGCAAATCCCCACGAAAAATGAAGATCTCGAAAATGGATCCGAGCTGCTGTGTAGGATTCTATTGTCCGACAAAGAGTGACTTTGATCATTTTATTGCATCTGTTCAGCCGGTATTTAGCGAGAAAGGGTTGGAATTGGGGATTTTTAGAGGGTTAATGAGATTTTTTTTCGCAGTATCTGATGCCACTGAGATCTCCAACGAGCAGAGATAGAATTCAGACGGGGAATCAGATGACAGAAGTAAATTATCCAATGTTTGTCTTTTGTCGTGGAAAGAGATGCGATCAGGAGGCAGATCTCTCCCATCTTGTCTACAGTCACACTAATTCTATAAATTCCTCCTCGTCTGCAGCAGCGACGGACGATGATGATGACGATGAGGATGAATTTGTCATCATCTGAATCATTCCTCTGTGCAAATTATTTATTTATTTTTTTGTTTCCCCCCATTTTGGTAAGTACACACGAATACACATTTCCTCTCATTTATAATATTGTACATACATAAAAATTACCTGAGAATATCGCCTGATTTTTGGCGAAATCATTTGTGCAAAAATCACGTGGATTTGTGCATTTTTGGGGACCATGCGATGTAAACGTTCCCCCGAAAGTTCCCCTCGAACAAAATATAATTTTGTGATTTTTTTGTGCTTATTTTAGGACATGTTGTACTTATATATTTCTCAATATATGCATCATACAATGCCTCGAGAAGATTTTTTTATTAAAATTCTTCATGTGGCGTCATGCATTTTTCGTTTTGAAAGCCCCATGAATCCCGAAAATTCCATTCAAAAAACCGTTATGATTTTGGCGGGAGTTTCTTGATTTAAAAATATCCCAAAAGGGAAATTTTTCTCATGACATAAGTGAGGTTATGTTCTAAAGTATCTGCAAAATTGTGTTTCATTGAGAAAAATACTCAAAAATAATGTCTGAGGATGCTGTTTTGGAGTATCTGCACATAGAATTGGTAAATTATGTCCTGTCGGACAAAGATGTAAGTAAATCCACCATAAACTGCTTCTGAATCCCAAGAAATTCCACTAAACATTCTTCCTTCTGGGAACAGGTGAAGAAGAATGAGAATGATTTGTCTGATTTGGAGTATATCGGCTTCACCACAGGCTACAGGATAATAGAGAGATTAACCAGGGAATGGCCGAGATTCAAGGATGAACTAGAAACACTGAAATTTATCTGTACGGACTTTTGGTCTTCGATCTACAAAAAGCAAATTGACAACCTCCGGACGAATCATCAGGGAGTTTATGTCCTCCAAGACAATGCATTCCGTTTCCTCACGAGAATCTCTTCTGGAACACAGTATCTCGAGCATGCACCCAAGTATGTTGCCTTCACATGTGGGCTAATTCGGGGTAGTTTGCTGAATCTGGGAATCAGCAGTACAGTAACTGCTGAAGTACAGGCAATGCCCTCCTGTAAGTTTCACATCCAAGTCAACCGGACATGAAAAAGGTAAGAAATTTTGTAACTGGACTTTAAAAGATCAAGGAAAAGATGAGAAGATCAAGAAAGAAGAAGAGTAATCTTGGAAAGTAAATTAATAGAGCATGATGAGAAAATAAAAGTCTTTTACTGACCAATTTTAGATATAAGTTGAATTCTTACTGAGCTAATGGCCTCTATACACAAGAGAAATTTATGTCCATATTGAAGCAAATTTCCTACGTTTCTATAGGAAAAACTCTTCAATATGGACATAACTTTCTTTAGTGTGTAGAGGCCATAAGACTTTCTTTACACTGCAATTATTTTTTTTAAGATTCCAAAAAATATATATAAAAACTTTCTTCGAGTTATTGAGTGCAAAAAAAAATTTTGCAAAAAGAGATGGATTTCAGTCTAACTAAAGATTTAAACTCGTACCCAAAAAAAACACTAATAGCAATAGGAATCACTGAATTTTAGGAGTTTTAAGGATTAATTATCCCTTTAGGGTAAATAAGCTAATTCAAAACCTGCTCCAAATGGAAATTTTTCTCTATTCCAAATGGAAACGGCATTGCTTTCATGATAAATACAGTACTAAATTATTTTATTTATATATTTTCTATACCACGGTTTCATTATTTAGTTAATTTTGCTTTAAATAAAGCGAAAATCCATTCATATTCACAAATTTAAATTTGTTAATTTTTCAGAAGCATTAAAAGTGTACCTTTTCACCATCGAATTTTTCATCGATCGACCATGTTTTCCAATGTCCATGTTTTCAAACCTTAAAAAATCCAACAAAGTTTGATTTGGTGTACATTTGTCTGTATGAACGATAGGGACAAAATTAGCCCAAAAATTTAAGTAATTTTTCTGACGATACCAATGATTGATAATTTTCACTCTAATGAAAAATATTATGATTGAGTATTGTAGTTTCATTTACCAAAACGATTTTGTTTAAAAAAAAATTGAAAGTATAAAAAAAATTAAAATAATTTTTAAATCTGGGAATTTAAAAATTCGTCATTTTTAACCCATTCAGTCAATGTACTAGAAATACTTGAGATAGAATATTCATATTTTGGACTTATATTCATACAGATTAATAGATGATTTTTTTTGAAAAGAAATAAATTTTATCTCTTATGGAAGCGCGGGAAGCCGCAATCAAACATGCGTCTTAACGGTCGCTGAATTTAAATTCTGTACATTGATTCATTACGAACTCTATTGATTTAGGTAGAGTAACTATCCAAGAAAACAAATTGGCAATCAGGAAAGAGGATGAAGGCCAATTTTTATAAATTCGACAGGATCTCGAATTTTCCGTTCGCCATCTTGAGCAAAAATTTTGCATGACTCCGCGAAGCGAGAAAAGAACAACAAAATATATTTCCATTTCTGTCGGGCTATTTTTCCCACGTAATTGAAGTACTAAAGTTACTTCCCGACAGCAATTCGGATAACAATTGCCCAGGAATAAATCATCTAAAATAACGTAATTGGGTATGATGTATAATACCATGGTAAGGAATGGGTTAAGCTTAAATATTTACTATATAGTAAGTATCTGGAAATTTTCAAAAAAATATCCTACATTCCCTCAACCTTCTACATTGCAATTACGTACAAACATAAGAAAAAAATAACTTTAGGTAATCAGAAAAATTATTTTCTCTATGGGACACCGGTGTTCCAATCGTCCTTAAAGGGTTAAAGAAAAAAAATCAAAAGCAGATGAAAATTTTTATGAAGTAGATAGGGCAGCCGTTTTTTAAAAATATTTCAACGTTTAGCTGGATGCTTGCAAAAATTATATTACACGGGTTTAGCCCACTTTCCGAAGGTCTCGAAATTATAAAGAACCAGTCTTAAGTGGTTTTTCGAAATGGAATGGATCATTTGTTCAATCCTAAGTCAAAATTTTCCCAAGCTTTTTACCGGGAAAGCAATTAGGGTAAATAAGCCCTATATGACTAAACCTTAGGGCCTATATTCATGGTGATCTTCAAGAATATTTAGACTGTGGAAGGAGAATGGTCAAATATGGTCCCGGAATCGCCACGAACGGGATCTATGTCAATGGATAGACATTGGTATAAGTCAAGCGCCTGGCAATTTGGCCTTTTTATATGGAGCTATTTGAAGCCAATTCTTAATTGATCTCGGGCTCAGCTCACAGTGCTCCAAGGAAAAAAATTATTTAAAAAAAAATTAAATATATTTATCCCTCCATACGGAAAGGTATCTTATAATACGGAAAAAATTCTCACTTTTTAAATATTTAGCATAACGATCTCAAGTGCAGAAAAATTCCCATACGCATTTGTATGTGAAAGTAAGAAATTGGCTTCAACTTTGAAGGCCACTCACCGGGGACTAGGTATAAGTAACAACTTTTGTTCTGGGACCAAAGTTCTAAACCATGGAGGAAAAGTTCTAGAGCATAAAAACTATTTCTTAGAAGGAAGAATGATCAAAAATATATATGGGCACGGGTTCATCTTTATCCAAAGTTGAGAGTAGGCGCATTTTGAAGATACTAGTTTAAATAAAAAAAAAATTCTCGGGATCCAGGATGATAAACGCTGGAAGTCCTTGTAAAAAAGCCTCTATCTTTCCAATAAATCACTAGTTTGACAACAAATTACGCAAGAACTGCTAAAGCGATCTTAATGAAATTCTGTATAGGGTCAGTGTATTACTTCAACTTTTTATCCATGCATACCACCCCCTCCCCCCACCATCCATTCTGGTAGCCCCCTTGCAAAATGAGAGCATTTTACTTTATAACTCCTTTCTGAGAAAAGAGGTATTTTCAACAATCCTCACGAAGAACTTTTTGATCGAGCTTGATTGAATGAAAAAAAAAAAGTAATAGGGGAAAGGCTCATAATTTTGTCCAGTTTCTTATTTTGGACACTTTGAGGATAAAATTAGACACTAAAAATAAATTGATTAAAATGATTGATTTTTATTCCAATATTTGATGAATAATAATGAATTCTATCTAAATATTTGTTCTTTTTGGAAGATTTTAACTAAATACGTTAACTTTTGAATATGATTTGAGTTGAAATTGCTTTGTTGAAAATTCAGTGTGAGTAATTGCTTACGAGAAATATGACAGAATTTTGTGCTTACTTCAATCTTATCTAGCTGTGGTGAAGTACTAACAATGTTTTTTCGCTTTTTTTTGAGTGATGTTATTGAATATTCATTGAATATTGTGTTGATTCATGTTAATGGTGATTTGTACATTTGACCTGAAGTGAGATTTGCCATGTGAATTAGATTTTTCGTGTGAAAAATGGGAAATGTTTTAAGACATTTACCAGTGAGGTGATGTTTCTTATTTTGGACAGGTGTTTTTCTCACGAAATTTCGTGAAGTTTTAGCTTTTGTGATGACTAGGTTGGACAAATGCCTAGAGAAACAAAGGAGCATCATCTCTACGAGAGATGTAGCGAGAAAAGCTTTGAAAGGCTCCCGGAAAGGCCAGGGAATGAGCGAATCCGCACGTACTTGGAGTACCGAAGTCAACTCACTTTAATGAATGATATGGAAAGTTTCCGGGCTTCTGTGACATTCTACGTCTCCCTTACATGAACAGGAAGAGGACTTGGTAAGATTGGTTCATGAAATGAAGAACAATTGGCATCCTGTTGAGGTGGATTAGCTGTCCAAATTTACAGCCAAATTGTCCAAATTAATAACCAAGTTGTCCAAAATAAGAGTCAAATTCACCTCTATATATCAATTCATTTTTAAACGTATTAAAACTGATTTTAGTGAAAACAAAGACAATAAACCCTTGCCAAGTTTCTAAACAACCTGTCTGAAAAGAGAGTAACAAAAAAAGTCAATTAGTATTGAAAATATCGCACTTCAAACTTGGAACATCGATGCTTATCAGCAGACTGTCCAAAATTATGAGCCCTTACCCTAATACCTACAGATTCAGCCTGTTATTTTTTTCTTTTTGTTAATACTTGCATAAATGGGATTTATTAATAACTAACTTGAACAAGACAGCTTTTATTAAAAAAGAAAACTGGAAAACTTCTCGGTAGAACAAATGACCCATAATTCGTTTAGCTTACCTTTCGCAGAAAAGTTCACACTCAAGTATTTTATTATATTTAATTTCCTGGGTTGTCCTAGGCATTGCAAAACTGCTGATGCTCCTGGTACTGTTGCTCAAAAACACCTAGAAGCTGTTTTACTAATTAAAATGTAATACTATTTAATTTCCAACGTTGGTAACAAAATGAAGATAATCCCCTATTGCCCTGATTACCTGCTAATCACTGTTCCAACAATATTTTTCATGTGTCTGTCACGCATTGTTTCACGGTAGTACGAGGAAGTCCACTGAAATGATTTTCTGGGGGAGCAAAAGTTAGCAAGTAAACACATCATTCACAATCTTTCCAAATATTTATTTATCAAACTCCGAAAAAATACGATTAGGAATAAAAATATTTGAGACATTCTGTCTCTAGTTTACAAATTTTCAACAATTTTCCTTTTTGCAAAAAAAAAATTTATTTTAGCTCTCTAAACTCCCACGAATCATTGTCCTTAGTTTGATCTTTTTTTTGTAGATATGGAAGATATTTCGTTTGTTCGTTTTTATTTTGTGACAATAATCTCAGGATTTGTACGTATGACTAAATTTTCTTGTCTTTTAAAATATTTTTTAACACGCACACAAGTCCACACATTTAGATTAAAAAGATCTTTAACAAATTCAACATCTATTAAAAGTACTTTTTAAATAAAAAGTTTTCGTCGTATTAAAAACAGTCTTTCTAATAAAAATTTAAAGAAGAAAAAAAAAACAATCTTAGGAAATTAGGGAAAAGTCAAAAGCCAGGAAAGTGATTGAGGTTTCAGTGATGAATAAAAAAGGGGGTTAAAAAGCATGTGATAAAGTGACTTAATCGAATGTTAAAGCGTCGATAGGGTCCAGAAGAGAATGCAAGTGCATTAGCCTCTTAATCCTCCTTCTACATCATCTGCGTCCGAGATGTTGCACCCAGGAAACTGTAGAGTTCTTGATAGTGACGTCTACGATTGTAGGTGACTGCTGCATAAACGAGCATCAGAACGAGAAGAAGGGCTAGGCAGGATGTCACAATCACGGTCACAGCAACGACTTTAATTACACAAAAGATGATGTTTTGGATTGCTTTTTTCGTGATGAAATTATTAGCAAAAATGTTGGGAAAAATGTGAGTCACACAAAAGAAGTGTTCAAGAAGCGCAAAAGATCTTTGTGCTGAATGATGATAAAAATTTCAAACATTTTCTTTTCCTTTAAATTCAACAAAAAATTTTAATTGAAAACGGTTTAATTTACTAAAAATATATTAAGTATTACATCTAAAATGGGTTTCAGCACGCACAGCCACTACGTAAAATTATTAGGTGGTCGGTGAATTTGTTTTTTTTTTTCGCTTTTAAAGCATTTAATTTAGGAGAAATTGCCCAAAGAAAGTCATCCCAGGATGTTGACAAATACTCTCTGTGGAACCGTTACACTCAAAGAAATCCCGCAAGTCATTGCGATGGCACATATCAAAGACATTGTTCACTTTTCGTGATGGATTTTTGATTTTTATAGGTTTTAGATTTTGAGGTTGATCGTCGAAAGAGAAAGGGAAAATTAATTATTTTTTTAATTATAAAAAAATTTGAGAAGTAATAATGTAGATTTTAGCGTGAGAAGTCATAGTTATTTTAGTTTGATTATCCCCAATGAATTCTGAGTTAAATCTAATCTAATGGCTCCGGCACACCTTTTAGATCAGGAAAATTTCGTGAAGTCGAAATTCGCATCCCATTCTTTCTGACGCATTTTGCAATGTCCATCTCATTCTTTTGCTTTTCAAATTCGATTGAGCTAAATTGAATTTGGAGTGATGTTTAAAAGAAGAAGAAGAAGAGTACGAGAGAATGAGATAGACATATGCAAAGCGTGTGAGAAAGAAAGGGAGTCGAATTTCGACTTCGTGAAATTTTCCTGATCTAAAAGGTGTGCCGGAGCCATTAAGATCGATCTTTGAAATTCGATTCATATTTTCTGATAAAGGCTAAATGCAATAAGCTTTTGAATAAATCCAAATATCAAAGCAAAGATTTCTTTAATTTTGAAGGTGACCGTTAGGATATCAAAAACATTTGTTAAATAAATATTGACATCTTGAAATGAGCTGTTAAAAATTTATTATAATCTTTATTTCGGATATATAAAATCTTAAACTTTGACATTAATCTCCAGCACAAATCCCGTCGAGCAAACTCTACTCGGCGGTCGAAATGGATAAAATTGAATCGACGCGATTCTTTATCCACAAAATTCAACTCAAAATCGAATTTTCATTATATCAGGTGCGATTCCTTCATTGAAAATTTGGATTGTGGCAAACCCGAACGATATTTATACATAAATAATGCAAATTTCGTTTTATAATTCTCAAAGTGTATGAAGCATATTATCGTTATTAATGAAAAAAATTGGATGAGAAATGCATAAAAGTGTCAGAAAATCTTTAAAGTCGATTATCTCGGAAAGTATGATAGAGGCCTCAACTTTACATCTGTTTAGAACTTCTGTCAAGGACCCGTAAGAATCCGCAAAGTTATTCATTACCCACGAAAAATACCCCCAGGGAAAATCCGTGAAAAAATACACGCCCCGCGAAAACCAGCGTAAAAATTCGCGCTCCGCGAAAATCCGCAAAAAAATATACGCCCCACGAAAATCCGTGAAAAAATTCGCGACCCGCAAAAATCCGCGAAAACTTCGCGCCCCACAAAAATCCACGAAAAAATACGCACCCCGCGAAAATCCGCGAAAAATTTCGCGCCCCGCGAAGAAATTCGCGTCTCGCGAAGATCCGCGAAAAAGTCATGGATCGCGAATGGTATATGTCACCTTACAAATCTTGGAATATAGACTCACTGGGAAAGTTTGTCCGACGCCACTTTACCCGCTTTTTTTCACACCTGACGGTAGGAGAATGTAGGCATGGTTCGCACTGAGTGAACCTTCAAACGATGCGAATTTTCTCTTTGTTTGCAAAGAGCTGACTTACTATTACTCATCTTGTCTCATGACCTTAATTATGGCTAAGGAATGACGAACTAGCTCTTGGCAAACACAGAGAAAATTTGCGTTGCTTGAAAGTTCACTCTGTGCGCACCATACCAACATTCCCCTATTAGCAAATTTTCTTAAAATTGAAATTTTTAATGTGAAATATCTCGAGAACTGTTCGACGAATGTCTTAATTTTTTTTTTTAAATTGGTCTAAATTTTCTGGGCTACAACATGAACATAAAAAATTCAAAATCGCATGCTTAGATTTCGAGATAAATTACAAATCGTGATTTTTAACCGGTTTAGGACCGATTTTTCAAAAAACTAATCGGACAGAAATCGTCGTACGCGCGCGTAGATATATTTAAAAAAAAAGTTTATGAAGATATCTCTATCCAATCCAGAGATATTGCGTACTACGGACGGCCGGCCGGATGGCAGCCGGACCCGAAATTGCCGGCTTATGTTTTTCGGCATCAGGGATGTTCAAAACATATACCCTGTGAATTTCAGTTCGATCGGAGCACTTTGAAAAAATCCGAGGATTACAATAGGTGTGATTAGAAGGAATCAGACTTAAAAATCTCAATCTTAGATTCAATATATACTAAAATTTCATCGAAATCGCTTCATAAACACCGAAAATGTGGTCCGGTCAAGACATTTTTTGTTATAGCTCAGGTCAGGGAACATCGAGGGAAGAGTGGGACCCGCCGTTGGAAAGGTCTCGACCTCAGTTACAGCATACTAAAATTTAAAGAAAACGCATCGCCTAGTTTTCGAAATATTCAAAATCGGAATTTCGAAAATCGATTTTTCGATTAATCGGACCTTCGATTAAATCAGATGAAAATAGAGTGTCAAAAAATTGTATTATTTTACTAGAGCTTTCCAAAACACTAAAATTTTCGAATTCCGATAATTAGAACCGGAGATATGGCCATTTGAAAATTCCATTTTTGACTCCTTCTAACTCGGGTGAGGGGAGTCGAGGGGTCTTAATTTTTTTTTAATCGAAAGCTCTTAGTTTCTTATTTTCTTTTTTTTCTTAATTTCATTTTAAAACAAGTTGAAAAAGCAATTTATAATACTTCTTCTGAAGGTTTAGTCTTCATTTCATTGGGTTCAATAAAAATTTGATCATCAGCTGATAAACGGAAATAAATCTTCCTATAGATGCTTGGATTTAAGCTTTTTTAAGGAAGAAATTCATTCGGTAATTTATATAAATCACATTAAAAAATTTGGTTGATAAATTGTCAGATAATTCTAATGTAACCAGCTGCATTAAATTGTTTCAAGTTACTTTTTTACTTGTTGCCAAACAATTGAATTATTCATCACGATTGTAAAAATAAGTGCATAATCAACAAGTTTTCCAGCCAATTATTCATTGAAAATTACTTGACGATAACTCACTGTTCCCAATTGCAAATCGTGTGCATTTCTCACGCCAAAATCTACCTTTTCTCCCTGACTTGTAAATATAAATCAATATAAAATAATGTGACTTACTTGGAGAGGCTGGCGAAGAGTTGTCCACCTCCTCGTAGCTCATTGTCATCAGAGGAAGCTTGCACTCGGCCTCCCAGTCAACGGGTAGGACATCTCTGTAGAGGTCGAACATCTTGTCAAGAGGACAGGAACGACCGCATCGGGGAATGTTCATGGGTTGGGGCTCAGCGGTGGTATTTTTGTAAAAGACGGATATGTATGGCTTGTCGTCAATCAATCTCATTTCTAGCATTACGCAAGCGGCAAATGGAGGATTGTGGGGTGGCTAAAAGGAGCAAGATATCCTTGATAACTTCACTGAAAGGGTAATTGCTTTCTGAAGATTAATAATAAAGTGGGTAGGTTCAATCAATCTAAACTTGAGATTTTCTTTAATAAAAAATGTTACATCATTTGAACGATGAATTTATGTCATTAAAAAGTGCAACAACATTTGAATTAATGGAAAATGAGGCATAAAGTTTTTGATTTGAACTTATTTGACTTTAGCAGTTTTAAATTTCGGGATTATAGTTTTCAGGATCTTAGCTTTTAGGATTTTGGTTTTCAGGATTTTGGCTTTAGGGCTTTTGGGTTTCGGGATTTTGGCTTTCAGAATTTTGTTATTCAGGATTTTGGCTTTAGGGATTTTGGGTTTTGGTATTTTGGCATTTAGGGTTTTGGCTTTAGGGATTTTGGATTTCGGGATTTTGGCATTCAAGATTTTGGTTTTAGGGATTTTGGGTTTCGGGATCTTTTCTTCCGGGATGTTTGCGTTCAAGATTTTGGGTTTCGGAATTTTGCCTTTCAGGATTTAGTCGTTCAGGATTTCCGCTTTAGAGATTTTGGGTTTCGGGATTTTGGCTTCCGGGATATTTGCGTTCAAGATTTTGGGTTTCGGAATTTTGACTTTCAGAATTATGGCATTCAAGATTTTGGCTTTAGGGATTTTGGGTTTCAGGATTTTGGCATTCAAGATTTTGGCTTTAGGGATTTTGGGTTTCAAGATTTTGGCTTTAGGGATTTTGGGTTTCGGAATTTTGGCATTCAAGATTTTGGCTTTAGGGATTTTGGGTTTCAGGATTTTGGCATTCAAGATTTTGGGTTTCAAGATTTTGGCATTCAAGATTTTGGCTTTAGGGATTTTGGGTTTCGGAATTTTGGCATTCAAGACTTTGTCGTTCAGGATTTTTGCTTTAGAGATTTTGGGCTTCGGGATTTTGGCTTCCGGGATGTTTGCGTTCAAGATTTTGGCTTTCGGAATTGTGGCTTTCAGGATTTTGTCGTTCAGAATTTTGGCTTTAGGGATTTTCGCTTTCAGAATTTAGGCATTCAGGATTTTGGATTAGGGGGTTTTGGATTTCGGAATTTTGACCACCGGTATGTTGGCGTTCAAGATTTTGGCTTTAGGGATTTTGGCATTCAGGATTTTGGCTTTAGGGATTTTGGGTTTCGGGATTTTGGCATTCAAGATTTTGGCTTTAGGGATTTTGGATTTCGGGATTTTTTCTTCCGCGATGTTTGTGTTCAAGATTTTGGGTTTCGGAATTTTGCCTTTCAGGATTTTGTCGTTCAGGATTTTCGCTTTAGAAATTTTGGGTTTCAGAATTTTGGCCTCCGGTATGTTGGCGTTCAAGATTTTGGGTTTCGGAATTTTGGATTTAATTATTTTGTCATTCAGGATTTTGGGTTTCGGGATATTGGATCCCGGGGTGTTTGCGTTCAAAATTTTAGGTTTTTTTTTTATTTCAGTTTTTTGGGATTTTGGCTTTCGGAGTTTTGGTTTTCGGGAATTTGACCCTTTTAAACTCGCCAAGATTTTAGCTTTTCAGTATCTTGGCTTTGCGAATTTTAGCCGGCGCTAGGATTCATTAACCCTTTAAGGACCAGCGGATTACCAGTGACCCAAAGCAATAATTTTTTTTCCTATTTAAAGTAAAAATTAACTTTTTTTAGCCGAAAAAAATATTTCTGTTTTTGAGTCACCGATGGCCCATTGGACCTTATTGAGTTAAGGACAAAATTTTTCATAAATTAAAAAGCTGTATTATTGGTTCGTATTTCTGAACATTCATTAATTCATTGTCAAGAAACCATTGTTCAATGTGAAATTCCCATTGGGAGAGATTGACAATAAAAAAAAAATATTAAAGACAGCACGTGTTTCTCAGACACGATAAAAATGCTTGAGTTTTGAAATAATCCATAAATTTCATGAATGCAATTAAGTTTTACATTGAAATTTATTGACATTTTTAAAACAATATTTAATTATTGCAAAAAAAAATTCCTTTCATTGTCATAAATATTATACGAGTAAAGATTCTGCTTTTCATTTTTTTAATTATAAGCCATACCTAAAGCTTAAGAGAAGTCATTAATCTCTAAAGCGATGAAAAACGAGCGGGAAAAAATTTAACTTTTGCTAAATTAAATTAATTGAGTTAATTGAGAACTTTTCCATGTAATTTATCTAGAATTAATTGTTTAAAGTAAGAATATAAATTGTAAAATTTCTACTTACATCAAAAAGTCCAAGAATGTTGAGTAGATTGGCAACGGTCGTGTCATGTGCACTATAAAACCACACAGATCGATCAGGCTTCAGAGTACCTAAAGTTTTGTTCCTGAATCTCTCCAACATTTCTTTAAGAATGGGTCCAGACTTGAGTCGAGCTAATTGTGGTGTGCTGCAGTAGGTTTGAAAAGCTTTTGCTGAGACCCAATCCAATTCGTCCGGAAAGATGGACTCTGTCCAGGTTGGAAGAGTCTTGTTGTGCATATGTTCAATGAGCAAACAACTGTAGATCTGTCCTATCCCCTCGATACTGTTATATGTCCGGCCACTATTTTCACTCACATACTCATACAGTTCTTTGAGCTTTTTATTCAACTCCCTGTATTCTTCCGATCGTCGGCGCTTTTTCAGGGCATATTCATAGGCTGGGCAGGCTTTTTTCGAGGCCAACAGAGGATCCAACTTCTCTTGAGTTGTGTGAATGGGAATTGGTTGCCAATTCATACCATCTAACCAAACATCTCTGCCTTTTGGGGGATAGAAACCTGCTAAATTGGCAAGAGCACTCTGTAAGGTTCTCTCGACATCAGTTGATCTTATATAGATCTGATTGTGATCGTAAATTTCATTGACTAATTCCCCGTAGCGATTTCTCAACCATTTGCCCAGTTCGTAATGTTGTCTCTTTCCAACCTGTTTAAATGCGATATTAATGGGAAACACTCAAAATTTATAAAATAAGAAAACATGAAAATTTAGGGTAAGTGTGCCAAATTCCGGCCACCTTTTTTGTTCCTCGAATTTTCATGAATTTTTAGTTTTTACAGACTCTGGAGATTATACAATGCAAAAGAATAACAAAAAATGTAGCTTCGACAAACGAGATGACGTGAAAAAGACATTGGAAGAATTCCCGAAGGGCAAGGAACTATGAGAATGAAGGTGGCCGAAATAGGGCACCAAAGTTATGTCTACATTTTTATTCATTTTAAATTGTATTAAGAATGATTTTAAAGTAAATCAAGACGATAAATTGTTTATAAGGTTCTAAGCAACACTCCTTAAGTAAAAGGAATGAAAAAAACCAATTTCTATTAAAGATTATTACATGTCAAACTTGAGACTTTGGCGCTTGCATGCAACTATGCCGAAATTTGGCACACTTACCCTACGAGTTCTTTTAAGAAAAGCAAATACGGAAATAAGGACAGAAGATTAAATTATTTTCTTTGTCAGTCTAAATTTAAAACCATTATCATATTTCGAGCTTAGACACTTTTTTTCCATCACTTAGTGATAAGACACAAAAAAAGGCCTTACAGCTTAATATGTTTGTTGAACTTGAGAAAAAAACTAACTAAATTTTATATTTGTTTATTTTCATTTGCAAGAAATTCTGAAGGAATAATCGTTTTTATCACTGAAAAATGCTTCAGGCAACTATTAACGGAAGTTGGTTTATCTTGAGTCTCGTGCTGTCGTACTCTGATTATAAAATTTAAGAATCTAACTATTTTTCAATATCTTTGCCAACAAATCTTAAACAGAATCTGAGACAAAATACAACTTCAAATTTAATGCTTATTTTTGTCAACTAAAGTTGCACCCATTCAATACTACAAAGTTTTGCTGCCTCGATGCAGTATTCACACGTATTTAATAATGACTAGGTATAATAATAATGTTTATTAGTTTATATAATTAGATATTAAGTCTCTTATTTTAAAGTCAAATCATTATTGCGTGTTTGACTGCACTGAATAAGAGTTTTTGAATGGACTATTTCATAGCGATTAATGGGTCAAAGTATGGAAGTATCTCTTGTGGTCGGTTGATATAGGGTAGAGTCAGCTCTTTTGGCCACCTAAAGTAAAATAACATTGTAAGGCAATTATGAGTTTATTTAGAACAGGAAAATGGGTCTTATTTCGTAACCTCTAATCTAACGAATCAGAAAACCATATTTGATTTTGTATCGACTTGATTAATTCTAAGTTATTGAAAGAAATTCTTAACAAGGTAAACAATCACTGAAAAAACATGGGATTCTTAAGAAACTTGTTAATGTTAAGAGAAATTGTTTTGCATTACTTCATATTTTTGATGAAAATATTTGATGTTATTCAATGAAAGTCAATTTCTGTATTAATTAAATTTTATTGTGATATCATCCTTAATAACATTTTCTAACAAATTAAATGAAAATCGGATGTGGCCAAAAGAGCTTACTTTTTTCGGCTGTGTAAGTACTTTTGGCCATTCATTTTCCCATACATTTTCCACGTGGCGCACCTCGCGGATTTCAGTAAAAACAATCGTGACTTTTGAATAATTTTTACATCAAATAGAAAATGTGCAAAAAGTCGTTTAAAATACTCTAATAATCACATAAAATTTGTGTTAAATAAGAATAGGACTTGTGCTGTGTATTTGTGAAAGTTCTCGAAAGCTATCTCTTCTTTTATTTTATTAAAATTCCATTGGAAACAAGTGGCCAAAAGTACTGAAACATGCATAGTTGCATAAAATGAATTTTTCACTAAAATATCCAAAAAGTTTTGGGAATTCTCTTGGATTATTAGGAAGAAACGGCTCTAAGGTATCTTTGTACAAAATTTCATTTTATTTAAATAAAGATTATAAAAATTACAAGCACAAGAAACCTTAAAGTGGCCAAAAGTACTTGCTCCACCCTACAATAAGGTCGTTCAGGGAAGCGAAGCCCGATAACCCTTTAACGACGAGACACTTTTTACGGACTGAAAATCAACAATATAAATTAAACTGAGAAACATAATCAATTATAAGTCTTACACCTAACCTTGCAAAGTCCAACAAAGTCTGATTCGGTGTATTTTGTTCTCCTATGAACGATAGGGACAAAAATAGCCCAAAAATTTAAGTAATTTTTCTGACAATACCAATGAATAATATTTTTCGCTTTAATGAAAAATATTACGTATGTATATTGTAGTTTTTATTGCCAAAAGAGTTTTGTTTAAAAAAAAATTGGAAGTATAAAAAATAAATAAAATAAATTATAAATTTGAGAATTTAAAAATTCGCCATTTTTGAGCTTAAATATTTACTACATAGCAAATAGCTGGAGACTTGCAAACTGGGGAAACTGGGGCACCACCAAACACGGGGTACAACCAAACACTGCGATTTTCTAATCGGATATTGTGTTATAAGAGGATAAGACCGATAGGAATTTATAGGCTCTTTAGGGATGCTTGTCCACTGAAGGAATGGTTCGAGATAGTCCAAGTAGTTTAGAAATAAAAATTTGTGTTTGGTGGTACCCCGTGTTTGGTGGTGCCCCAGTTTCCCCTACTTTACAATTATGTACAGACATAAGAAAAAAATAACTTTAGGTAGTCAGGAAAAATTATTTTTTTATGGGACACCGGTGTTCCAATCGTCCTTAAAGGGTTAATTTAGACCCCTTAGGTCTAAGGAACGTATAAGCGATTTTTTTTTTTAATTATTTACTTGAAATGCTTATAATGGAAAAATTGCAAAAACGATTGTTGAACTACAAACAGCACAATTGATATTGACTTGCTCTCTGAGCTGAACCGAGATTTGTGTAAATAAATACCCAAAATCACAAAGAGATCACGGAAATCACAAAGAAAGGAATGTTTCTGTGAGAACTGCTGAAGTTTGGCCTGAGCCTGAGATACTCTAACAAATAATTTGGCTTAAACCCATGGAAACTGCTCTTTTTTGCCTTGTGAAAGTAAACAAAGACACTCCACGTTATCAATTTGCGACGAATTGATCTAAGGTTTGTTAGAGGCTAAAAATGGCTAAAATATTGAGAAAAAGATGTACTTACGTTGGTCAATTGGCCCCAATCGACTCCATCCCATGCACTAGCTGTTCCGTAGGGATCATTGGGGTAGGGATCAATGGGAGTTCTATCGCCGTGTCGAAACATCTGCAAAGGTCAAGGCCACAGAAGATTTAGAATTGAGAAGGGCACTATTCGGCATGGGGTTTGAAGGTCGTGACCTCAGTGGATCAGCTGACTCACCACATGAGCAAACACTAATTTTCCTGTCTTCTCCACTGTCCCGGACACCCCGATGAGACTCAAGAGCCCCACGAGAAGGACCCCTATTGACTGTGTTAGGAACATTTTACACACCCTCCGTGACTATTGATGGACGTAGACGTAAATAAGAGATCAAATGGGTGGATCACAGAGGATGGGGAAAGTACTTAAACAAAATTACTACGACAGAAACCTAGTGCAGGTGATGGCAAATGGATAAAACTAATTTTTCTTAGGACAACATCGTGCTAAAAATGTGCACGCGTCCTCTCTTAACAAAAACTCAGCTGCGACTGACAAATTGATGATACGGTGACTTCAGCGCCTCTGGCGGACCCGATGGAAGTCTCCGGGAGACTTCGGCAGGGAATCTAGCCACCTTCGGCTACTTTCGCGACAACCTGTGGAACGTAAAAATTTCCCGCGCAAAGATAGAAGAAAAATGCGATATTTGTGCAAATAAATCCAATTTGTATTTACTTTTGTACTGAATAATCATCACAGATCGTTACTCTCATACACAGTCTTTTGAGGGTCATGGAGCATCATTTACTTAATGTTTTTAAGCACATCATGGAGTGAAAAACCTGCAAAAATAAACAATTACATTAGATAGAGGTTTTTCAATGGAAAACTGAATAAATTATTACAAAAAAATTACAATTTTTCTTCTAATATCAAGACTCAATAATACATTGCAACTATTCTCAATAGATTTGAATTAATCAAAATACTATTTCCGCTGTTTGTGAATTATTTTTAAAAAGAAAAAATTATAATCCGCAAAATTCTTCAAAATATTTCGAGATATTCTAGGAAAATCTTACAAACTTTTTTTTAAAAGTTTTATCAAAAAGAGAAAAACAAAGAAAAGCTAAAGTTCCGCATTAAATTACTCTAGTCCATTATTTTGTTATAATACAGAAATCTCAAAAAAGAGAAATTTAATTGAAACGTAGACTTAAAAATTCTAGATTAAAGATAAAGATTTCTTCTATTATCGTTAAAAATATTTTTTCGATTATACATCTAGCACATGAGCCTAGCACTACATCTTTCATTGTTTTTCTGTTTTTTTCATATTGTTATCATACGTACCACAAAAGCATCGAGAAAACTCAAGAGTTTTCTGAATTGGGGCAAAACGGTGCAACGTATCGATGAATAATCGCAATCATTTGGGCCGCTATATTCTCCATTTGACGCATTTTCTTTCTTTTCAACACAGAATACTCTCGATAAGTATTCTGCGAATCACGCAGAGCAACATCATCAACGATTTTGGTTGTTACCTTCATCTCACTTTTAATTATCCGCAACGTTCCGCAAGTCAAAGTTCCACTACCTATAACTTTGATTTATATTCCGCCGCATTTTACACAAAATACTGTCATTTTAGGATTTATGGAGCTATCACATTGACAAATCTTTGAAAACGAAAGATAAATAAAGTTAAACTCAATATCCATTATTCTTCTATCCATTAATTGCATACTTATATCAATTTTCTCCTGATTTTTCACAATTAACCGCATAAAATACAAATCAGCCGAATTATAATTTAATTTACACATTTATTTAAAATTTTATAATATTATTTAGTTGTAATAGCTCCATTATCCGAACCGACGAACGCATCTTTCGCAAAATAAATCACAGAGAAATAATTCTTTTTGGACAGAATATTTCTCAAAATGCACAAAACGCTCACTGTATTCCCTTGAACGATGAATGTTCTTTTCGATGGAGCATAATCGTTTTATGCTCTATAAAGGTGTTTGCTAAAAAATCAAATAGAATTAGTGGCACACAAAAATCACGCAAAACGTGATTATCCGCTAATTAAGACGCTTTATTTGGCGATGGGAAGTTGTCTTAACGTTGGTGTGCTGCAAACTGGAACGTAGATTTTCCTTCCTAGACGATTCCGTAAAATCCTACCATACAGAATGTAGGGTGAAAGGAACGCCTATTGACACTAAGAACTCGTGTCAGAACTATTGACACCCTACTTTGTACGATTTGGTATATGTAATTCGAAAATCTCTCTTTATAGGAAAGGGTTACAAGTGCAGTAGAGTTCCTCAACTTTTGAACATTTGGGGTGTATAGATGACATTTCTCACTCCTCAAATTTGAACAATATTTTCAAAATCGTAACGGAATTCATGTAAAATTCATTTTTCTAAATTCAGGAACATAATTTTAGAGAATTTTATCAATTGAATTTGTTGTTAAATAGGTGGAATTTGTTGAGGAAATTAATATAATATACGACAATATTGAGGAAACATAAGAGAAAAATAGTTCTAATTCAGACTCCATGCAAAATTTCTTTTACATAACCTTATATTTTGTATTTTGAATGCAACCGTCGCCGTCGTTCAAATTTGAGGAACTCGACTGTAGACTCGCTCAATCGGCTCTTTGTTGACATTTTTACGTTGGATTTTAAAGAAAATTTGCTCAAATTCGCTATACTTTCTATTATTTTATCGTGATTCTTTATAATTGAGCGATTTTTGTGGAATTTACAATGACTTTGATGCCCAAATCTCTCAATCATTTCGATGACATTTTGCCCCAAATGCCAAATTGAGAGAGAATCTACTGTATTGTAGAAAAAATGTCATATCACTAACATTTTATTAGATACACTGAATAAATTTCAACATTTTGACAAGTGTCAATAGGGTTCCCCTGTCGAAAAGGTATTCCTTTGACCCTACTTATTACAGTAAAATGTTTTCTTTCCGAATTTTAGACAAAAATTTCGTTCTTTTTTACATAAATTGATTATTTTAGAAGTTTCTAAATTAAACAAATTTGGTATCAATATACTTCCAATACATTTTTTTTGTTTTTGAGACTACAACTACGATCTTTTTTAATAACAATTTTACAATTTTGCTGTAATCTAGTTTAACATCGGAGAAATTGTTCTTATTAAAGAAAAATTTGGAACACAATGCAGGTATCACATCCTGATCGTATCACTATTATCTACTAACCAATTTAAATGTATGAGGTTAACATTATGTGTTGTTGATTCTATTATACATGTCGATCGACATCGCATTAGAATGTCGCCTGATTTGCCGTTTGTCCATAAGTAAACGAAAAAAGTAAATAATTTTCTTCAACAATTCGACCAACAAAAAACGAAATTGTGCAACGTTGTCCATCGATCGACGCTCTTAGAGACGCAGCTTAACGAAATGTCGTTAGGTGTAGCTTGAAACTCACTGAAACCTCAATGATTCCAGAGATTCTTCCAACATTCTTTTCGAAACATGATAGTTAACACCAAGAATTTGTGCTTGAACGCCGTTCGTTCTTGGCTGTTGTACTACAAGTCCAGAATTTTCATTAATGAGAGAGAATTTATCAATATTAACTGAATACTGGTAACCCTAAAACGAAACTCACGACGCAGTACCATTTCCATATATTTGGTTAGCACTGTCTGTTCGATAACTCCTGACCGGTCAGCATATCTTTGTTAAACAATTCATCAAAAATATGCAAACGCTGTTTTTTTTCAGCCAAGCATGCTCGCTGGGTTCCTTTATCATTTTTGGATACACCATATTGATGACGAAAATTGTACAACGTGATGAGTTCTATAAGATCCGTGACGAACAAAAAGCTTTCTTTGACGTTCCAACACTTGTGGACATTAGCTTCCTTCATGATCGGAATTACTCAGGGGTCTCAGGGGTGATGAAAGTGACTTTCAGACATTATGAATATTATTAAGATGTAATAATCTAACCAATATGCGTATCAGCAGTGAAGCGAGTATCTAATAGATCGTTCGCTTTGCTGTGGATCATCGTGAAGTACGAACGTGGATAAGAGTAGCTTGTGATTGGCTGACAGACTAAAGCAAACCCTTTATTTATAATTAATAGTGGATATGTTTCGTCTCTACATGTATGTTCATAAGACATATGAGATACACAGAAATTAGATGTTGTGGCGTGAAACTTAAAAAAACTACTCACATCGAGTTACATTAGATAAAAGTTAGTATAATTTACGATTTTACAGAGAAAAGCTCCATTCTGAGCGCTAACAAGATTAATATTTTGTCGATTTCGTCGAAGCATTTCTTGCAAACGACTACGACAAAGCAAAAGCAGATAGAACTGTCGGTAATCAAACCGAAGATTTTGGTTGTCACTGTTGAGTTCTTCTTATGAATAACTTGAGTTTTAATTTGTAATTCTTCGGGACTTTAAAATCAAAGAAATGACAAAATTAACGTTATTTTTTTGGCTTAAAATTAGTAAAATAAGTTCATTCCAATGATTACATAGTTTGCAGGAAGGGATGACAAGAGCTCCGATAATCTTACCTCTTATTACTTTGCGTTTAATTTGTCACTCTGTTAATGACGTTGTCTTCTTTATTAGAGACTTATGGAAAAAGCTCTTGTCACACCCCTCTAGAGGAATTTTGTAACATTCTGACAATGACAAATTTCGTTCGGATCTCAGTAGATTTTTCGAAAATGTGATTCTGTAACCGTGACATTGTCATATGGCAATCTCAGAAGTCACATACGGTAAAGGCTCATAATTTCAGACAGGGTGCTTATAAGCATCAATGTTGCAAGTTTGAAGTGCGATGGTTTCAATACTAATTGATTTTGTATGTTACTGTCTTTTCAGAAGGGTTGTTTAGAAACTTGGCTAATTGTTTAACGAATTGTCTTAACTAAAATTAGTCTTAATATGTTAAAAAATGAATTGATATTTGTAGATGAATTTGACTCAAAATTTTGGACACCTTGGCTGTAAATTTGGACAGCTAATCCGCCGCAATAGGACGCCCATTGTTCTCAATTTCAAGAATCAATATTACCAAGTCCTCTTTTTGTTCATGGAAGGGAACCGTAGAATGTCACAAGAAGCCCAGAAATTTGCTATATCATTCATTAAAGTGAGTTGATTTCGGTAATCCAAGTACGCTCGGATTCGCGCATTCCCTAGCCTTTTCGGAAGCCTTTCAAGGCTTTTCTCACTACATCTACTTAATAGAGATGATGCTCCTTTGTTTCTCCAGACATTTACGCAACCTAGTCATCGCAAAAGCTATAACTTCACGAAATTTCCGGAGAAAAATACCTGTCCAAAATCCTCTCGTTCAGTAATAACCTTCCCGATTTGAGAACTCTCTCCGGTTGAGGTTTTTCCTTTACCGATTCGAAGGTAAATTAGAGAGAACTTACCTAAAAACCCGTTGGAAGTTCGAACGTTTAAATCGACGAGTTACACAAAACTGAACAAGTTCATGAAAAGGACATTTATCTTAATAAAATTGAGATTCAAACGTTGTTCCATCCTGAAATTCCACAAAACTACACAAAAGTTCACTTTTTGCAGCAAATTTTTGCACACTGTTGTTGATATTGTTGACGATTGAAGTGTCAAGAATATTGAAATTCGACGTGGCAGAACAATAGCGCTAAAGCGACGAGTACGTGAATTTGCACTTTAGGCTTCCGGTAGATTTTCGAATGGGTTTGGCTTGGCTTTGTCTCTTCGAAAGGTTATTACTGAACGGAACCAATAAGGACTACCACCTCACTGATTAATCTCTTAGAAAATTGCCCATTTTTCACATGAAAAACGTAATTCAAAAGGCAAATCTTACTTCAGATCAAATTTACAAATCACCATTAACGTGAATCACCACAATATTCAATGAATATTTAATAATATCACTGAAAAACAGCGAAGAGATTGTTAGTAGCTCACCACAGCTAAACAAGACTGAAGTAAACACGAAATTCTGTCATATTTCTCGTAAGCAATTGCTCACACTGAATTTTCAACAAAGCAATTTGAACTCAAATCATATTCAAAATTTAACGTATTTTGTGTTACAATCTTCAAAAAAAAAATATTTAGATAGAATTCATTATTCATCAAATATTGGAATAAAAATCCATAATTTTAATCAATTTATTTTTAGGGTCCAAGTTTACCCTCAAAGTGTCCAAATTTAGAGACTGTCCAAAGTTATGAGCTC
Source organism: Phlebotomus papatasi (assembly GCF_024763615.1). NCBI lineage: Eukaryota > Metazoa > Arthropoda > Insecta > Diptera > Psychodidae > Phlebotomus > Phlebotomus papatasi. The sequence continues at coordinate 18,331,174 of NC_077222.1, forward strand.
TTACCCTATTTGAGATTCTAATCTACTTTAAGGCTTTTGAACGTTTATTGAGAAATGTGATTAAAAATACTCCATAATTATGTAAATCAAAAAGTCAAGGACTTTCCAAAAGTTTGGTTATTCATCTTAATCTATAATGCTGAAAATGTGATCAACTCTGATGTTTGACGAAATTTTCCGTCATGAACCTCCTTCGTTTTTCAAACGCATTGTATTTCATTTCCATCGATTAATTTTATTTTCCATTAAGTATTGATATCCTCCGACGACATACATATTTTGTTTTGATAAATTAATCAAATATAATTGTGTTTGTCAATTTTTCTCAATTTCTAATCGCCTATTTTTGAATGTTATCAACATAATATAATTCTTGTTCTTGCAAAATAATTATATTTCTAAAAAAAAAACACTTTCAAATCTGTTTCCTAAAAATATTTGAAGCACATTTTCCTGTGTGTCTGAAGATACAAAATATAATTATGAAAAAAAAAATGTTCGTCCTACAATTCAATTAAATTTGGTGCAAAAGTCTCTAACGGCTATTTGCAAGAACATATTGGAAGATGAAGTAAAAGGAATCTCTATGTTATTTAACCTGAAAGTATCTATATTTATGATGGGTGTTATTTAATTTTTGTGTATCCTAAAAAAAAGACAGGAAATCTCTCCATTTGTGATTAAAATTATTTTCTTTTCGCCCTGAGAATTTTGGAAAATTCTTTTTTTTTTTCTTGCAAATTCTCTTATTTTTATCTCTCTCTCTGTCTCTCACTTTTTCTTTTTTTATTTTGAGAACGTGGGGCGAAAATGTTCTTTACCATCTACGAGGCGGCCCATTGCTACAATAGAAATTATTTATTATATGTTATTTTGGCATTTAAGAAAAAACACAAGACAGATGAGTATTCAAAGACACCGAATCGTTTTTTTTCTCCTCATTTTGTCTTTAAAACAAAAATTATCTTCTTTTGGAACTCTTTGAAACGCTTCCGAAAAGAACGAATTACGAATGATCTTTCGTGATCATTGTTGACAAAAGGTGCCTGAAAAAATCAATAGAAGAGAAAAATTCTACTCACCGATTTCCCATGCCGCCTCCGCCACCGCCGAGTGGCGGGAAGGCTTGATTGTAGCCTCCATCCATGTCAAATCCACCTCCTCGGCCACCTCGCCTAATCCCCATAGACAAAATTTCACAATATTAAAGACAAAAGTGGCAAAAAACGTTGGAAAATATTCGAAATTTTCAAACTTACATTTGAGGTCCGCGTCGTGTAAACATATCTCCACCCATTCCGCCCATTCCACCCATTCCACCTGGGGAACGTCCCATGAAGTCACCTCCAAAGTCACCACCACCGCCCCTCATTGGCGGTGGTCCCCTGCGCATATCATCGAAAGGTGGAGGTCCTCCACGGCGATCATCAAACATTGGACCATCCTGATCGAACATCTGACGCTCCGGCAGGGCAAAACCGCGACGATCTTCGTTGCTGAACCCAAAACCGTCGTCATCGAAGCGATCAGGACCTCCACCCATGCCACCCATTGGCCCGCCACGATCCATCATGCCTTGGGAGGAGGAAAGGTCTTGCAATGACTGTACTTTCGATACAAGACTCCTCATCAAGCTACCTCTGTCCATCATTCCACCGCGAGGCATATCCATCGGCGGCAGCATGTCATCAAAGGGAGGAAATGGTGGTGGTTCCATGCCATTGCGCATGCCACCTGGCTTCCCGCGCATCCCACCAAAGTCCGGACGGTCTCCCCGTTGGTAGGGATTGGGGCGATTGTTGCCACCACCGCGATCGCGACGCATTGGGCCACCCATACCTCCGCCCATATTTCCTCCACCACCTCCGCCTCCCATCGGCCCTACAACAAAGCAATACAATCTCTTGTTCAAGGGCTTCGACTTTTCTAAGGAATCCTAGGGAACCAATATCAGTCACTTTATAATTTATTAAAAAAAACCTTGCTCGGTCAAAATTTTAAAATAATCTTTTGTCTATATAATGGATATAAAGGGAACTGGGCACCTTTAAAAGTGGGGTACCTTTAAAATTGGGATTTTTCACCTATTTTAACCCTTTTAATAACCTAAAAATTTAACCCTCTAACGGGTAAGACCGCCTCCAGGCGGTCTCCACAAAAATCACATTTACAGCGACAATAAAGGTTTTATTTATTTAAAAGTGCCATAGTGTCCTCGGTAACAGTCTTATAAACATCTCTTGAAAGTTTGAACTCATTTTGACTTTTCGTTTTGTTGCTATTCCCAGTTTTGTGTGACAGGTCAGAGAAAAAGTAACAAAAAGTAATTGTGCAAAACAACTCATTTCCAATTTCAAGAAAAATACCTATTTAAAGTTATCTGACTAAAATAAATTTATTTTTTACTGAAAGATATGTCATTTTACTTTGTATATTTTATTTAAAAAATTTCAAAAAAGTAAAAATGTGAATTTTAGAAGCAAAAAGTTTCAAAATTTTTTTTTTAATTTTCTCGCCTAGAGCCTAAACTAAAAGAGATAATAACGAATGGATGGTTTTTTCGACTTTATTGGATCATAATTATTCTAGAAAACATTGTTTTAGAACTTTTTTTTCGCATATTAAAGAAAACACCGTTAGAGGATTAAGTAAGTTCTCTGATAATACCAATGAATAATATTTTTCGCTTTAATTAAAAATATTACGTATGAGTATTGTAGTTTTTATTGCCAAAACGGTTTTGCTTAAAAAAATTGGAAGTATAAAAAATATTTAAAATTAATTTTCATTCTGAGAATTAAAAAATTCGTCATTTTTTGGCTTAAAAATTTACTATATCGCAAATAGCTGGAGACTTCCAAAAAATATCCTAGATTCCTTCAACCTTCTACTTTACAATTATGTACAGACATAAGAAAAAATTAACTTTAGGTAGTCAGGAAAAATTATTTTCTTTATGGGACACCGGTGTTCCAATCGTCCTTAAAGGGTTAAATACACCTGGTTTGGACCGGGAAAATGCAGTAATATCCAGTTCTATTGACTGAAATACTTTCATATATAAACGTAAGAACAGTTTTAAACAAATTTGAGAAAATACATGGACTAAAAAATAATTATAATTTGAGGATTAGTCAAAAATGAGCTTTTCTGAAAAAAAAATCTAATATTAAAAGTAACTCTTAAATACTAAAATTGATCTAATCTATTTAATATAAGCTAAATACTATTAGTAAATATTATTAAGAGTCAGAAAAACTGAAAATAAGGCCGAGGGAATATTTTTGGTGTGAATTGTAGTCGGTTTCCGATGTGATCTCTTCTGAAAGGGGTTTCTTCTTTAAATGTTAACATTTCCAGCCCAAATTCTACTTTTACATATATTTTTTATTATTTTTCAAATTACTTCTTATTATTGTCGCATTTTCATTTAATTTACTTCATTATTTTATTTAAAAAAAAAAAAGATGGCAAAGCGTTCCAGCTTTGCGGGATGCTAGAACTTACGAGAGAATACATCTCACCGTGAATAAGCTTTTCGCATGATCTTTTGGTGCTTACTAGTCTACTAGAGATCCTAGTCCCCGGCGAGTGGCCTTCAAAATTGAAGCCAATTTCTTACTATCACATACAAATGGGTATGGGAATTTTTCTGCACTCGTGATCGTTATGCTAAATATTTAAAAAGTGAGAAGTTTTCCCGTATTATAAGGTACCATTCCAAATGGAGGGATAAATATACTAAATTTTTGTTTAAATAAATTTTTTCCTTGGAGCACTGTGAGCTGAGTCCGAGATCAATTTAGGAATTGGCTTCAAATAGCTCCATATAAAAAGGCCGACTTGCCAGGCGATTGTAGAGATCAAATTAATCTAAAAATCACAAAAGCATCTGAAAATCAAAAAATTGGCACTTAACCGATTCATTACCGATAAAGACCGATGCAACCGGGTTCAAAATTTCAATGCCTTTCCAAAAAAATCCAAATTAAACCAAGTCGGTTGAAAAATGTGTCCTTTAAAATTTTAACCTTCAATAATTCAAAATGGCCAATTTTTCGGTCATAGATATGTTGGGCGAAATGTTCGCCTGGACTAGCTCTAAATCTAAAACATATCCGAAAATCATTGAAAAAGCTTGAGCCAATTTTGAGAAAAACCGAAAAAAACATGGTTTTGGAGGGGATAGATGGCGGGTGGGGAGAGGAAAAAAACGTTGAGATTTTGTTTTTTTATTGGGGGTCATCGAAGACTGGAAGTCGATATCTCTTTCCGTTTAAGCTTCAAAACCGTGAAAAGTTGAAAAAAAAGACGATTAGGGGAAACTGGGGCACCACCAAACACTAATTTTTATTTCTAAACTACTTGAACTATATCGATCATTACTGCAGTGAACAAGCATCCCTATAATCCCTCGATTTTTTCACTCTCCCCCCTCCAAAATTTCCACCTTCCACCCCTCGGAGATCAATTTTATCAACAAATTTTCACGTTTCAGACGATTTCTGAGAAATGTCGTCACGCTGTTTGTCCGTCTGTCCGTCCGACTGTCGCCAGCTCTAGAGGCCAAACGGTAAGAGATAGTGACTTGGGATTGGGACCTTCGGAGGACTCCCCATAAGTCGATCCAAGGATCGTTAAAATGCCCCTCATTTTCCCCCCGCCCCTCCCCTTCCCCTCCAAAACTATGTTTTTTGGAATTGCTCGAAAACGCGTCCTGCGATTTTTTTTTTCATTTTTGGATATATTTTAATGGTTGTCCAGGCGGACATTTCGCCCTTATACATAGATACTGTTGAATCATTCCTAATAACGGTTTTTCAAGGTCAAAGGTTAAAAAGTCCCTATAGAGCGCATTTATCAAGCGAATGGGGTCATGTTTGAGTTCATTAGAAAGGTCTTGGGATGCCTGACAAACCTGAAACGATTACAATCGATTCTAAACCGGTAATGAACCGATAAGTAATAAAAACCAATAAAAGGTAACTAATGCGAAAGTGCTTTTTACCATGTTTTTTTGGATTCCTCGAATCCGAATTTTGAATTCCTCGAAAAGCGATTGCTTGTTGGAAAGGTCTTGAAATTTCCGACAAAACAGAATCAGTTATAATCGGTTTTGAATCGGTAATGAACCGGTTCATAACCGATAACTAATTTTTATACGAAAATCAATCATATAACTTTTAAAACTATTTTGGGTGATCTTTTGAGAGATTTATGAATCGGTTCAAATCGGTTGAGAACCGGTAAACGGTAAATGATGCAAAAGTACTTTTGCGGTATAGTATCTAAGTCACGAGTTCGAGCATTTCGCAAAGCCTGGGGACGCTTTGCCACCCCCTTTTTAATTTTTTAAGAAATAAATACAAAATAAGTGAGTTTCCACAAACTAATCTAGATTTTTTTAAGGAAGCTATTAAATTATAATAAAGATCTTTTAAGGTAAAGGTATAATCGTTCGGTTGGCTTGTTATTAAAGAATATTGTACTAAAAATGACCTTCGGACTTCCACTATTTCTTAGAATGAAGCTATTGAATAATTTTTAAAATAGAAAAAATCTTGTAAAGTAGATTTTGCTAAAGGAAAGTTGATTTTCTTCACGAGTTTCTTCTAATTTTCTTTAAATAACGTGTTTTATCATTACCAAACAGACATTTTACCCCTAATTATCTTCTTAATTGCTTCTAAATGACCTTCCCTGCTTCAGAAATTTTCCCTTTGCAAGCTTTTTATAATGAGTAATCTAAATTCAAAGAAATTCACTCACCTCGCATATTATTCCTGTTGCCAGCGCCTCCCTTGTTCATTCCCGGACCAGGAGGTCCTCTCATGCCGCCCCCCATTGGCCCCCTAGGACCACCCTGTCCCATATTCCCACCCATTGGACCCCTTCCGCCCATTGGCCCACGGTTCATGTTGTTCCTCTGGCCCATCATGCCCCCACCTTGTCCTCCGGGTCCCTTCTTCCCGGCACCGCGTTCCTTCATTCGGCCCCGCTCAACGCTAATGGTGGTTCCACGGAATGTGGTATTGTTGAGGGCCTGAATTGCATTATCGGCCATATCCTGGGTCTGCATGTGGACAAATCCACAGCGATTCATGATGTCACACTCAGTTACAACCCCAAATTTCTCAAATAAACGACGCAAATCTTCGGGCTTGGTGCCCTGGGGGACACTCCCGACAAAAACCTTTGTACGCTGAAAATATCAGAGTTCCCGTGAAATCTACACTTCGGGGGGATATATGGGGACTTTGTGTACTTACTGGTAGCATTTTTTACTCGATTAGTATGGTGTAAGATTGTGAAAAAGCGAAATATCTTTGCAACTTGACAGATTTGCACCAAGCCACTCCAAACTATGCAACCCTATAGAGAAAATTGCAACTTCCGTAAGAGATTTTTTGGATGATTCCTCTATTGTCTGCGGAGAATTCTGTCGGAGGGAAATGTCGCAATTGTATTTTCGTTTATTTTCAGAATCTGCCTAGATTTTTCACAATAATACCAAACATCAGACGCTTGTTGTGCTAATTTTTCACTTTATATCTATAAAATTTCTTTTTATACAGAGAAAATTGGAAATATCTGCCGGGTAACAGTGTGGTTTACGAATGAAACCTTTCAACAGTGAATTGAGGTCATAAAAATGCTTCCATGATATTTTGCCTACTTTTAGGCGATATTAAAAAACGGCGGGAAATCCTATTGCTCAATACGAATAATAAATTGTTAGAATTTATTGGCGAAAAGTGCGCAAAAATGCAAATTATTTACTAGAATAAATAAAATTAACACAAAATAACCAATTGGAGGCGATGAAATGCAGGTCAAAATGATTTATAGTCCATTTATTTACTCATGATCGAGGCGAGAGTCTTGCAATGAGACAAATTCTTCATTTTACCGAAGAGCCTCATTACTCAATGTTTCCGCAAAAAATACAAACAATTAGCAGCAATCACAGCTATTGCCAGTGATATCCCATGGAAAGTGTAAATGAGAGATTTAATATGCCAATTAGAGCGATTGGCAGATGGTATTTGATCATTTGGCCAGAAGGTTTGAAAAGATCTTGAACGGACCATGTATTTTCCTTGACTTTTCCCGCCAGCAAAATTTTTCTATAGAACATTTTTTTTTTTAATTTAGTTAAGCGAGTTAAGCCAGAAGGAGTCAGAGCTCTAAAAATTATAGGCGCTAAACATTGAAACAACCCACATTTATCACAAAATTTATCACATTTATCCAAAATTTCCCAACAATACGCCTCCGAAGTGATGTTGAAAATTGTCTGTAATTATTTTGTCTAACAAATTTATTGATGGAATCTTGAGAAAATTTTCTGCACAAAATTGATGAGTTTAGAGGATTTAACACGTCTGACCAAGTTAGCGTCTGAATATGATCCATGACAGTCAATTAAAATGCCATAAATTGGTAAGCAATAAAAGAGGTGACACCTGAATGATAAGCACACCTATTTTGTTTAATTGCTGATAACCGTGTGCCGTCTTCTATTAAGAATCACTAACATAAAATCTCAATTTGCCATTCCGCCAAGATCTCGTTCTCTCCTTATAATGTCACCACACGGAAATATTTAAATTTATTCAAAAAATGATTTGACCATTTACGTTGTTTTCTTTATAATTATTTTTATACTTTTCTCTCGTGCCGATCATTAAAAAAAACCGATTCAGACGGGAGACTGATAAGACATTTTGCTTTAATAAATAGATTTTTATTTACAAACTTCTCTTCGCCGCCGACTTAAAGATTGTTGGGATCTCCAAGAAAATCATAAAAGGTCTGATAAATTACCTTCTATTAATTTTAATTTTATTTTATCATCAGGCATTCCTTATCTTTTGCTATTATTTAGTTTAGAATATAGGCTGAGTTTATTTTTCTAAGTCTACAAAAAATGGGGAATTTCTTAAATTCTTAATGGAACAAAATAGATGAAAAAGCTGATTTTTTTTATTTGCTTTTGTAGTATTATCCCTATGATACCTTTTCAAGGGATGATACAATGACATTAATTTTTCTTCAGCATGATTTTAAGTGGAATAGCTAAATACAATTATTAAAAAATATTTAATAGAAGTTAAAATAAAATAATTCAATCACTTTTAACCCTTTAAGGACGATTGGAACACCGGTGTCCCATAAAGAAAATAATTTTTCCTGACTACCTAAAGTTATTTTTTTCTTATGTCTGTACATAATTGTAAAGAAAAAAGGTTGAATGAATCTAGAATATTTTTTCCAAGGCTCGCTATTTGCTACATGTAGTAAATATTTAAGCTCAAAAATGGCGAATTTTTAAAATCTCAAATTCATAATTGATTTTATTTATTTTTTATACTTCCAATTTCTTTTTAAACAAAACCCTTTTGGCAATAAAAACTACAATACTCATACGTAATATTTTTCATTAAAACGAAAAGTATTATTAATTGGTATTGTCAAGAAAAAAAACTCAAATTTTTGCGTTATTTTTGTCCCTATTGTTCGTAGAGGCAAGAAATACATCAAATCAGACTCTGTTGGCCTTTCCAAGTTTAGATGTAAGACTTATCATTGATTACGTTTCTCAATTTAATTTTTATTGTGGATTTTCAGTCCGTAAAAAGTGTCTTGCCGTTAAAGGGTTAAATCGAAAGGTTGCAGTTACGACAAAGTTAATGCCTAAAACAAAAAAGTACAAAGTGTAGAAATTTAAGTATAAACTTAATAAGGTAAATGTCCTAATTCAAAAAAATCTCTCCAAATCTCTCCAAAAAAATCATATTTCCGGGTTTTCCTGTTGATGCATTTGCAGACACTACAGAAAAAACCCCTTTTGTTCAAGAAATAGGTCATTATTTTATTTGAAAACTTCACGTACCGTTAACAATAAAGATTAGCATTTAATTTAACTAAAATTAGCCAGAAATATGACATAAATGTTAAACAAAACGAATAAATAACAGTCACCTTATTGTGTTTTTCATTGGAAAACATGGTCGGTCGATGAAAAATTCAGTGGTGAAAAGGTACACTTTTAATTTTTCTGACAAATTAAAATTTCTGAATATGAATGGATTTTCGCTTTATTTGGAGTAAAATTAACTAAATAATGAAACTGTGGTATAGAAAATATATAAAAATAGTAATTTAGAACTGTATTTATCATAAATCCAATGACGTTTCCATTTGGAATAGAGAAAAATTTCCATTTGGAGCAAGTTTTGAATTAGCTAAATTTACCCTACTCATCACTTTCTGGCAAGATTGTTAATGATAAATATCTTATGAACTACTCATTATGTTCAGGAATAAGTTTGGGAAGTTTGGTAAATTTTGGTGTCCTGCCGCCATGGTAAGTTGAGGAACGAATGTATTAGTAGGTAGATAGTTAATTATTGAAAATTGGACTGCTGGGAGATTTTTTTCTAAACTTTTAGTGTTCAAAGGAGAAATCAACTAGTAATTTACGTTAATGTAATTTTTATTTCTCGAACTTTTTGCAGAAAAACTATAGTTTCATATTATAAAATTGGTGTAAGGAGTGATATTATATCATTGGCGTGTATGGACCAAATCTTTATCTGCACAATATCTATCAGCACTTCAATCACATTAAAATTAAAACGCGTAAAGTAAGAAATGTTTAAGACATTTTTTTTCTCAACTTGCCATCGCGGTTGGAAACATATATATTAACTGAGCATTAGCAATGGTTCATAACAGATATTTGCAGTACACAAATCATTTACCTTAAGACTGTCCCCAAATCTCAATTTTTCCCCAAATATGCGAGTGCGAGTTACATATATTGGAACAATAATTATGCTCAAGTATGTGACTTTTGATAAGAAGGGTGTTATTAAAACATTGAAAACGAAACGTTACAGTTAACACCGGTTACGCCAAAGGTAGGATAATGTAGGCATGGTTCACACACAGTGAATCTTCAAGCGATGAGAATATTCTTTGCATTACTTGAGGACTTATTACTTACGGGAAAAAACACTAGGATCATCCTGAGTATAGAGGCCTAAAGGGCCTAAATAGCTTCAGGCTCAGGCTGATCCTCGATAATATTTACTCTGTAAAATTTGGCAGTAAGTATTTATACGAAACTATCTTGCACTGAGGGCTTAGGATCATAGATTAGAGGTCCTTTGCATAAATTCTTTTTATCTAATCCTTTACTACCCAATTTTACAGGCCAAATATTCTAGAGAATCAGTCTGAGTGTATTTTGTGCCTAAGGGCAAAAATAGACTCAGGCTGATCCTCGAGAATATTTAGCTCGTAAAATTTAGCGTAAAATTTAGAGTAAAGGATTGAATAAAGATATTATGCGAAGTCTCTAATCGATGATCCTCTGCCCAATTTGCAATAAATCTTTACTGCAAAAATTTTACAAGCTAAATATTCTTGAGGATCAGCCTGAGTCTATTTGAGCTCTAACATTCACAGGCACAGGGTTTAGATAAGGATGTTGAGGATTTATTTAAACTTTGGAAAAAAATTACAAATCATGGTAATAATCATGATTTGATCACGTGATCAAAAATAGGTTAAATGTAAGCGTTCTCTCTGTAGTACTACAAATCTTCTGGACTTTAATCAGAATTTTTAGGAATCCAAGATTATTTAAATATTGACTAGGTACACCTAAATTTAAGGAGAGCTTAATTCATTTAATTCCACAGGACTTAGAACTGACAAGCCAATAAGATATTTCTATTACGGAAAAGCTAAGTGATTTTATGGGATTTTGTTCTACATTATTATTATTAATTTTATTCAATTTGACAATCATTTTATCAAAATGAAATATTAATTGAAAAAATTGAAAAAAATCTGATAAGTAGGAAATTCAAAAAAATTTAAATAGTTCTAAATTGAACGTATTTTCTTTAACTTATAGAAAGTTTAAAATACCTTTGTTATCAAAAATAGAAAATTTTAAGCCTTCATTTTTCAGTTTACATTTTTCTTCGAAATCTTACACAAAGTTTTTCCATTTATTTCATTGTGTTTCATAAACTGAATAAAAAATTTTAAACTGAATAGGGGGAAGTGGGACTACTTTGAGATGTAGGGCAAAATGGTTATATGATTTTTTTCGCATATTTCTAAACGAAACTGGGTTTTAACATGATATAATTTGGATAGACAAAACAATTGTGGATCTAAATGAAATAATTGCAAAGATGGTAATGATAGGCTTTATTTAGAAATAGACGAAAAAATCATATATTAAGGTAGTCAAACAACGCAAAGTAGCCCCACCTCTCCCTAAAGTCCAATAAAGTTACAATAAAGTTCAACACAACACAAATAGGTGTGATCATGTAAGAATCACACCTAATAAATAAATAATTATTAATATATAATTGTGAAAATTCATTGAAAAAGAACCTTTGATAATAATTATGAAAAGATAACTCAGTTTTCTTTCTCATTGTCGTAATAATTTTCTCTTTTACATGTCACATGATTGTTGTATTTTCCATGCCGTCTTTTGTTGCAACTTTCTGCAAAGAGTTTGCATATAACATGTATTTGCCAAATTATTTGTTATAAGTGAGAGTAGGGCAGTTTCACAGAAGTCTGTATTATTTTAATAATTTTGAGTCAATAAATATGAAATATTCTAAATTAAAGACAACGATAAATCGGCCTTAAAGTATGATATATATTTTTTTTTTATTTTTTTTTGTGTACAAATTCTTTAGATGCTCATGGTGAAATGTAGCAAATTTCAAATCAGTCTGAAAACGAAAATCTGTTTTTTATATTATCTTTTGCAAGAGAATTGTTAAAAATAGTTTATTATATTTTTTTTTCTCAAAAATTATTTTTTAAAAAACATTTAAAATTGATTAAAAATATGGATATTGCTTTGTAGCCTATATCGGACACCAATTTTTTCGAAATCCCTCACCTTTCCAAAACCATTCCAAGGATTTTTCTACAGTATTTAGTTTGTAGAGACAATGTCCTTATATCTTTGGTATTTGTCATTCTAAAGAAATTGAAAAAAAAACTAGAAATTTAGAAAATTTTGAAAAACAAAAGGCGTGTCCGTTATTGCAAGCTAACACAATTCCCAATGTTCCATTTTTTAGGTCAGAAAATGTGTTAAAATTTCTATATGCATTTTTTCAAGAAGATTTTAATCATATAGAATAGGATATATCAACTTTGAATCTTTAGGGTTCCTCACATATGTAAGTAAATAGTTAGAGAGCTAATTCACCTATGAAAAATTGTATCACAAAAAAATTAGAATTTAGGACAAATAAATTTAGATTTCAAACTGCTTTCTTTTTAGAAATCAATTAGGATAAGTGTGCCAAATTTCGGCATAGTTGCATGCAAGCGCCAATGTCTCAAGTTTGAAATGTAATATCTTTAATATAAATTGATTTTTTTCATTACTTCTACTTTAGGAGTGTTGCTTGGAACTTTGTAGACAAATTATCGTCTTTAGTTTCTCTAAAATCATTATCTTGCCCTTCGGGAATTCTTCAAATAATGTCTTTTTCACGTCAACTCGTTTGTCGAAGCTACATTTTTTGTTATTCTTTTGCATTGTATAATCTCTAGAGTACGTAAAAACTAAAAATTCATGGAAATTCGAGGAACAATAAAGGTGGCCGGAATTGCAAGCTGACCGGAATTTGGCACACTTATCAATTAAAATTGGATTTAAAGTTTTATCAAGTCCAAATGTCCAAATTGATTCGTCCAAAAGTTCAAATGTTACCCTACTGATTTTACCTTTTTTTTTAGTAAAAATAAGGCATTTTTGGAATTTAATTATAATTTGAATTAAAAATTCTAGCGTCATAGGGTAGACCGGGGCAAAATTAGCCAGCAAATGATTTTTTCGGTGCGTATAATTTATAAGAAAAATGTTTGTAACAGAGGCTGATAAAATATTTCAATGAATAAGGAAGGGATGTGTTTACTTCGAATAAGTAGTGGTTTCTTCAATATTCCTACGTGTGGCTATTTCTGCCCCGGTTTTCCCTACATGAGTAGAATTACCCCACCCGTCCCTAAGTTTTTATAATTCTTTAAGTTATTTCTTGATAAAAGTCGTTGTAAAAATCAAAAGATACTTCTCTGTAAAATATTTTTGAAGATATTTCGCAAATATTTGCAATGTTCTTGAATTATTGTGCAATTTACTGCATTATTGCACTTCAAAATCTACTTCAAACGGACTGAAAAGTTTATTTAAAAATAATTTTAAATCGAGATTAAATGTTTTTTCACGGAATATTTTATGTTGCTTTATTTTAAACATACATCTTATAGAATTTAGAGGCAAATTCTAATTTCTTCTTTGGCAAAATTGTTCATTCTCTACGCTTCTTATTTAATTTTAAATGGACAAACGTAGAGAATCGTTGTCTACTAGTCAACTGTTGGAGGTCAAAGCCTTTTCTTCCTATTCGCGCCAAAAGCAATTGATGCGGCCAATTCACGGATCTGTTCAATTATTAGAATCAGAGATGATTTCTAGCTTTCATCCACAAATCTTGCCAAAAAATCTCTATGATTGCAGAAATGTGTGAGAATTAGCGCGTTTTTTGATGTGGAAATTGCCCCTCAAGTTAATGAGCATCGAAAAGCATATAAGGGGGAAGGCGAATGAGACATAATTGCAGATGGAATACATTGACCTTATATCACGCATAAAGTGTGCAAGATCATTTACCAAATCACATGCAATTAGTCATTCGAATGCGTCTAGCATTGTATGGAAAAACTGAGTGACGATCACTCTTGGGAAGATCACATTGGGAAAAACAGTGTTGAAAATAATTTTTAAGTATAATTGTAAAAAAAAGTGCAGTTGGTATTGAAGTGTCGTGATGAGCACTTGAAATATTTACGCGGGTTTTTCAACCAAATGATCACCGCAATTGCTCATTCATGATCGTTAACTCTGGAAGTCTCTTGATTGCCGGGGAGTTTAAAGCGGGTTTTCAAGAGCACGTCGTGTCCAAGTGAATGTTTGACTGGGTTGGCAGAAGATCCGAGATCGCCTTCTTGGTGGACAAGAGAGGTGGCCGAAAAATAAACAACTTGTGCGATCGCAACGGAGCGATCAGTTTGAAATACCACCTGATCGGGTGAAGATCACAAAATTTTCTCCTCTTGTGTAGACGTCTCCAAAAATAAGTTAGTTTGATAAAAAAATAGTAGATTTTTGAAAATATATTTATTTTTTTATAAGTGCGATAATTGAGATAAATTAGCAATATTCCTGTGTGAAGTGTGTGCCCTAGAAAATTGTCCGCGTGAAAGCTTCTTCATGATCTATTGTGATCATTTTTCTCAGCTTATTGAAAAATAATCACAAAATTTCACTCTCTGGTGTCTTTCGGATAGTCCATCATCATTAAAATAATTTTTCTGATGATTTTTTTTTGTTGTTGTTGGAGGAATTCCTTGTCACCTTCAACATTAAACTTTTCTATAAATATCTAAATATTTTTACATCCGATATTGTCTTTTTAATACAAGCTACTGATCAGTGGTTATTTTACTCATAAACAAATATTTGCTGTCATTGAATCACTTAAGACCAGTCGTTGACAAAAATATGTTGTAATTCATATGTTTGAATCCATATGGAATCCAACAAAAGAATTTATGATCAATGAAGATGATCAGTGATCAAGTCAGTGATCATGTAAATTAATTTTCTCTAGGTTATTTTTTTCCCATTAAACTCTCTGTGCAAAAAGGACACAACATACATCCAACTCAGTGAATCTAAAGTCAGCAAAAATGTGGATTATTTCTATATTTGGTGAGTAATAATCTGGATTTTGAGTGACACTATTTGCAGTGTAATCAATATTTTTTCTAAGAGAGAGAGGCATAAGAAAAAACAACAACCGAAACTTTCAAGGTGAAAATTAAAAGAGCAATTAATGCGGAACTTGTGCAAAAGAGCTCTTGGTGGTTTTTCAATCGATCACCCTGGTGCTAATGCTTCTAATCCTCTTCTATTTTGACTTAACTTGGAGTTTATCAGAATGAAAGTGAAAAGTGAAGAGCGCGAAGTAGCTGTAAGAATGTGGAAAAAAGCGCCAAATTCTCACACGTTACATCCGTTACATCACATGAAATATTTGTGAACAAGCTTAATACACTTTATCTTAATCCATTTGTGTAATTAATTTTATTTCCACACTTCTTGCCAGATGGTAAGATCGTTGTTTTTACAAATACAATTAACTGCAGATTTATTTGTAAAATCGGAGTTGATATTAATAGATGAGATCTGAGATTAATATTAATTTGAAATAATCTTGAATCAATATATTTTTTTAGAAAATCATTTTACGATAAACCGTGTTATTGAAAAACCAATAGAAGTATAATTAGATAATCTGTTATTTTGCAAAGTTAACCTATAAGAATGCGACAGAACGTCCCTTAACCCTTTAACGACGAGACAGTTTTCGTTGACCAAAAATCAGCAATAAAAATGTAACCCAAAAACAAAACTTGTGAAATGGCTTACATCTCACCTTCGAAGAGCCAACAGAGTCTGATTTGGTATATTTTTTGTCTCTATGAACGATAGAGAGAAAAATAGTCCAAAAATTTAAGTAATTTTTCTGACTATACCAATAACCGATAATTTTCACTCTAATGAAAAATATTAAGTTTGAGTATTGTACTTTTTCCAAAACGGTTTTGCTTAAAAAAAAGTTGGAATTACAAAAAATAATTAAAATTAATTTTCATTATGAGAATTTAAAAATTCGTATTTTTTTAGCTTAAAAATTTACTATTATAACAAATAGCTGGAGATTTGCAAAAAATATCCTAGATTCCTTCAACCTTCGACTTTGCAATTACATACAAACATAAGAAAAACGTAACTTTAGGTAGTCAGGTAAAATTATTTTCTTTATGGGACACCGGTGTTCCAATCGTCCTTAAAGGGTTAAAGAATCTGGATCTTCTGAAAAGATCACAAGAGTTTCGAAGATATGCATTTAATTTTTTTTCTTAAACAGAGACGGGATGTCAATTCTATGTCAAAAATTTTGAAAGTAAATGTAATTAGACTCACGGATAACAATTAAAAGATCTCTCATGCTAACAAATTTCTATTAAAAAAAAACGAAAAGGGATTCAAACTTGGGATCCTTGCATTGTACCGAAACGCTCTAACACTTAACCTCTTCCGTGTCCAAAAAAAATGTCATGTAGTTTTTTCAAAAAATAAACATACTAATTGATATGCCTGTATGTTCTTTTGAAATAGAGCAGCAACTTTATAAATACGTAAAAATTATTTTAAAGATAATTCAGAGAACAAATCCGGCGATCGTCGGATAAGAGGATCTGGGATTCTGAAATTCTCGGATTCTGAACTGAATCTCCTGCCATTCGACGATCACTGGTTTTGTTCTTTGAATTAATATCCACGTCGGTTCCCTACATTATGTTTTAAAGACACTAACAAACATTAGAAAAAATCGTTTAGTTGGTGTAAAATTTTATTTCTATATAGGAGTTCTTTATATTCTATTATGACAAATAATTTTTAACCCCTTTTATCTATAAATTTAGTACATTTAACGGTGAAATAATCACTTATCATCGTTATACCCTTATGGACAGCTTGTAGAAATGCTTAATTTTTACCTAAAACAGCTTTCAAAAAAATCATTAAATTCGCATTTTATGATGTAATAACAATTTGATGATTTTTCTAAATCCGTTTTAGGTAAAAATTGAAGTTTATTGGCAGTTGTCCATAAGTGTTCAACGTTCATAAGTAATGACATCACCCTATTACATGTGAATACGGAATAATTTTAAATTTTAATTTTCTACAATTAGAGTAAATTAAGCTAATTCAAAACATGCTCCAAATGGAAATTTTTCGCTACTCCAAATGGAAACATCATTGTTTTCACGATAAATACAGTACTAAATTATTATATTTATATATTTTCTATACCACAGTTTCATTTTTAGTTAATTTTGCTCAAAATAAAGCAAAAATCCATTCATATTCACAAATTTTACTTTGTTAATTTCTCAGAAAAATTAAAAGTGTACCTTTTCACCATGGAATTTTTCACCGATCGACCATGTTTTCCAACGAAAAACACAATGAGGTGACAGGTGACTGTTGTTTATTCGTTTTGTTTAACATTTATGCCATATTTCTGGCTAATTTTAGTCAAATTAAGTGATAATCTTTATTGTAAACGGTACGTGAAGTTTTCAAATGAAATAATTACCCATTTCGTGAACAAAAAGGGTTTTTCTGAAGTGTCTGCAAATGCTTCAATAGGAAACCCCGAAAGTATGATATTTTTGGAGAGATTTTCTTATTGTTTTAGACGGGAAAGATGAAAAGACCAGGAATAAGAACAAATCTTGCACTCAGGAGCAACTCAACAAGATTTTGGAAGCCTTTCGTCGCGGTTTCACTTACACTGTTTGTCTCCAATTAGAAACTTTGCCTTGTCTCCATTGGATTAATATGTTTCCAATAGAAGCATTTTACACTCGCGTATTTTTCTTGTATTTAAGAAGTTTTCAAATTATATCAAAAGAATTTTCACTGAACAGTAACATTCTAGAAGAGTCAAGGAGCAAATATATATAATTTTCTTCAGAAAAAAATATCAACTTAATGTGTTGAATCTTTTGTCAAAGTTAAAGCGTCTGGAAATTGTTTTGATTTAGAACATTTACCCTAGGCATTATTCAACCACATTCTTAATGTCCATTTTCATCACTCATTATTATGTTATAGTAACCCTAATAAATTAAGTGGCACACTAAGGATTGCAAGAGTTTCAGTGAACATTTAAAGATAAAATTTTCGTTATAAACCTTTTAAAAGATACTCTGAAAGACTTTTTTTTAAGTTTTAAGGCCAGTTATTTCGCTTTAATGTATTTTACTTAAAGTTTTTAACTTCCAAAGTCACGCAATCATGAGAATAGCTATACAAAATTATCTAATTTTTATCTATTAAATCATAATTTAATCTCAACTCTGATTGAGAGTGAAGATGATGGTGATCAAATCAGGCAGACGCTGGAGTTAAAAAGCCGAAAAGTGAAATTGATTTGTGACAAATGACCAATTGGGAGAGATAGCAGGTTTTCCCTCCAACGCTATTGAACTTGAAGATGCGTCCAATTGTCACATCTTCGACGGCGCGAGATCGTGTGTTTGCGTTGTTGTGGATGTAAGAGAATGTCCAAGATGAGATTTCATGAATTTTATTGCTTTATAAAAGTTTGCATAAATTTAACATATATTTCTCCATCGCAGCAGGAAAATTACTGATCAAGTCAAAGAGTTAATGTATATAGTAAAGAAGTGTTGCTGGATGATCAGTTCCGACGATCACGATGGATCCATATTGAGTGAAAATTTATTTGATCAGTGATCTTTCATGCTCTTGCTAAGTAATATTTCGCTCGCAAAAAGTGCCAAAACACGGAAACACCCACAATCATTGTTGATCGTGTGCTAATGAAGATTTTAAGTTGGATGATCGCTTGAGGATGGCTGATCGCGCTTTGGCGCCAAAGATGTGTGTCATCTTCATCGGGCAGAAGAATGTGGGTATTGCGCAAAGGAATTTGTCACTTTTTTTCTTGTTGCAATCGAAAGGAAATTTTGTGATCAGCCAAAGATGCAAATACCAACGACCTTCACAAAATTGAATTTATAATTCGTTGTTGTCTCTGTGTAAATTAAATATCACCACGATGATAAAACAATAATGATGATGTCTACGAATGGGCTGATGACCATAAAAGAGATGTTATAAAATAGAAAATCGAATCGAAATAGAAAGTTTTGAGTGTCATCAAAGGCTCAAAAAATTGTAAATTTTGAATCTCTATTAAAAATTTTCAAAGTCAAATATATATACAGCGAAATTTGCCATACAAGAGACAAATAATCAAGATGATTATTGGATGTGCTAAAATGATCATTTGTGCGCGCGGAATTCTTTTCCGTGTGTTGTCGATTTATAAAAATCACTTCTTCATTCAAATCATTCTTTATAGTTTATTCACCCTTTGTGTTTGCAGATTATTCGCCAATTTATTTTCTCTCCTGAGAAAATAAAAGATGACATCAATGTTCTAATCACTAATAATTAATTCACGGACATTTATGCCGCAGAATTCCGGGTTTCTGAATTTTATATCTCTTGCCCATTTTTCGCGCATTTCATTTTTATCTTACGGAGGTGCTGTCGCAGCTAAATTGGGCAGACATTTGTCTCTTCATCCCATCATCAAACGTATCCCGATGCCCATTGCCAATCTATTGGGTGATTTGATGAATGGATTAGTGCGACATATCAGTAAATGTCCAATAAATTTACAAGACAATTGGTTAAAATTCGGTGAGATCAGAACATCATAGAGATTAAAATTCCATTTTTGGCACCACAATCCGCATCTTTTCAAATTTATTGCGTATCTGCCAATCATTTTAACGATCACCTTTGACTCCAGATTTTCAGGATGATCACTCAACTTGGAACCGATCAAAAGAATCAAAATTGACAGACATTGTCTTATAAATCGCTTCAAGATTGCGTGTGGTAATTTTTTTTTCGGTAGAAATATTGGCAGGTTTTTTTAAACAATTTACAGTGCAATTAGACGGGTGGAGAGAAAAACATTCCAAAAAGATTAAAATAAGTTTTACTTTTCAATTAGGGTAAAGTGATATAATTTGGAATTAGTGTTACAAGTTGGACAATTCGCCGGTACAAGTTGGACATGGCTTTTTTCTTGATAAATACAGTACAAAATTTGTTTTTAAGCAGAAGGAACCAAATTATAAAACTAAAGCTTTAAAAAAATATACAAATAAAAATGAAGTACTAAATTTATCAAGACAAAAAGCCCTGTCCCTAGTACCTTTTATTTGATCTACATATATATTAACTTTGGATCTATAATAGTTAAATAAATTAGTTTTAAAAGTATTTTTTAGTACATGCATGTACTAAACATATATTTTTAGTACTCATTTGCTGTATACATACAAGTTAGTTAAAGTCGTTCGATCTGCACTAAAAATCTCAGATTCGATTCCCTTTCAGGTTAACTAAAAATTTATTATATTAAAAAAAATTCAAGAAGATTTTTTTTAACTTTATAACTGTCATTTGACACCAAGAGTATTATAATTGATTTTTCCAATTCTATAAATAAAGAGTAAACAATATCGACTTGTTTAAACTTGTTTGAAGGTGTTTAAAGCAATAAAATAATATGAAACGATCATCTGGTGCTAAACGTGTTCTAAATTTACTAGTGTTTTTGTTAGAATGATGAATAAATTATATACACAAATTATAATTCTCACTAAATATTAAGCATATTTAGATATTAAAACATTTTAAAATAAAATATAAAATATGCCCCGTAGTTTTTAGTATACAATTAAGAGATGCAGAGAAACTGGTCATAATGATAGAGGAGATGATTGGTGCTGAATTAGTTCTCTTAAGACTCTTAAGAGAACCTTAAGAACATTTTATTAACCTTAACTTTAAGAATTTTATTAACAATTTTTCATTCATATCACTTTATTTATCTGACATCTTTCTTGACAGATATCAAAAATCGTTTAGTGAATATTTTTAGTACATTAGTATATTAGTAAATTAGTCAAGGGGGAGATATTAGTTGAAAAATCGTGTAGATCACTTCCAGCACTTCCTGAATTTGTATGGAAAACGTCAAAGACTTCCACACTTCGGGAAGTGCCATAGGTGATTTCCAGCACTTCCTGGATTTCTAAGCACTCCCAAGCATTTCTAGCGTTTGCATTTAAAAGAAACGTCTAAAATCTAATTTTAATTTTCTTCAACAGTTGGATTATAATTATCGGTGTTTTTGGATATCGTAATTGCATTTTAGTTTAACTGAAAATAAAATCTCTATTTTAATAATTTTTCTTAGAAGGATGTTTTTTTGTATTAATCTAGAAAACTTATTCATGAGGAATTTACTCTGCAAATGTCAGTGTTATAATAAATATTTTTTTTCAGGAAGAATATATACTTATAATAAAAAAAATGTGTTATTCACTTTATTCAAAGCTTTTCTTCACCATTATCTAAATTTTAAATGATATTTTAATTTGTCAGTTGTAATATTCCAATGCAACTGAAATGGTGTAAACAAAATGCAAACAGTTTCATTTACAATATTCGTTTATTTAATATTAAATTAGTGCAAAATGATGCCATACGTCACAAAATTTTATAAATTAGTACACAAAAAAATTATAGTTATAAAAAATTACTTCGGAGGATTTCCGCTAGAGCGTTTTGTGTTCTTCACCAGTTTTTTTTTTATTATTCAAGATATGGAAAACTTAGAAATTTAATCAGAAGTAAGATTAATTTAGTACATTGGTTTAGTACATTAAAACAATATTTTACGTTTTTAGGCCATGTCTTAAAAACCAAAGAATAAAAATTAGAAATATGATAATTGCGATCTGATATAGTCAAATTTGTTCTAAATTTTAATTACAACTCTTAAGTTGTTTAAACAGATTTTTAGTACAACCTAAAAGGTGCTAGACATTGAAACAAAAAATGGCAATGAAGGCAATGAATGAAAATTTAAATGAATGATGTCGAATTATTTCAATATAATTAGGCTTTAGCTCTATTATTCTTTATTTAAATTAGTACACTTTCTAGGTGACACATTTTCCGAACATTTACAAAATTTTTCTTGAATTATTTATGCATTATTAAAGTTTAGAAGAGCAACTCTTGTAAATTTTAACATTGAACTTTTTATATGGGAAATATGATAATGTTATGATGAAATTAATTCATTTTGCTATTCATATGCCATAGTGAAGCATATTATTTGCAAATACTAAAGCCTAGTTTTATGATTTACTGAAAATTTCAATAACGTTTGGAAATTCCGGTAGATCTGATCAAATAAAGCTTATAATTTGACTACTCATCCCACTCATTAAAGTATCATATTATTTTTTTTAGTGTAACTAATTCCATGTTAGCTAAAGAAAGTGTGCAAAAAAGCTCCACGTGCTTTCTAACGCCTTGCCCGTGTATCTTAATTTGAATTTAAGTTCATATATCAAAAATCTTCTGGCAAAAAAAATATTGACAAGACTTTTTCATCAAAAATTCTTGTAAGAATAATTAATTTAATAACTCCTTTTGGGGAATTTATCAAAAATAATAAATTGTTCTCAGAAGACTGAAAGATGTTAAACACAGAAGTTCTTTACCGTTGAAGATGTCCATTCTTTTAGGGTGTGATTCATCGGGGAAAGGCACAGAATGTTGATGAAGTATTTACAGGACAGGTTCCAGAGGGAATATCGGGAAGTCCTAGGGTCATTTCTCAGCATCACGTGCCGGTGGCAGAATTCATTAACCTTTCTTTTCGCATGAGAAATGCGATGACTGCAAAAGTTTGCACGCGCTTTTTTGAAGATGAGAACCGGATGGGTTCTCGAGAGGCATTAAAAACGATAAATTTTGTCATCATATGGGATTGGAATCAAAATGCAAAAGACGTTTGTCTCAAGACGTGTCTTTCGGGTTTTTTTTCTTCTTTTGATGAATTTCGGACAAATTGAAGAAGCTACAGATTGCGCCACGTTGCAAAATAAAAGCCAAAAAATTAAGTCATGGATATGAGATTGATGATGATACACTGTGAATGCATTAGTCGATCAAAGAATGGGAAAGATGGATAAAAATGTTATTGCAAAATATTGAGCTAGACAAAATCGAGAAAGATCAACTTTTTTTTTGATCAATTCAGCGAATTGTTGAAAAAAGTCCGCGACGGTTGCACAAGATTAAAGCTCTTTTTTACTGATGAAAGACGCGTGTGAAGAAGACGAAAAAAAGTAAAACATTAAAGGTGAGCAGCTTTGGTCAGTTGATATGTTAGCACCAACGCTCAAAACACCAACACTATGAGTGACAGTCGATCGTAAAGACTTTACTTTTTCCTCAATTTGAAAGATAGTCATACTTCCGACATTGCGTCAGGTCAGGGTTAAAGATGTGTGGCTGTTTTTTTTCTGCTCTCACGATGATGCTACTGGCTGAAGAGGAAGAATTTCATCAATGGAATATCAGTCTTTCTTTGCCATTTGTCTTACTAATAAAACATTAATTATTATTCTGTAATGCCAATATCCAGAGATGATAATTAACAACGTAAACTTTTGCTAATGAGCTTCATCAATATAAAAAAAAAGAAAATGTACGCAAAGCAAGGGAAACGGTCTTTTTCTGCCACTGCAATCAATAAATGCCGGAGGATTGTAATAAAATGCAAATGGGAATTTCGCAATATAGAATTTCCGAATGGGTTTAATTTAATTACCAAGGAATAGTTCTAACGGTTGGTTTTTTTCTGTTTCTTGGAAATTTATTGTCTCCCCAGAGATTTATTGATGTGTAAATTGCATTAGGATCATTAAAACAGAACACTCTATTTTATGGTTCTAGTCGTTCTAGTGGTTAAATTTAGCGACAAATTTGTTGATCATTATTTAGAATTTTCCATGAGTCTTCTGTATTTTCCCAAGAATTGCAAATATACAGTAAAATTATGTTTCTTAGTTGAGATAACAATCTTAATTTACTGCAAAATAGATTTATGACATCATGTGTTTTTATTGGTATATCAGGTATATCATTCACTTAATTGGCATAGAAAATTAAAATTTTTCGCAGGGATTATTGAACTTAGCGGATTTCATCTGGTATGATATTTTATGATTCAAAATAAATAATACGAAGGTCTTGAGAAATATTGTTTCAAGATTTTCTCAAGAAATAATGCTTTAAAAAGTCATTGGGTGTCACACGTGCCACTGTACTAATTGAGCAGTAAAAATCCAATTTGGCCAGCTAAAGATCAAATTTCAATAGTACACAATAAAAATTTAGACCTTTAAAAGAAAAACTATTCTACATGCCAAGTAATTATACAAATTAGACCCATTATGGTAACAATGTAGGCTTTTTACTGAAGAAAATTTAAGATTTTATTGACCATTTGATTTATTGCTGACCAAATTTGAATATTTATTGATAAAATTTAATTTTTTCTTAACAAAAATGATTTTTGTTAAATCTTTTCGGTAGGGTAATTAAAGGTTCAATGTTCGAGCTTAGTTCAAAAATCCG
Source organism: Phlebotomus papatasi (assembly GCF_024763615.1). Taxonomy (NCBI): domain Eukaryota; kingdom Metazoa; phylum Arthropoda; class Insecta; order Diptera; family Psychodidae; genus Phlebotomus; species Phlebotomus papatasi. Next base: position 18,355,427 of record NC_077222.1, read on the forward strand.
TGCAATCGCTTGATCAAAAATCGTTGGTTTATTTTCACATAAGGGCATAACGAAGACGAGACAGGGAAGGGCTCTTGTCCCTTTTCCCTAAACAATATTCAGTAATTAATAAAAGAACACTGAGATTTAACTCATCTTAAATCTCAAAAAACTAAAGCGGAATAATCCAAAAAATCATTCAAAATGCATTTAACAATATAGTGAATTTTTCAAAGAATATTGCACAAAATTTAATACTAAAATCCTGAAATTGAATTTTTAGGAGGACTTTGGTGGAACTTTTTATGAAGTTATATATGTATATGATAGCAAAATCTTAGATGAATTTAACCAAATTTTTTTTAAAGAAACTGTAGAAAAGCATTCGTAAGGGAAGAGCACCCGGGATCGGAATGTTGAGAGACATGCTCGCTATTTAGTTAAAAATATAAGCCTCAAAATACTTATTGGTAGTCTTGTGTTGTGTATGCTAATCGATATATTAGTAAATCCATTTAACTATATCTGTGCACTTGAATTTCAAATTTTTACAATAAATTAATAAGACAGATGTAACTGTAACTACTTATTCTGCACCTCGGCTCATCCTGAATTTAATGAGGTGTCTAACGAAAAATTGGTTTTATAATTTAAATCTGAGTTAATGTACAGCAATCTTGTGAGAGTTAAATGGTAAAAAGTAATAATTTTTTAAAAATTCATTTGAAATGGTGCAACAATAGCCCGACGATCTGAGGAACACTTCCAATCGCTGGTAGTCTTCCCTTTTCTTATGGTGAATTTTAAAATGAATATTTTAAAGCAAAATTGAAGCTTACTTTTGATCTATTTGACTTAAGAAAATCTTATTACTCATTGAAAAACTAAAAGAAAAAGGTATGTCATTTAACCAAACAACTTAAAATTAATCAAACTAAAATTTATGTACATTTTTCAAGTAAAGTCTTCTAAAGTTTATGGTCTAAAGAACATTTCTTTTAAATGTTCTCAAGTCTAACCGCAATGTTGTCCAAGAAAACCTATTTCAGATCCATGAAATCGTTTTTCTTTAAACCTTAGGATTAGCTAAATTGTTTAACTTTTTATAATTTTACTTAGGCGTTTTTTTCTTTCCCCACGCCCATCTGCTCCTTTACTAAAACCAGGGGCATGATATTTCCCAGGTTTCCCATATGTTTCTAGCGTGCCGAAAACACTTTTGAGTTTAGCTGTTTTCTGTCATTGTAGAACGAATTACAGTGCTGTCTCTCTATATGCACAGTTTGGGTACTTTTTTTTGATAGTTCTCTCTCTGAATATGCACAACTTTTTTTTGAAATTCCCAGCGGTTTTTTTCTTTCTTTTAATAAAATATCATTTTTTTTATTGTTCTAGAATTTCCCGTGTTATTTTAAATATAATATGAGACAGAAAAAATAAAATTAAGAAAATTAAAAACAAGAAAAATTAGTTACCAAGAAAATAATTTTCTTTATTACTTTGTCAAAATGTAAACAAATTGATTTTGAATGCAGCCGACACAAAAGCTGTGCATATAGAGGGTGTGCATATAGAGCGACAGTACTGTAGCAAAATATACTTATACAAAATAAAAGCCAATTTAATAACAAAGAGGCAACCGAAAACCCCAAATTGGCGACCTACGTAGTTTCGGAGATATCTCGTGAAATGTATACGAAAACTGGAAAAAATTTACACTAAAACCGGTCGCATTTTTCAGAACTAATGTCACCCCCCTGACTAAAACTTTTTTTTTGTTTATTTCGAAAACGGCTTCTAGATTTTTTTTTAATTTTAGAATATGTTGGAGGTAGTCAATGTGAAGATAAGATTTTGCCAGGGGTCAGTTCTCCATTTCGGATATTCCGATGCATCTAGGCCACCAATTGGGCCCCTTATGCTTCCCCACTCCTATTCTATCTTATCCCCCGATACGGGTAGCCGCTCTATATCGCAGCTCTGTGTGGACAATCAGTGCCGTTACTATATCACAGCATCCCTTCTCGGTGTGTGTTTGGGATCAGTGACAGCGAATATTTGTATCGACTGAAGTACCGCTTTCATGTCGAAACTCGTTTTCGTACCAGCCTCTATTGTTTAGGCGGTTCACTTTTTTTTTGCCAATATGCACCATTGACAATACTATTCATTCATTCACTGGACGAATTCAAAGCCGATATGGCATGAGAAATCTTTTTCTACTGCTGCTCAGCTTTGAACCCCAGACCTCGCAGTCATAGAGCTACTACTCTATCCACTGACCCACTCGAGGCCCTAGTCAATGTGAATATTTCATACATAGGCAGGATAGGCAGCTATGACTGCCGACAAACATTTAAATATCGAATTTTCGAAAGTCAAAGTTAAACTACATTGATTTGCCTCGAAAATCATGCGAAAATGTAATTCACGGAGAACTCTTTCTTGTAAGTTCTAGCACTCCACAAAGCTGGGATGCTTTGCCACCCCTTCGATTTGAAGTATTCAAAGAATTCAAGAAAAGCAAATGAACTAAAATGTTTTATGAGAATTAATAATAATGTGGAGTGAATAATTCGTTAATATTAAAAATATAGAGAAAAGACAACAGTATAGAACTATAAAAAGTAGGGGAAAGCGCGCTACCTTCGGACGATTTATGCTTCGCACAAATCTTTTTTTCTCAATGTATTATAAATAAATTTGGCCCATTATAATATTTATATTATAATAGCTAGTCCAGTGCCTCAAATTTTCAGAAAAGAGCAATGGGTAAAATGGGTGAAATCCATAAAGAATATAAAGAAGAAATTGAATTGTCCGAAGCTTGAGTCGTCCGAAGGTAGCGCGCTTTCCCCTAGTCGAAAGGTAATTAATAAGAATTGTTAACAAATCTTTTCAAAGGAAATATTTGGTGATCTTCATAAAACTACCAGGCGTCTCCATATTACAGAAAATCCTGTAATTAGTAATTTCTAGATATAGAAAAGCCTTTTACAACAAATTTGTCATAAATTTTGATTAAAAATTTACAAAAATAATAATTAAAAGCGAATGAAATCTATAATAAAAGAGTTGATAAAGCTTAATAAAGGATTTTTCAACGATATGAAAAATTTTACCAGGCGCCTCCACTATATAATATTATATAATTGTTAATTTTATTATTTTGATGGGGAAACCGGAAATCGTCGGGAAATGAGATCTCTCAAGGAAAACTTTTCCTCAACAAAAATTGATGAGTTTTCCTTGAGAGATCCGATTTCCCGACGATTTCCGGTTTCCCCATCAATATAGTTATCCTCACGTCGGTTTTTGCTGCACAATGTTAATTTTATTATTAATTTTTATTTTGAAATTACTCATATTGTATATAGAGACTTTAATTTTAATCAATTCAAAGAAGGTTTTTCAGTAATATACCACCAGGCGCCTCCACTTTCAGCATTACCGCTAAACATTCTAAAAATAGCCTCAATAGTGTTAAAGTGTATTTCTTTTATTCAGTTAATTTTCTTATCACAGTCTGGCGTAAAAACGTTCTTTGGAAAAACTTGTTTGATACATTGAATACAAGTTGTTAATTTTCACTAATTGCTTTTACAAATGTAATTAAATTATGAGCTCTTCGCATAAGAATCATACTCATGATAAATTATCTTTTTGAGCCGGATACTTCAGAAGGAATGCTCATAAAACCTTAAACTTGTTTAATAAATCACTCGACGCACGCCTCCACGTGCCATTTCTTTATGTGTTTTCGAATTTTAATTTTTGACATTTTGTGAATTTTCTTTCAGGATTAATCTTACTCATCCTGACCACGATACCACCATCAACTGGGGATGTCAGCCACCTCGCCTTCAACGGCGTAAATAATCAGTATTTCAACGACATAAGGTATGCAATGGCGCCTCAGAATTCTCATGAAAATGTCTTAATATCTCGATGATCCCACATTTTTTTTACCTGATAAAATCTTTTGTGCGTACGCAGTCTCCTGAGGAATGCCATCCGGGGCGAGCCGAATGTGGACTATCCAATCTACAGTCAGCCACCGGCTACGAGTTTTAGCTGCGCAGGCAGGCACGACGGTGAGTTCTGAGCAATTTTTAGAAGATTTATTCACCAATCCCGGAACAAGATTAACACAAAAATCACCACTCTTTTCTTCTCAATCTTAACGGATTTCTAGCGTTATTGTTTCCCAATAGAGTCGTGGTAATTTAATTAAATTCCATTTTATTTTATCAAGAGATATTCTTGCTCTTTTGATTTGTTTAGCTTTTTATAATAATCATCTACACAACGAAATTGCCATCGTCGGTGGCATTTCTTTGTCGGATGAAGAATTGATATTAATATCACATAAAATGATGAACCTGTTTATATTTTCTGGTGTGAAATATTTGAAATAGTTGATGGTGGAGAAAAAGCTTCAGGGTTTATCACAGCCTTTTACTTTTCAGAAAATATTCAGATTTGTTTTTATTTTGAGGAAGAGAAGTTTTTTTTTCTTTTGTCAACGTGTCACAAGGAGGACTTCTTGATGAGGAATTCCTCAAATTGAATTGCATTTAATTGGATGGATTTTATAGGGGCTTGCGAAGGTTAAACTTTTGAAGGTGGTTAAACCGCTATTTAGCTCATCTTTTTGCTTTATTTTGCTCCAAAAGATCAGTTCGAATTGATTAATTCGACATACCAAAAAGTGTTAATGACTATGATTGAGATCTTTATGATTATCTTCCTTGATACCGTTTAACCTTCACCTACAAGCTTTTTAATTAGCACTTTAACCGCGCATTAACCCTTTCCAGACGATTGAGTCATTTGAATATGACCCTTAAGAATAGTTTTTTCACACATTTTATAAGCGTATAATTTTTTATATATTCTTTTCTCTACATAAATACATAGCTCATAAAATGAATAATCATTCAAGGAAAATATGCAATAGGTTTCTAGAAAGATTTATGACCTCATAAAACTTCCAAAAAAATTCAAAAATCATGATTTTTTTTGGCGGGAATTGAATGTTTCTTATTAGAAATATTTTATGTTTCTTAAATTTAAAAAGCCTTGCAAATGCTGTTATCAATATTTTTGGTTGTAGAAAAAAACGTATTATAAATAGTCTTTATCAAACTCAAGTGCTACTAAGAATAATTTAAGGCAAAGGCGCATCCAAGATTTTAGTAAAAGGGGTCCAAACTTGAAATTTTGTCACTTGGTGTTTGAGAAGAATATTTTTGGAGGATTAGTTAAGGAACAAAATTATGTAATTTTCTTCAAAAAAAATTAACTTAATATAATGAATCTTCTGTTTCTGTCAAAGTTAAAGAGTCTGGAAATGGTTTTGAATTAGGACATTTACCCTATAACATTGCATTTTTTTAGGAAATTTGAATAAAAGCCCCAAAGTCCTACAAAAAAAAACTATTTTGAAGTTTTATTTATTAGATTTTGTGCAATGTTTTTTTTTTAATTCACCATAAATCCGTTTTAATTCCAAAATTGAATGATTTTGGGCTTTTTGGAAAGCTCATAAAGTTCAACAAAAAAACCTTTTAAACGAGTAAAGGTGCTTTTATTCGGTGAAAATGTCTTGGTAAGCTAAAGTAGGGGAAGGCTTCCAGGCTTCGCACACACTCTGGCTTCGAACGCTTCACATTTTTCATTACTAATGAAACTGACCTATTTTTTCAGGAAATGTGACTTTAACCCTTTAAGGAAGAATGGGTCACCCGTGATCCATAGAGAAAATAATTTTTCCTGACTACCTGAAGTTATTTCTTTTTAAAGTTTGTACCTAATCACAAAGTAGAAAGATGTAGGAATCTAGGTTATTTTTTGCAAATCTCCAGATACTTGCTATATAAAAAATATTTAAGCTCAAAAATGACGAATTTTCAAATTTTCACGTTGGTGCTTGAATTTTAATATTTTTAATATTTTTAATTTTTTTTAAGCAAAAACCTCTTGGGACTAGAAACTATAATAACTATACATAATATTTCTCAACAAAGTAAAAATTATAGTTTATTGGTATTTTCAAGAAAGCTTCATAATTTTCATGGGTCATATATGACCCAATCGTCCCTAAAGGTAAAAAAACACCGAATTTGTCTGTAGTGGATTTTCGAAGATTTGAGGTTAGACTGTTTCATGTTTTTGTATATGTGTGCGCAAAATAGTTAATTATTCGTGTAATATTGTGTGATATATCAATTAACTGAGATTTCCCAGTGCAATACTGACTAAAGAAGGTAATATTTTGATAATTTATAAGATACTTCTGCGTATATGTTGTAAATACATAACTTTTTACTCTTGTAGATGACTTCAAAAATGTAAAAAAAATATCATGATCAATGAACCCGAAATCATCCGCATATTATGCCCGGAAGATAGCGATGATGCCGACAATCTTGTCCTGAACGAAAGCGACATAATATGTTTGGAAGAAGACGTGGATGAAGTGGACTTTGAAGTCTTCATCGAAAACGCATCAACTCCGGAAGAACTCCCAGATCCACAGCAATGTGCAACTGTACGTCTGAAATTCCCAGAGACAAACAAAATTGCACCTACCCATTACCATCAAACATGTTTCGCAGAAAACTGAGGTGCATATGGTGCTATCAGAAAAAAGGATTATAAGACCAATTGTATTTGTGAGGCATGCGACATTTATCTCTGTTACCAGTATTCGCAATTGTTTCTATGAATATCATAAAAATTAAAAATGCATTAAATAATACATTTTTTCATAAAAATTATTGTTTTCGTATACAAGTCTTCAAGAGACTTTGAGACCAAAGATTGAATGAGATTTTTTAAAATAAACTTTTGATCGTTTTAATTTTTACTCGCACTCGTTTTTATTATTACAAATATATTCAAGTTATTTATCCTTCAAAAATAACAGAGCAAACAATTAAACTAGTCGTTTGGAAAATTTTGTGCTTTTTTACCTTTAAGGACGATTGGGTCATATATGACCCATAGTTTTCTAGGAGTCCTAGGGATGGGAAAATTTCTTTTTAACCGTAAATCTCTTATTTAGGCTAAAATATCGAGGGAAACTTGATTTCATTGAATTTCGCTCAGCGGAAGGCTTCTCGTCCTTAAAGGGTTAAGCTTTCAAAATATATTGATATTGATAGGCCAGATCCATCAAATGAATAAGGGTAAAATATGAAATGTTCGAATCTAGAGTGTGTGCGAAGCCTGGAAGCATTCCCCTATTCTTCAATTATTTTGGGTTTGAAGCTTTTTCTAAATTTCTTTGAAAATTGTATAGACGGGAGGCAATGGTCCCTCTTTGTCCCTTCCTTGCTACGACCTCGATTGAAGGATTTGGAGGATTTCTAAATCTCGGGGAGGTCTTTCAGGTTTCCCCTACATAATTAACTTTTTCATAATTTAATTCTCGTATTCCCTAACGTCCAATGTGATTTAATAAGCAGTTGAAACTTTCAGAAATATTTCAACAATCATGAAAAAGCTCAAAAGCTTAAGATTCTCGAGATAGTTTATGAAGAGAGATCGTTGCGCCAGAGAAACAGGTTTTTCTAAATTCATCTTTTGGCATAATTCACTGAATATTATGCTCTTATGCTAATGCAAAAATCTATTTTTGGCTCCACATCCGCAATTCTATGACTCTTTCTCTTGAAGTCTCGCCCTCGCTTTCATCATCAGGGATTTCAAAAGAAAAAAAAAACTGTTCTTTTTCAGGCTACTATGCAGACACTCAGGCAAGGTGCCAGGTCTTTCGTGTTTGTGCTAACACGGATCTGACTGGTCAGGGATTTGCCTTTCTCTGTCCCAATGGCACATTGTTTAGTCAGAAACACTTTGTGTGCGATTGGCACTACAATGTGGATTGTTCACAGAGCCCTGCTTTCTACTCGAAGAACGAGCAGCTGGGCAAGAGAATCGAAAGCCATGAGCATATGATGACCATGGTCAGGTACATGCAAAATTTTGTCATGACACGACCTTTTGCCCAAAATCAACCCTCAACCAGTCAGAGTGGATCCTCCTCATCTGTCTTCCGTGGTAATGGAGGTGCTGCTGGAGGTGCAAATTTTGGCGCCAATTTGTTCGCCAATGCCGGAGGATCGTCCTTTGGACAGGGATTCAGAGATTCATCATCCTCAGCCACAAATTTCGATGCTTCATCAAACAGTCAAGCTCATCATAAGATTTACGTCTCAAATCTTGGGGAATTGTCAACTGAACCCGGATCTGGATTTGATCTTTCCAAATCGAACATTATCAATCAGAATCTTGACTTCCAACAATCCAGTATATCAACAACTTACAAAGGACACGATTTCAACAGTGGTAGAGATTTTTTTTCTTTAGGATTTTTACTGTGTTATCACACTTGCACATTAAAATTTTAATGTGATTCACATTAATTGTCGCTGGTGAGAGTCCAAATGTGTAATTTGTGTGTTTGAATCATTTTATATTTAAAATTTGATCTATTTGTTGATAAAAAGGTAGACTTGGCCCGCAAAATTTGATATAAATTTATTTATAGCATTAATGCGAAAAATTAATGCGATTTTTTCTTTAATTTTTTAATGTGAAAAATATTTATGCTTTAGGTAAATTTAAACTTATTTTTGCAGGCCAAGTACACTTCTTTATCAATAAATAGAAAAACCCCAAATATTAAGTGACTCAAAGATACAAATAACATATTTGGACGCTCACAAGCGACAATTAATGTGAATCACATTAAAATTTTAATGTGCAAGTGTGATAATGCCGTTATAGATATAGATCCTAATAAATTTCAATCTTCCAGGACATTCAAAAGCCAGCTCTCATCCTTTCCATGGAAAGTTCAATGCTGTCTTTTCGGGTTCAGGGAACCTTATTGGTTTAGGTGGGCAGGTTTCTGGTGGAACGGGGAAATTTTCAGGATCTGCAGTACAGTCAAACCCAATCTACTTGCCGCCCCGTCCGGAAAATACCTACATCCCTCCAGTAGCTCCACAAATCACCCCAACTGGAAGTACGGGAAATACTCAAGTATTCCCAACATTCCCAAGTAATTTGGTAAGTTCTTGGATAATTTTTCATCCTCTGATATCTGACTAATTCCTCAAGTATTGTACAGACTCAAGACTTGACCGACTTCGGACTATTTCCTGAAGACTATCTCGAGACTCTCGAGGAACATACTGTGAAAAACAGGGACGTGAGTAGTCAAGAAAGTTTTGCGCGAACTGACCATTTAGCCACGCTAAATGGAACCCTTGCCCTTAAAGTTCCTGCCCTTGATCTTCTTCCTCCATTTCTTGATCCTATCGATCCTGTTGGAGTTATTAACAATACCCAAGCGGTGAGTCTGGAGGGAGACAAGCGCAATATTGTCCCTCTTCCGACAGACTTGCTTCCTCCTTTTGATGATCCTGTCTTGACAACCACCCAAATCCCTAACACCAACACTCCCTTCAGCATTTTTGTACCAGATGAACTGACGACAGAGATTGAAACAACAACCGAAGATGTTCCAGAGACTACAATTGAAATTAAAGGCATCGAAGAGCCTGAGAAGGATTTATTGCCTCCTTTTGAGGCCAAAGATGTAGGGTTGATACAGGAACAGACAACTTTGGTAGAGTTTGAAAGCATAGGTACGACAACTGAAGCTTTGAAGGAGGATAATTCTGTAGAAGAAACAACGCTTCCAATTGCAACAACTACTGAAAAGGTTGAAGAGGACGTTCCTATGATTAGGCTACCTGCCACAGATCTGCTTCCTCCTTTTGAGGGTAGAAAATCTCGAATAGATCTTGAGGATTCTATCAAAGAGAAGACGACTCTTATGATGGAGACTACGACAGGAAGCATTGAAGAAAGCAGCCCTAAAGTTACAGTGCCTCCGACAGATTTGCTTCCTCCTTTTGAAGGAAGAAAGTCTCGAATAGATCTTGAGGATTCTATTGAAGAGAAGACAACCCTTATGATAGAGATCACAACAGAAAGTATCGAAGACGACAGTTCCAAGGCTAAAGAACCTCCCAGAGATCTGCTTCCTCCTTTCGAGGGTAAAAAATCTCGTACAGAACCTGAGAACTCTATTGAAGAAAAGGAAGAAAAAACAACCCTTATGATAGAGACCACAACAGAAAGCATTGAAGAAAACAGCCCTAAGGCTAAGGAACCTCCTACAGACCTGCTTCCTCCTTTTGAGAGAAGGAATTCTTCAACAGAATCTGGAAATTCTGTAGAAGAGATGACAACTTTTGTATTTGAGACGACAACAGGGAGATTTCAAGAAGACATTCCTAAGAAGCCAGCATTGGATCTGCTTCCTCCTTTTGAAGATCCAGACGAATCTCCGCAAGCAACCACAGAGAAAATTCCTGACATTCAAACCTCAGCAAAACATTCCACAGAGGAAAATCTCCAGGAAATCTCAACCACAGAAATTGCTTCCACTTCCGTATCCCCTGAGCCTGCGAGGACAGAAACTGCCACAGACTTTACAGAAATCTCTACGGTCTCTCCAGGAGAAGATACTGCAACCCCAGAGATTTCTGTAACTGATCCTATCGATAGACAAAATTTCATAGGGAATGCCATTGATCAAGTTGGGCAATCTTCTAAAAATGATATTCCCATTCTTGTTCTGGAATTGTTGCCTCCAAAGGAGGACTTTCCAGTAGTGTTTGACCCAACAACTTTTCCCACAACTCTTGCCGATGAGGAAATCCAGGCCAGAGAAGTGAATGAAGAGCTAGTGAATCAGATGGATGGGTTTTTTACCAATCCAAATTACACAGAGTCTCCGGAAATCCCTACGACGGAAAACGCAACGGTTTTCCCAGAAGAAATTACAATGACTACCCCAATGACTTTTTCGACTTCCCAAGTGACTCAGACGACTAGGAGACTTACAAGAACCAGGACAACAACTCAAGTTGTCCCTAGGGGATTTCAGACTACGAAAAATTACAATATGACCACGACAGTGTCTCCAAGAGACAGTAAAGACTATGCCAGATACTTGAGGAATCGCATGAGACAATTCCTGTACGTTTCCCAACACAGTCCAGCTTTTACGACTCCCACTGTTCCTGGTGGCTTTACAAAGGCTCCCAGTCGAGTAGCCACTCGAGCTGGAAGAGCAGGACACATGGCCACAAGACGACAGACATCTGCAATGCCAGAAACTTCCACGACTGCCAGTACTCAAGAATCTCTTGAATTTTCCACTAAATCTACTTCTGATCTTCAGGTAACAGCACCCCCGAGAGTATCCACTGTTCCCACAGTGCCTGCTCGGCCTCCACAGACAACTACCGTCACCACTACTCGATTCCCTCTTCCACAACCGACAACAACTCCTCTTCTGGACATTCGGTTTGGTGATGATGATTCTGCAAAGACAGTCATGACACCGTCGAAATACTTTGCCCTTCCTCTATCTCCAGTGGAGATCAAAGAGAGAGAACTGAAGAAATTGGGTCTTTTGAACAGAAAACCAGAAACTCAGGATTCTGCAAAGGAAGGAAGTGCCTTCTTCCCGCAGAGAGTTCAATTTCCCCAGAGATTTACTCTTCCAGCTGTACCACTTTCAACGGGATTCTCTCATGTGACTTCCCATCAAACCACCCCAGTCGTTTCGACATTCCATCAGCCTACTCTCTACCAACCCCCTCGAGCTACCAGTCTTCCCAGTAGATTTTCTTCCAGTTCATCACAGGAGAGAGCTACAGACATTCAGATCATTCGAGCAAATGGCTACTACTTCAATGATCCTAGAGAAAGGAAACAGTACTATGATGCAGTGGCACGTGGCCTATACAATGATCATGGGAATGGGTATGTGTACATCAAGCCTCAATTCTCACAGCTTCAGGAAGTTCCAACGCAACGTGTACCGACCGTGGTCAAGCACCATGAACTCCAGCATTCTGGGTACAATTTCGGTAGGAATATGTATGCTGGGCATTTTAATCATTTGGGTACCTCGTCTGATTACAGTGGCGGTCAGGCGAAATTCCTCGGGGCCAGGGATACGGAAGGAGGAAGCATTTTTCGCGGCTATGATTCCTATGCAGCACCTCTGAATCATGTGGGTCAACTGCCATCTGACACAATCTACCATTCAGCCCAGTCACAACCCCAAAATACCCTCTCACACTTCTGAGATGCCTCCTTAGCCAACTCCTCATTCCCTTTTAGCTCATAATTTAGCATTTAATTCAATTCTCTTTTGCCATTTTTTTGTCATGCGAAAATTCGAGAAAATAAAACGTCGGATAATTTGAATTTTAATTTGTACTTGCATGCTAGTGAGTGGGTTTTGCGCGCTGGAATGGTCTGCGCTTAAAAATTTTCGCCGGCTAGTGAGTTTGTTTTCACTCAATACCCGGCCAACACAATGTTAACGGTGTTAACAACTAGCTGCTTGTTAATAGCAATAGTAACAGAGTTGTTAATGTGCCGAACAAAGATCACCAACTTTAACATGAAAATGTCATAGGATTGGCGCTCGTGGTGGATGATAGATGAACTACCTAACAGAATTCTAACAGCGCTGCTACCATTCTGTTAATTCTTTTTTACTTTCCATTGGCTCATTTTTTCTTATTTTATTTTAAAAGAAAAACATAAATTCAATGAGAAAAAATCTATTTTATTAAAAAAAAATATTATAAAAAATTCATAAAAATAACTTGTTTAAACATTCAAATTGGTTTTTTTAGTTATGTTTAAAAAATTGCATGGATTTATAAATTACAAACAAAAAAAAAACGAAAAATATTAAACAATTTAAACTTAACTTTTAAGGATTACTAGGCTTAGAATAATATCGCTGCTTAAACGCCCTCGAGACTCGGTGATTGGGAGATTTGGCAGCTTCAGAAGTTTTAGGACTTTCATTAACTCATTTTTCCAGGATTCTGTTGTGAGTTGTAACGTTATCGGGAACCCCTCCTTGTGTAAGAAAATTGTTAAAAATCCTGGAGTAGTATCTTTGAGAGTACCCACGCAGCTTCTTGAACACCCTATCTGTTACAAAGAAAAAAAAAATGTAAGATATCATAATAATATCATAATAGATAAGGCGTGAACAGAAGAGGAATGAGATTTGTTCACTTGTCTCTTGGCCAGATTCTTGTTAAACTGCGAAAGAATAGTTGTAAATCGCGAGTTTCATAAGATTTTATCAACTATTTTAGACTTCTGCATAATTTTTCAGAACAAAAATCACTGAAAGAAGAGTAAATATTTCATAAAGGGAAATTTGAGGCTTAAAGCCGCTACCTTTGGTCTCCCGACCAGAAATTTATTCACGAAAAAATTAAAAAAAAACCTTTAGTTCGCGGGATTTCACGGATTTTTTCAAAAAAAATCTTTTAAAGATTGCAATTCAAGTTTTCCGGAGCAGGAGATGTTCTACTGTAAAAGGGATAGTTTAGACTAGAATACGCTCCTAATGTTCTCTTGGTCCTGTTGAAAAACTCGTCAAATAACAAGACGATTTTCTTAATTTTTGAGGTTTTAGGTCAAACTTCCTAGACAAACATAACTAAACAAGGAAGAACTTTCCTGAAACTTTTCTGATGATAGAATTTACTAAATAGAGTAAACCGCAGTTCCATGGATTTTCTCTATTTTCTAAGACGTTTCAGACTAAACTTCCTGGACAAACGTATCTGAAACATCAGGAAGATTTGTCATAGAAAGGAATAATTGAGGCTAAAATCCACATCCCTATGGTCTCCTTTCTGACCAAGAATTTGGAGAATTGATTTCCTCAATTGTTTGCGGTTTTAGTTCGGATTTCCTGGACAAATGTTAATGTAAGTGTAGGAGATGTTGAATACAGGAGTAATTTAAAAGAAAATCCACTCTCGGTGGTCTTCTGACCACGAATTTGTCAAAAAAACAAGAAAGAAATTTTAAAACAAGAAAGAAAGTTTTCCTCAATTTTTTTTAGATTCCAGTCCAAACTTCCTGGACAAATGTTACTGGAAGAGTAGGAGATGTCGAAAACAGGGGTAATTGAGAACAAAATCCACTCGCGGTGGTCTTTTGACATGGAATTTGTCAAAAAACAAGAGAGCAACATTGAATTGCAGGATTCCACAGATTTTCCTCAATTTTTTGAGGTTTCAGCTCAAATTTCCTGGACAAACGCTACTGTATGAGGAGGAGCTATTGTGGACAGGGCTAATTGAGACTAAAATCCACTCCCGGTGTTGTTTTCAACAGGAAATTGTCAAAAAAAAAACAGGAGGAAGTCTTTGACTCGCGGGATTCCACAGACTTTCCTCAATTTTATGAGGTTTTAGTTTAAATTTCCTGGACAAACTGATACAGAGTCTATTATATGCAATTCTTAGGGGGATAAATAAGACTAGAGGCCAGTTCTGGTGCTTTCCTGCCTAGGATTTTCTGAAGGAAAATGAGACCTAGAAAGTCAGTTAATTTTCAGGAAATAAAAGTGTACGTCAATGTTACTTTGAACTTGTTCTGTTTCTCAACTCCGTTATTTCTTTTTTGGGTACAGTAGAGTCTCGCTATAGTCCATATTTGGTTCCAGATTTGACACTTGGGTCGCACTATAGTCCATGCAATTTTTTAAAATTATCAGCGACTTTTAGTATTGAAATTGCTCGACGGCTTCCACTTTCTTTGCAATTGTGGTATTTGTCCTCGCTCTCTTCATTACGGATCACAATTATCACAACTACTCAATATAGTTTACCAAAAATATTAAAATAATTATGACAACATTGCATGTCGCGTATTAAAACACATAACCTCGGTGATTTGAAATCAACAGTCGATAAATTGTGGACTATAGAGCGATGTCCTATAGCGAGACTCTACTGTACTTACCTCATTAATTTTTTGCAGAACACTTGACTCACGACACAGGATTTGTTCACTTTTTTGTATAAAATTGCACACCGCGACGAGCTGAACCAAACGTCAAAAGCAAAATTTTTGCGATCGACATCGACCGCTTTGGAACGGTAAAATAGCTGAAAAACCTAACAGCACTGCACTGGCATTAATTCATGCCAACTGTCACCTACTTTCCACTTGCATGTAATTGGTAACATCGGCTGTTAAAATTGTGTTATACTTTTCGCTGTTGGCTAGCCGGGTATGCTCAAAATCAATAAAATTGATGTTTTTTTCTTGGAAAATTTTATTATATAGTTTTTTTTTTAATACAAGAAAATAAAACCAGGGATATGCTATATCTTGCAAGGAGTAAAAATTAGAAAAAAGAACATGTTTAGAAAGTTTTAAGCCGCCCGCCGCGAGAATTGCAGCGCAGATGTCAGTAGTCTCGGTTGTTGTTTTTGTTTGCACTTTGCAACAAAAACATGGTAATAATTTCACGTTGTTTTTGCCATTTTCCACTAATTTTAATACCATAAAATGAAGGTCAGTGAGATTTAGGGAACCAGACCAGCCTCCGCGAGAACTTGACCTCGGGAGATATTGTGTGAATTGCGCAAAAATCCAAAACAAAACCAATGTGTCAGTGATAAAAGTGTCGAACGCGTTCCTGGAATCCCCGGCTGATAGGGCTTTTTTCGTGGAAAGTGTGGATGTTTCTGTCGCTATCCAGCGTTGAGATAGTCTCTCGAGGAGGGAGTTTTGCGCGGAAGTGGCAGTGAAAGTGGTCGAGAGAACCGAAGATAAGTGGGAGCTGAGTTCGGGTGTGATTGGAAGTGGTGGCGAACCAGACAATCGAGCCACGGAGTCACATTCCTCTCCAGTCACTTGAATCTCGGCTGTCTGTCCGAACGTGCTTCTCCAGTGCGGCAGAAACGCAATTAAAAACACCTGAGATCACAGCAGGAATCTTACAAAGTGGTATTCAGGGAGTGTCTACGTGGACTGTGAGTCTGTGAAGTGAATTTATGGTGATTCTGAGACATAGTTGTGCGAATCTAGTGCAAAAATCCCAATTTTGATTGTGAAGAGAAAGCCAGGGATTAGTTCCAGAAGGAAGGAATCTTCTTTGCATGTTCTTGTGACGCAATCTCTGCACAAATGACATCAACATTCATTGGAGGAGTCGAAGGGTGAGTACAATCCGGAAGATCCTTTAAAACAGCCTCTAGACTAGATACCTGCAAGAGATCACGCGGAATCGAAAGTGGGTTTGTGGATCAATCGGTTGCTCATTAATTTTGGCCAAAGAGATGGCCAGATTACGGAGGAACATGTGTCGATTGGTCAATGAACTTGTCGATTGTGATTTCTCGCTCCAAATGCTCCAGAGAATGTCTTGAATTTCTGACCAATGAGACAAACATGAAACTCCAATATTCAATTAACTTACTTTGTAGCTGCAACATGAAATCCAATTGCAGGATTATTCATTGAAATTGCATTGAAATTCATAAATAAATCGTTGAGAAGATAGATAATCTAATTAAGAACTGTTATTAAAATTTTAGTTTTTGAAGAGTCAAAAAAAGTCCTAATTGCAGGAAATTTTAAATAAAATTATTCATGTTCATGTCTATAAACTGATACGGCTGCCGGTGACTTATCAGAACCCGACCTCGTCTGTTAAAAACTTCAAGACTTATGGCCCCTACACACTAGAAAAAATATATCCATATTTTAGAATTTTCATACACAATCGTAGTGAATTTGCCTCAATATGGACATAAATTACTGTAGTGTGTAGAGTAGAGGCCATAAGAATGAGGAAGAGTGGGGTAGTTCACGCATGCATTTCTTCCTAAAATAAAAAAAAAATTGTGCGATGAAAAAGAATTACAGTGAGAACTCGATAGAGTCAACCCCCAATAGGGGCAATCTCCAATAGAATCAACAGCTATTTTTTTACTCTACGGACTCCGATAGAGTCAACTTTTCCATTATTATTGAACTAATAATATTGTATGACTTTTTCGAAATTAAAATCAGTGATTTGGTGTATGAATGTATCGCTTTTACGCAAGAAAAAACAATATTATGATAAAATTCGTATAATAACCGTCTAATCACTTTTCGAAAAAATAAAATACTTTTCGTGATTTTAAGCATTTTGGCCGATTGAAAGTTCTCTTGTCTTAAGATTTTTTGATTAGGCCCTATGAGTCTATGAGGCCCTAAGAGTCACCGAATCCAATGGAGTCAACAGGCCTGGAAATAATTAGTTGACTCTATCGAGGTCCCACTGTATTTAGAAATCGTCCTGCATATTTTCAGATAGTTAATACTCAGGAGAAAAAAACGGAACATTGTTAGTCTGAATGATCTCAATATGTTTCATATTCGTTTAACAAAAATAAGTCCTGAAAATAAATTTCACTGCGTGAACTGCCCCATCATCCCCTAATCCATTAGAACTTTATTAACAAACACTTTGCAATCTTACAAACAAGGGATGGCAAAGCGCCCTAGGCTTTGCGAAGTGCTGGAACCGTTGCTATGCTTCCAGAACTTTGGCGTCATTTACCGTTTACCGATTCTCAACCGATTTTATCCGTTTCATAAATCACTCAAAAGATCCCACAAAATAGAGATTTAAGTGCAATAAAATTGATTTTCGGATAAATATTACTTATTATTAGTTCATAATCGGTTCATTACCGATTCACAACCGATTTCAACTGATTTATTACTCATTCAAAATATTACTCAAAATACCTTGAAAGTAATATAAGTAAATTACGGATAAAAATTAGTTGTCAGTTATGAACCGGGTCATTACCGGTTCAGAACCGATTAGAACCGGTTCAGTTTTATCGAAAATTCCAAGACCTTTCCAACGAGCCAAAACATGATACAGTAGAGTCTCTCAAATCTTAATCTCTCAAATTCGAACGCCGTTTGGATTCAAAATGTCAATTGTGAGGTTATGTTAGAAAGTTCGTATTCTTGGTGAATGAAAATCATATTTATGTGCTTCTTCCTGAATGTTTACATACATTATGGTCGTGTAAAATGAAAAGGAAGTATGTTACCACTAAGACTTGCGAGAAAGTACGGGAATTTGATTCAAAGTACAATTTAATCTCACATAAATTTCGTTAGTTTTGAAAAAAATCGTTCGAATTTGGGAGGTGAGAAATGTCAAAAATACCCCCCGAGCGTTCGAATTTAGGAGACTCTACTGTACCATTCGGATGATAAATACCCTTTCAAGAGCCTTTTTAACCTTTGAACTTGAAAAATCGTTATTAGGAATGACTGATATTTTCGTATAAGGACGAAATGTCCGCTTGAACATATCCAAAAATGAAAAAATCGCACGGCGCGCTATTGAGCAATCCCAAAAACACCATGGTCTTGGAGGGGTTAGGGGAGGGGTGTAATGATGTGCGGAAAAAAAATTAGGAACATGATAACGAACCCTGGGACGATTTATGAGGGTCTCCGAAAGTCCCAAGTCGCTATCTCTTACAGTTTTGTCTCTAGAGCTGGCGACAGCGTGACGACATTTCTTAGGAATTGCCTGAACCGCTAGAATTTCTTGAAAAAAAGTGGTCCTCGGGGGGAGGGAGGGGGTGAAAAAATCGAGGTATAATATGTATATACTGCTCACTTTGTGAAGTTCGAGCAGTAAAATCACTAAACATAATTCATTCTAAATTAAAACGGTTATCTTAAAAAGCAAGGTTACGTTGCAATTAACCTGAAAAATAAAAAGTCTTTAGTTTTGTCAAAATACTTAAAAATTCTGATAAAAATGAATGTATTTTAATAAAAGTTCAATTTATAAAACCAACAGCGACCTCTTTAGCTTACGATGTCAATATTATTTTACTTGAATTGGGGAACGAAATGTCTCATATAAAATTTTAAAACATATTTTTTGATTTTTTCTCAATATATTAATAGAAATTGAGATATTTAAACGCAACAAAAAACTTACAAAATGCTTTGTTTGCAGTATTAATTATAAATTGCAAATTAAATTGAGATGTAAGAATTCAAAAATGTTCTTTTGGCCCGTTTCCTTTGAGGTTAGGTTCAATGTAACCTTAAATTGGATAAATTTTATGTTTTTGGGATTAGAATTTAATAAATATTATATAAATTTAAAAGGACTTTTAAATTAAGTAGTTTATTTTGTGTTTGATAAATTATTACTTAAAAAATTCTCCTACGAGATAATACACTTTGCATTTTTGAGGTTACACTGGGCATAATCAAAATGTCCTCGAATTAGTCTATTGGACAAATATGAAAATTAAGTCCATTATTAATTTACAATAAAACAAACCCAGGAATACAAATATTTTGTGGTTAATTAGCCCTCTATAAGAAAATTCTTTGCAATGGTTATATAATCGTTATAATAAACATAACCTTTAAAAATGTTTCTTAACTTTGAATACAATAACTTTTTAGTTTTTTTGCGTACCTCAGATAATTATCACTATATTTCCCCTTTAAGAAACAAAATAAAAACATTTAAAGTGTAATTAAACTATTATTTAAATGAAGCTAAGTTTTTATAAACTTCTTTTTTACAATTTTCTATAGGATAGGAAACTAGTGAAATCAGTGAAATGCTCATACGAATCCTGTAAAAGTTTGGAAAAAAACAATATTTTTTCTATTATTTCATCACAGCCAGAGAGGCTGGAAAACTTAAAAAAAAACATGCAATAAATTAATAACAGGGTATATAAAGATTAAAAAAAAACAGTCTTATCATAGAGCGTGTTTTTACGCACAATCGCAGTCCCGAGAAATATTACACAATATATTCTCTGGTTTTATTTCAGCATAAACACTGTGTTTCTATTTTGCAATTAAAATGACACACTATCACTAAATTCTATACTTGATCTCAATTTAATTGTGATGCAAAATCCAAAGTCCTCAGAGATTTCTTCAATCTTACTGGTTCCCAATTCTCTTCTAAAAAAAAAATGCCCCAAGTCAACCAATTGATCAATTTGTCCCATTGAATTTTACATTTATTTATAGAAACTATTCTTTAGCGCCCTTTCTTTTAAATTTCTTGACCTCAATTTATATTTCTCAAAGAGTGAGAGACGTTTGCAATAAATTTCACGAGTTTATTCCACGATTAAATTGAACTTTCTGTGCATTTCCTGGGCAAAAGAGAAATTGCGTCTAATGGATGTTTCCTTGACATCAATTGTGCGGTAAATAATTCCTCAATTCAACCCCTTTCCACAAATTCATACCCATCCATGCAACTTGTTCAGTGATAAGGAAAAGTAACAGGAACAGCTGGTGTGGGAGATTCTCGATTGCCTTGGAAATTTTTTAGAATGGAATGGAAATTTTCACAAAATATGTTTTCCATGGCATCTCATTAAGAAAGTGGGTACTCCGATATGCAAAAACTTCCTATGCAAAGGTTACAAAATTTACAGTGTGTATTTATTTTATGTATTTATTTTACGTTTTTTTTGGCAACATTCATTAGGATTAAAATTGCAGTGATTAAAGCGATAAAAAACTAAATCTTATTACTAGAAAAGAATATTACCAAAAAATACTTATTATCGCAGGCATCACAATAATTTTTTTTAAGACTCCGAAGAATTTAAAACTGGTCGTTCGGACGGTCAGTTGACGCGATATAAAACAAATAGAAACCATAAAAAGTTAACTTACAAACAAGTTATTTAAGCATACAAATTATAAATGCATAATATTATAATATAGGTAAACAAACGTATGTTGTCGATGTACAAGAATTTAAAAGAAAAATACAAAGAATCATCTACCCAACAAAATCAAAGGCCTCAAAGGCTATGTTAATAAAGCCGTTAAAATTATCAATATTAAGAATATGCAAGATTTTTTCGCAAAAGTAAAAGAAGAATAAATCATACGTTTTATAAAAAGTTCTGAAACGATTGCAACTATTAATTTTTTTTTAGCACTTTAAAGACGAGACACTTTTTACGGACTGAAAATCAACAATAAAAATTAAACTGAGAAACATAATCAAGTCTTACATCTAAAACCTTGGAAAGTCCAACAGAGTCTGATTCGGTGTATTTTGTGTTTCTATGAACGATAGGGACAAAAATAGCCCAAAAATTTAAGTAATTTTTCTGAAAATACCAATGAAAAATATTTTTCGCTTTAATGAAAAATATTAAGCAGGGTAAAGTGGTACAAGTTGAACAATGGTACAATTTGAACAGGGCTTTTTTTCTTGATAAATTTAGTACTTCATTTTTATTTGTATGTTTTTAATGCTTTAGTTTTATAATTTGGTTTAATTGTGTTAATTGTGCTTAAAAACAAATTTTTTACTGTATTTATCAAGAAAAAAGCCATGTCCAAATTGTACCGGCGAATTGTCCAACTTGTAACACTATGTCCAACTTATATCACTTTATCCTATGAGTATTGTAATTTTTATTGCCAAAAGGGTTTTGCTTAAAAAAAATTTGAAATATAAAAAATAAATAAAATCAATTATGAATTTGAGAATTAAAAAATTCGCCGCTTTTGAGCTTAAATATTTACTACATAGCAAATATCTAGAAACTTGCAAAAAATATTCTAGATTCCTTCAACCTTCTACTTTACAATTATGTACAGACATAAGAAAAAATAACTTTAGGTAAGTCAGGAAAAATTATTTTCTTTATGGGACACTAGTGTTCCAATCGTCCTTAAATATTGTTACCAAAATATGATTTTTTTTCAATTCCAAAAAAAAAACAAAAGAAAAAAATTAAAGAAAATGAAAAAAAAATTAATTTGTTTACATGACGATTTTCCCATTAATTATTTTATTTCCTTATAATAAATTTTTAACTCGTTTCTGCGAACGTTTAGAATATTTAAAAAAAATTTACTAGATATAGAATTATTTTTTACTTACCAAACCAATTAGCCCTTAAGGATGAGAGAGTCAAAAATTGGAGGTCAGAAAAAAAAAACTTTTTTTGACTTCTTTCTTAAAGCCTCTACACATTGGGAGCAATTTTCGTAAAAAATTGCATTTTTGACAAAATTTTGACGTTTCCACTTAAAGTGTCTACACATTGGGAGCAATTTTCGTCAAAAATTGCGTTTTTGACAGAAATTTGACGTTTCCCCCTACAACGCTGCAGGGAATTTCCTTCAAAAAAGCAATTTTTGACAAAAATTGCTCCCAATGTGTAGAGGCCATTACAGCAGTGCAGACAATTTTCTTCAAAAAAGCAATTTTTGACAAAAATTGCTCCCAATGTGTAGAGGCCATTACAGCAGTGCAGACAATTTTCTTCAAAAATGCAATTTTTGACAAAAATGCAATTTTTGACAAAAATTGCTCCCAATCTGTAGAGGCCTTTAGAGCAAAATATAATTTAGATGACTGTGAGAAATTCTTTTTTGGGACACCGGTGTCCCTATCGTCCCTTAAGGGTTAGAGAACTGACAGTTTATTTTGGTCAAGATTTTAGTAAAAGTAGAAATCAAATATGTATAAAAAAAAATGAAAGGGCATTATAATTTTTTAGTGTTTAAACATAATGCAAAGTTCTTGGAATAATGACCAAAAATTAATGTTTAACTGACTAAATTGGTGTCCTTTTTCGACTAAGTTTACTTTCTTAGCTGATTTTTACTAACACAAAATTTTTATCGTTATTTTTACCCCTGAAAACAGTATTAATCTGATCCATGTGTTAATTTAGCATTGTATAATTTCCAAGATTCGAATAAGGCTTGAAAACTGCTGGTTTCTAGACACATAAAGTTTGTAAAAAACAAATAATAAGAACGCTAAGAATAATTTCATTGGACTTTAACTCTTTGTGAACTGGTAGATCATCGATGATCCAAAGTTTTTTGCCATCTAAGTCAGAAAAAAATATTTTTGTCTGGGACATCGATGACTCACTGGCTCATGTGGAAGCATACGGAGGATTTTTATTCGAAAGTTGTATTTCGAAATAAGATCCCCCCACTAAGGGCTCAACACAATTACGACTTAAGCCGAGAGACGGCTTAATGTTATAATCAAAATTCAAAATAATGATCAGTTTCGACCTAACAATTTCTCAACTTAAATCGAGAAACGATTTAGTTAGTGAGAAACTGATGGAAATTTAGTCCCAGTGTAGCAGTGATTTATTGTTCAGGGAATAATTAAATTGTTTAGTTAACACGTTTTTATTTCGATTTATGGACATACAAAGTGGAAGACGAAACTGCTTGCTAGACAAAGCACATATTCTTGGGAAGAGAATTCAAGTGCTAAATAATCCAAGCATTGAGTTACTTAAATTCGAAATATTTCAAAATGGAATAGAAAGTCTACAAGATTTTCTATTTTAGTCTGGGCACACTTGGGGAATTTATAATAGAGAGTGAAGAAAATTATCTCAGGAACGAACCACTACGGGAGATTTCCTAAGAACCGGTGCATAGCACCCATAGCGCAGTGGGGTACATTTCGAAATTTCCCCGTTTAGAGGACCCCAAATGGTTAATGACGTATATTCTGTTTGAAACACTTTTTATGTTTTGAGTTTAAGCATTATTTCTAAAACTCAGATAATTTGTAATTTAGATAACAAAGTTTCTAAATACACAATATTTAGGGTTTTTTAATTCCTCTTACGTTTATTTTCCAGTAATATCTTTAAGTATAAAATTCCTTTAGAAGTTATAATAACACCACTCAATGTTTGAAAAGTCTTCATGAATTTGGTTGAAGTTTATCTCCCTGCAAAGTTCTTGTGATTAAATAAATTATCGCGCATTCATTGATATCTCAAGTGTTATTCCCACTTTATCAATTTTACAAAGCCAATTTCCGCGTGGTGCAAAACTTGAGAGTGCTACAGCCGCTACAGCTATATTTATGCTTCGGATATTTAATTACAGTACCTGTAATATAGTGCAGGCAGTACAGTATCTAATATTTTGCAGACAAAGAGTACGGTGCAACTTTATAGATCTCGTCTATTAGTCTACTAACTTAAGAGATTTCCGATGTAACTTTATGAACGGGATGTCAAATTTCGTAACTTTACTAATAGGAAGAAAATTGAATTTTACTTGTCTCAAACATTTTAAGGATTCTAACTCCGAACTTTCCTACAACTGCTTTATATTCAAGCATTTGTTTGTGAAATATTTTCATCTTCAGAGGGAGATAATGTTTTTTTTCATTTTAATGTGTTTTACACGTTTTAAAACATTTAAATAAAACATTTGTGGAGCATAAAGCAGAGTTCATACTAAAAACTTTAATGATTCATTCTGAAATAATATTATTAAGTCTCTCTCTTTTCTTCTTTCCCATATTGTTCAAGTTATGATATAAGCGCAAAGAAATTTTCATCAATGAATCGTGAATTTTGTAAAGATTTATAAAGCATTATGATTAGATTATTTTTGATGAGCAACTAAAAGAAAATAACATGCATGAGAAATACTGACAGACTTTTATAAAATTCGGAAATATTGTTTAAAATATTTCGAAAATAGTTCAACAAGGAAATTGAGTAAGTTTTACACCTTAAGCCTTATCCATTAATTAAGTATTTTCATAAATCAAAGTTCTTATCGACGAAACTAAAATTTTTATGGAAAAAAAATATTATATTGTAATATCAAGATAATTATAAATTATTTATTAACCATAAAGATTTATTGTGTAATTAAAATGTTTTAATCCCAATAGATATTTAAGTCCCATCGTGTATAATTGCTATTGCTTGAAAGTATTCAATGTTCTAAATAATTAGGAACGGTGCTGGTCAAAATCCGGAAAGCCAATATCCCGAACGCTAAAATTCCAAACGAAAAAAAACATGAAAATCAAGATTCCGAATTATCAAAATCCTGAAGAAATAATGGAGAGCGAGGATATGTGTAGAATAATTTTCCATATACTTATACCACAAAAAACTTTCCTTTTCCTCCAACACGTGCAAGTACAATCGTGGGAATAGCTGACACTTTTAAGAATTCTGGATTTTGGCCCATTTGGGATTTTGTCGTTTAGGATTTTGGCTTTCGGGATTTTGGCTTTGGTGTTCAGGATTTGGCTTTCGGAATTTCGGGTTTGGAATTTAAGATTTTGTGGCTCTCAGAATTTTGGCATTGGCGTTCAGGGATTTAGCTTTCGGGATTTTGGCTTTGGGGTTTAAAATTTTGACTCTCACCAGAATTTTAGCATTGGTGTTCCGGGTTTTGGCTTTGGTGTTCAGAATTTCGGATTTTAGATTTCGGATGATTTTGGCTATAGGGTTTAAGATTTTGGCTCTCAGAATTTTGGCATTGGTGTTCCGGGTTTTGGCTTTGGTGTTCAGAATTTCGGCTTTCACGATTTTGGCTTTCGGGATTTTGACGTTCGCGATTTTGGCTTTCGGGATTTTGGCGTTCGCGATTTCGGTTTTCGGAATTTTGGCTTTGGTGTTCAGGATTTCGGCTTTCACGATTTTGGCTTTCGGGATTTTGACGTTCGTGATTTTGGCTTTCGGGATTTTGGATCTCAGGATTTTGATGTTCGCGATTTTAGCTTCCGGGATTTTGGCTTTAGTGTTCAGGATTTCGGCTTTTACGATTTTGGCTTTCGGGATTTTGGCGTTCGCGATTTTGGTTTTCGGAATTTTGGCGTTCGCGATTTTGGCATTCGCGATTTATTCCTTCTGAATTTTGGCTTTGATGTTCAGGATTTCGGCTTTCGGGATTTTGGCTTTGAGGTTTAAGATTTTGGCTCTCGAAATTTTGGCAATGGCGTTCAGGATTTTTGATTTCGGGATTTTGGCTTTAGTGTTTATGATTTCGGCTTTCACGATTTTGGCTTTCGGGATTTTGGCGTTCGTGATTTTGGCTTTCGGGATTTTGGTGTTCCTGATTTTGGTTTTGGGAATTTTGGCTTTGGTGTTCAGGATTTCGGCTTACACGATTTTGGCTTTCCGGATTTTGGCTTTCGAGATTTTGGCTTCCGGGATTTTTACGGTCGGGATTTTGGCGTTGGATATTTAGATTTAGACCTATTCGGGATTATGGTTTTCAGGATTTTGACCGGGACCCAATACGGAATTTCGGGAATATGGGAGAACTAAAATAATTTAATAGGAATACTGATGGATAAGTCAATTACGTGTGGATTTTGTTTAAAAAATATTGCTAAAATGTAACAGAAAATAATTTATTCAACAAACCTTGATAAATTTTCAGGGGTGCTACACACTCCAAGCTCGTGATCTGTGATGAGCAGGGAAGCATTGTGGCTTCGGTGTCGGGTCCAGGCACAAATCACTGGATGGTTGGCATTCCAGAGTGTGCACGAAGGATCATGGAGATGGCTACTCAGGCCAAATCAGTTACAAATATTCCTCAGACGCTGAAACTGAAGTGCTTGGGTCTGAGTCTCAGTGGATGTGAGCAAGAGGCAACAAACAAAGTGTTGGAGAATGAACTGAGGACTACTTGTCCAACTCTCTCTGAGAACTATGTTGTTTGCAGCGATACTGCGGGCAGTATTGCTACTGTTTCTCCACTCGGAGGCCTAGTGCTAATCTCTGGCACTGGATCCAATGCCCTCCTGCGGAATCCCGATGGGACAATGTACAATTGTGGCGGTTGGGGCAATATGATGGGAGATGAAGGAAGTGGTGAGAATTTTGTTTAACTACACTGAGAGAAATCCGAAAAAGTTAAAATAACATTCCGGAAATGTTAATTTTACCCTGCATTATTGACCCAAAATCGGTGTAAATATTATGCTTTTTAGGTGTATTATGGGTTAAAGTTACCCTTTTTCATGTTAATTTTACACTTAAAAAGGTGTAGAATTAACATTAAAAAATGTTAATATATTTTTACACCTAAAAAGTGTTAAATTTCTGAGGACAAATGTTAATCGCATCCTCTTTTTTTTCTCAGTGTAAGAATTGAGCAAAAAAGCTGATGTTTTTTTTTTTGGGGAATTCTAGCCTGGTGGATCTCCCACAGAGCCATGAAGATTGTCTTTGACGATGAGGATAATTTCATAAAGTCTCCACATGCCACAAATGTAGTGTGGCAATTGATAAAGGAGCACTTTAGCGTGGAGACTAGGCTTGATCTTCTGGATCATTGCTATGCCAAGTTTGATAAGCCATTCTTTGCGGGTTTGTGCTCAAAATTGGCCGTGGCAGCTACTGAGGGAGATCGCCTGTGTCAGCAACTCTTCACAGATGCTGGACGTCTCCTGGCCAAGGCTATCATTGCTTTGCTACCACGAGTCAATGAGGAACTTGTACGAAGCGGAGAATTGAGTATTGTATGCGTAGGATCAGTTTGGCTCAGTTGGGATCTTCTCAAGATGGGCTTCATCAAGGAAATGAACACAACTTCTATCACCTACGGACTCACTCTCAAACGACTGACGCAGACTATGGCTCTGGGAGCCACCTACTTAGCCGCAGACGCCATCAATTTCAATCTCCCACGAGACTATTCCCGGAACTATGAGATTTTCTACAAACATCACAACTCGTCAGTCGTCAATGGGAATAGGATTGAGTGACTGAGGGGGAAGTTGTAGACTTCCCCAAAGGGCTTTTTTGTGTGAAAAGTGTTGTTTTGTACGGGTGATTATGGGGCGATCACACGCAAGAATTTTTCATCAATATTTTTGGTCAAATCTAAATGATACACAGAAAAAAAAACTAAAAGTTTTCAGAGAAAAAGGTGAGTGTCTTAAAATTTTTTGATTCAACGATATTGTGATTACGTTTTTTATAATTTTACATTACAGGAAATATTTTAGATCTTACAATCTACTTAATTTTATCAAACATTTAGAAGAAAAAGTGAGCTCTTTTTTTAATTTCCCGACGATTTTTTTTTCTACTTTATTGAAATAAAATAAGTTATGGAATTACTTTTGTCTTGTAAACACATTATCGAATTCGACTAGGTAAATGGAACCACTTAGAACCAATCCCTATTTAATGTCGTCTAGAGAATTTTCGTCAAAATGGAACAATTTGACACAATGCAGTTTACTTCAAAACTATTCCATTTTGATATTTTTTCTTCAAATTACAATATTTCAGGAAATAAAGGCAAAATATATACTGATCAAAATTTTTAGATTTTGCAATTTAAATTTTTTAAAAGGACTGTAGAGAAATGAAACCTCTTACTGAAGAGTAAGCAAATCCAAGCAGGATACTTAGATAAATTTTTGAACTCCTTTAGTGTATAAAAATAAGCAGTTTTTGACTATTTTCGAGTGATAAAGGTATCAAGAAAAATTACAAATTCGTGTAATTGGGTCACCGGTTTATAATGATCTTTAAAAATCTCTTAGGTTTTCCAGATTGTGGCTTAAAAAACCTAGATGATGCTTTTCTCCAACAAATTATCTAAAATTTAACTAAATTGTCATTCGTCCCAAACAAAACGGATCTACAGTAGACTCTCTCTCAATTGGGCATTTGGGGCAAAATGTCATCCGATTTATCGATAGATTTGTTCATCAAAGCCTTTGTAAATTCTACAAAAAGCGCTCAATTATAACGAATCACGATAAAATAGGAGGACTACAGCGAATTTGAGCAAATTTGCTTCATAATTAAACGTGAAAATTGTCAACAAAATTTTCCGCCCGATTGAAAAAGAGCCGATTGAGCGAGAGTCTACTGTAATTTGGGTCCCGGGATTATAAATATTTTTGGGACCGAAGAAAACCTCGGGATTTTTCAATTTTTCTGCCAAATTTTCAGCAATAACTGTTCTTAACAAATGATTTTCTAATTTACCGTGTAATATATTGCAATACGCAAAATTCATAATTGTGTGTGCCTAATTTCATCAGGTGCATAATCCTAGGATCCCTTAAAATTCAGATCAATTATAAACAATTTTTTTTTACTTCTGAAAATGACTGTTACAATAAATAAAAAAAAACGACAAAGCAATTTTCAGGAAACAAAATCTAACTCACGAATTCGAGCATTTTACGAAGTTTGTTTCACCTCCACCCTTCCAAATCCACTTGAGGAAAAATGTTGGCAAATTGACATTGATTTGATTAGAGAAATGATAAATAAATGTAATAAAAATAAATGAATTAAATTTATTATTGCTTACTATAATACGGGCTCTACAAATTGTGAGACATTATCGTCAAAATGGAGAATTTTGACAAAATTCCTTCAAAATGTCATTTTTTGACGATTTTTTCTACAATTTACATATATATATATATATATATATATATATATATATATATATACATATATACATATAAAAATCTTTAAGAAAAAAATCTACACTGGATCTTAAAATCTACACTGGAGCAAATTTCATCAAAAATTATTTCAAACATTTTTGAAAGAAAAATTACCATTTTTGACGAAATTTTTGAAGATAATTCTTCAAAAATTTTTGCCAGATTACAATAGTCCCTAATCGCATCTACACATTGGGAGAAATTTTTGTCAAAAATTGCTTTTTTGAAGGAAATTCCGTGCAGCGTTGTAGGGTGAAACGTCAAATTTCTGTCAAAAACGCAATTTTTGACGAAAATTGCTCCCAATTTAGACACCTTAAGTACTCTGCTTTTGGACTGTTTTTCATGAAGACTAGAAAATACTCTAATTTCTTTTTTTCCCCTTAAAATATAGTGTTGTTTGTTGAATCAATTGAAATTCAAGAGATGTGGAACTTTTGATAAAATCTCATGTTTACATCATCTTGGAGTTCAAAAAAAAATTCTACATTGTTTAGGACAGGAACAATGGATAAAATATTCACCAGAAGAAATTTTTAGTTATTTCAAGAGAACATTTCAGGAAAAGTCTCTCCAAAACTGCACTGGATTCCACTAGGACTCGTGGAAAATTTTCCACGAAAATTCAGTAAATACTTTCTTAAGGCTCCTAAAGGTGTCTATACATTGAGCACAATTTTCGTCAAAAATTGCTTTTTTGAAGGAAATTGGCTGCAGTGCTGTAGGCAGAAACGTCAAAATTCTGTCAAAAGTGCAATTTTTGACAAAAATTGCTCCCAGTGTGTAGAGGCCTTAAGAAACTTCTACAAACACTTTTCTCAGTGTTTTCAGCAATCAAAAAACAACTTTTCATGAAAAATAATCTCGAATCGTATTGATTTCTTTCAAAAATGTTATCAAAAATGATTTTGATGTATTTTAATCCAATGTATAGCTATTCATCTTTGAAGCACAATTTTGAAGAAGAGTACCTCGAATGGGATACGATTCTTAAAGAAGTTGCCTAGATAATTTATAAATTTTCTTAAAAAGTTCCATTTGTTTGTCAAAAATTCCTACCAATGTGTAGGCAAATTATTTCAAGAACACGTTTTGAAGGTTTTTTTTTATAGAATCTTCTCCTAACGTGTAGACAGCTTAAAAATAATAGCAGAAAAGGCTCTTTAAGAACTATAAGACCACTACACATTAGGAGTAATTTTCACGAAAAATCGCTTTGTTGAAGGAAACTGCCTGTACTACTTTATGGCCACTGCACACAAAAGAAATTCATGTCCATGTTGAAGCAAATTGCTTACTTGCGATATTAACGTTCTTAACGTGAAAAATCGTTAAATATGGACATAAATTTATCTAGTGTGTAGAGGTCATTAGGAAGCGTTGTCCAGATTACGTCAAAACAAATTTGACGAAAAGAGCTTTCAAGTATATAGAGATTATTTTATTACTGTCAATACGATATTGACTTGAAAATTAGCTGAAAGAGTTTAGCATAAATGTAATTAATCAAAATAATGATTGCCTACATTTTTGTCAATTTTCTACTAAAAGCTTCTACACATTGGGTGCAATTTTCGTCAAAAATTGTATTTTTGACAAAATTTTGAGATTTTTACCTAATGGCCTCTACACATTAGAGGAATTTATGTTCATATTGAAGTAAATTCCCTACGATTGTCTAAGAAAAACACTTCAATATGGACATAAATTGCTCTAGAGTGTAGACGCCATAGAGCAGTCTAGACAATTTCCTTCAAAACAGCGATTTTTGACGAAAACTGCTTCGAATGCGTAAAGACCGTAAGTCGCCTCTCAGCTAACCCTCAGGTCTGAACAAGCCCTAAAGATCTTTTGTTAAGATTGTTAAAATAAGCTTTAAGTAACAGTCAGAAGATATACTAGTTCGGAGAAATTTTATATTTGTCGTGCGAATAAATATTTTTATTTTCACAAAAAAAAGTGAAGAGTACAGTAAACCTTCTGAGAAATGTAAATATACCAAGCTCGTTGCAATACCTCTTTCTGAAATTAGATCATTTTCTAAAGGCCAAGATAGATTCAGGCTGAACCGTGAGAGTATATTAATTTATAAACATTTTGCAGTAAAGAATTAGAGTAAAGAAAATAAATGCATCCTACAGTGCATGAGAGTTTTTGACAAATATTTACTGCCCAATTTTGGAGTCTAAATATTGTCGAGGATCAACCTGAGTCTATTTGGGCCTTAACACTGGGAAATGTGATAGAGGAAACGAGGAATACCTTTCATTTTGTTTAAATATACCAATAGAAGCCATTTCATTTTCTATTAGTATTTTTAGATCAAAATCTTTTGTTTTTTTCAAAAAAATTGAAGGAAGGAACCTTCTGAAGGTGAACATATTTTTTTTTAAACAAAATAACATTGTGTTTATATTGATTTTATTTGCAAATAAAATCAAATTTTAATCGATGTCTTTTAATAAAATCAATATCTACTTAAAATTAGAAAAAAAGATTAAATATTATAAGAAAAAATTGTAACGTATAATAGATCAAATTGAAAATATTGACGAAAATTTCTTGCGTGTGTTGGATGCTTAATTTGATGATGAAGAAAAATTCTCACTTTTTGACCAATTAAATTGGAAATTTTATTGTAAGAATAAAACGACTTTGAACTCTCTGAACTCACCCCAAAACCTCTCAGCCGGATGTCATCTATTCGGGATCTTCTGGACGGATGGTAATATGAAGTTTTTCTAGACCTCGAAAGATTACCATTGTTATGTCCTTCCCGGGCTCTGTGAGGGCATCGTAGATGTCTGAGGATGTCTTCACGGGTTTTCCACTGATTTCCGTGACGATATCTCCAGGATTGAGGCCTCCAGCATGAGCTGGAGAGCCCAGGATGACCTTCCACACGAGAACACCGCTCGTGATGTGATTGGGAACAGGATGGCTGCGATGTCTGAGTTCTTGGAGGATGTCGGGAGTTATGGAGATCATAGTGATGCCCATGTATCGTCGATGAGGTGGAGTAGCCTTCTGACCACCTTTTTTGATCCTCTCCTTGCCACGATTGAGGAATTTCTTGGCGTAGTCGATTGGGATAGCGAAGCTGATCCCGGCAGTGACTTTCATTGAATTGATTCCTATCGCTTCTCCATCAAGATTGACCAGGGGCCCACCGGAATTGCCGAAGGTGATGGCAGCATCTGTCTGGATGTAGTTGATATCGCGGCCAATTAGGCCTAATTCTTCTGATGCTCTCTGCGTTGAACTCACCACTCCGGCGGTGACAGTGTTACTCAGAGCTAGAGGACTTCCCAGGGCTACCACCCATTCTCCTGCTCGGAGATTCGAAGACTCTCCGAGTTTGATTGTGGGCAAATTCTTGCAGGATATCCTCACAGTTGCCAAATCCGACACGGAATCCACATCCTCAACGACTCCTGGAAATGTTCTCCCATCTGCAAGTCTCACCTGGACTCTGCTGTAGGGTTTGTTGATCACAACATGAGCATTTGTGAGGATCAGCCCGTCTGGGTCTACGATAAATCCTGATCCATTTGAGGCTGTCAGAGGTTGTCCGGAAAAGAAGTCATATCTTCGGGTATCCTTAATCTCGATGTATACCACTGCAGGAGCAGCTATATCTACAACATCTGCAATCACATTGAATTCTTTCCGGCGGCCAGAAGGAGGCATTTTGGTAGCTGCCAGAACGGTCGGAAAGATGCTTGCGTCATCTCTTTTTCTCAGGTAACTGCTAATTCCTATCGCACTGGAAATGATTCCCAGGGCTATGCCATATATTCTCCAGGTAGATGATGAGGTGTCATTGGTCCTATGATGGTGTTTCTGGTTATCTTTGGGGGTATTTTGGATCCTGGATGTTGTGAAGAGTCTCAGATTGCTCAGGGATAAATTCCGCCTATATGTTGATTGTACTCTCAACAGCAAACTCCTGCTCATTTTAGACAATTCACTGAGTAATAATTTTATTGATTTAGGCTCCAAACACACATTTGAGGAAGTTTTGTAATCCCTGGTCAACCACCTAACCTCACATTTCTCCCACGCACTGGCAAGCCATCTTTGGTAAGTTGGCAGTACCCGGCTGACCAGGTGTTAACAGTTGGCAAACATAGCTGGCTACCCGGCCGGCTATCTACTATGTACAAACTTAGTATATACTGTGTATTATACTTAGTACGAAACTAGTATGTCCATATAAAATACATAGTCTTTCCGTACAGAAGTAGATCTTGAAAAATTCGAAAATCTATTTGAAGATCCAAAAAAGAGATTTTCTTACTATTAGATAATTGCGCAAGGTGGCTGAGATACATCTTGTTCGAATTTCGAAGTGCTCAAGTGTCGAAATGTAACGGTCTTCATATTTGTTGTGAGGAATAAAACAGAACAACGACGCTTACTATTCTTGTCCCATTACTCAATCACTCCATAATCACTGAGTAACTCTTTTGCCAGCTTTTTAGTGTGATATTTGATAAATTTTCCCCACCTTGTTCGAAAATTTAGTATGAAAATTCGAAATTGAATTTGAAATCTGCGAACTTCAACGACTTTTTTGCAAATAGAGTTCCATTTACCTTTCATCCAAGACACTATTGGAGAATCAAAATCTACTTGTGATCGGGCTCAGTAGATTTTGTATGAAACGTCCCAAATACTCATCACTAGTGTGCATGAGTCGACATTTATACTGAGTATGTACTGTGAATCACAAATATTAATTTTTTCACCTGATGAGGCAATTTTCTTACAGGAAACGTAATTCTTAAGCTTCTTTGGCTACTTTTATGCCTCTTTTCGTATAAATCTATGCAAAATAGTAAAAAATTTGCACATTTGTTTTCGATGTTATTGTGGCAATGGAGCATATCAGAGACACTGTAGAATGAGTGGAACTGTTTATAGCGATGGATAATACTTCATCAAATTTGTCCTAAATCCGAACCATGAGAACCCAATTCAAAGTAGAGTTCGTGATCTCTTAACAGAAAGACAAAACAACAAAATAGTTTGGGTGCCAGGTCACTGCGGAATAGTCAGTAATGAAGAGGCAGATAAAATAGCCAAAAGCGTGTTGGAATCCTCGCAAAATATAAACAGTTCAATCACTCCGATGGATCACTTATCATATATAAAGAAACAATGGGAGGCAAACAGAGAGAATGCTTGGAGGTCACTCCCGGAGCAAAACAAAATGAGAGCAGTGTGCAACACCCTTAAGAAAATAAAGGTTCCTGATGGCCTAAGCAGAAGAGAGCAATGCCTAATCGCCAGAACAAGAATTGACCACTCTAACATATCGCACAAATACCTTATGGAGAGGATACTATCCCGAGTTTGCGATCACTGCCAGTGGATAGTAACCATCAAACACATATTGGAGCTGGAGGACTGAAGTGTATGCACAAGAAAGAATTGCCGTTGGAGGTATAATAATGCAAAGAGACCTTGGTGATGAAGCAGCAGCCGTTAATTTCAAAAATATCATCAGATTCTTGGAACGGACTGGACTGAGCAGCGAAATTTTATTATGATCATAAAAAAAAATTGTTCCTTACAAAAAAAAAAACCAAAATGGTACACACGGAATAATGTCTTGAAAGACTAAAGGGCCCCCCACTTAACTCTTTCGCGTCATTAGGGTCATATATGACCCGGGGAAAAAACATTTTTTTTTTAACTATTTACATTATGAAATCTATCTGTTTGTGCACGACATCATAATAGAAGGATGTAAGATTCTTGGCTAATTTTCTCAAGACTCCAGATATTAAGGAAAAGAAAATATTTGAGATCAAATATCACGAATTTCGAACTTTGTGAAATGACTTTTCTTTTTCAAAATTTTTTATATTCATTTATTTTTTTCAGCAAAAAGTTCTTTAGAAACACAAAATAGAATATCAAAAGATTGTATATTGCATATTTTGATATAATAAATTACTCTCAATTTTCCAAAAAAGCGTGTAGAATTTTCCGGGTCATATATGACCCTATAGTCCCCAAGGGTAACAGTGTTTTCGTCCCAAACCTGCAGCGAAATGTAGTTGGGACATTGTTTTTCTTTGTGAAATGCAGGTGGGACATCTTGCTCCTGGGCATTTCATCTTATATCTGATGAATTATAACATATTTTGCAATATTTTAGAGGATTCTGCAAGCGTCTCATATTGTGCAATTGTATTGTGTGTGAATAAATATGTGGATAAGTTTATTTTTGCCAAATACCACTCAAAATATTGTGACAGTGACTGTTCAAGGGATTACCAGGAAGATTCCTTGAACACCAGGAGTACAGTGTTCATCAAGACAATCCAGTTTGCCATGGTTTTGGCCAAATTAGTAACTTCAAGCAAAAAAAACTCTTAAAAAGCCCGTGATATAGATTTTGAAAATGGTAAATAGACTTCCCTTGAGGACAACAGGGTCATATATGACCCGGGGTTTTTCCGAGTTTTCACGCAATGGAAAATTTTTTTCCTCTCTGAACTATTATATTTGATCATAAAGCATTTGGAAAAACTCAATTTTGTATGAATTCATCTGCTGAATAAAAGTGGGACGCGAAAGAGTTAAGGATCTCGGATCCATTTCTCAATGGGCGCATAAGGCCTATGTCGTCGCGCTCCTCAAAACACAATAATAATAATAATAATAATAATAATAATAATAATAAATGAAAAATATACAGTAGAGTTCCTCAAATTTGAACATTTGGGGGGTATAGATGACATTTCTCACTCCTCAAATTTGAACAATATTTTCAAAAACGTAACGGAATTGATGAGAAATGCACTTTCCCTAAATTAAGAAAAATAACTTTGGAGAATATTATCAATGTAATTTATTGTGAAATAAATGGAATTTGTTGCGGAAGTTAATATAATACGATAATATTGAAGAAAAACAAGAGAAAAATGAAACTCCACGAAAAACTTTCTTCACATAACCTCAAATTTTACGTTTTGAACTCAACCGTCGTTCAAATTTGAGGAACTCGACTGTAATACAAATCGGACTCAGATTTTTGTCAGACTAGTATCATGGAAATATGAGCTCCGATTTTGTTCCGGCCGGGTGCTATTTTCCACTGGCCCAAAACTATTATCAGCGCTGTTAACATTCTGGTACCCAGAGCTGTTGGTTGTTAACTTTGGTCAGCTGGGTAACAACAACTTGCATGCTATTTTGGCGCCAATTTTTCTGAGAATTCAAATTTTCCACATTCAGGAAACGTTATGTCTTCAAGATTGATCGGGAAATTGAAAAAAATAGGAAAATAATTTAAAAATAATTAAATATAGAACACAGCTTGTCCAAAATGCATATTGAAATATTAAATTGTAAAATACTTTATTGGATCTCTCGTAGAGATTGCGGTATTTTGACAGCCGCCAATCTCCGAGAAACGCCATAAAAGAGAATGATTACGCGAGTTTTCCATTCGGCAAAAAATACATTTTCCCTGGTTATAAGACGAGGGATGGCCTCGGCTAAAGCCATTGAGGATAAGATTCAAGTTGACGATGTGAAAATCAATTATGTGAAGGTGGGAAGTGGCGAGAGGGCTGTTCTTCTGTTGCCAGGAGCTTTGGGATCCGCAAAGACAGACTTTGGCCCCCAAATTGAAAAGCTCCCGGACATTCTGCCCAATTTTACACTCATTGGATGGGATCCTCCTGGCTATGGCAAGTCTATTCCTCCCCGGAGGCAATTCCCTCTTGATTTCTTCTACAAGGATGCCAGATATGCCCACAAATTGATGGAGAATTTGTCCTTCAAAAAATACTCAATTCTGGGATGGAGTGATGGTGGAATTACTGGGATGATTCAGGCAGCTGAGTTCCCAAATGCAGTGGAAAATCTTGCAATTTGGGGCTCTAATGCATACATCGCCCCGAAGGAGATAGAAATCTATGAAAGTAGGTATTTTAGGGGCTTATTTTCTCTTTGAAAAACTTTTTTTTGTCCGTTTCCAGGCATTCGGGATGTCAGCAAATGGTCAGAGAGGATGAGGAAGCCAATGGAAGAAGTGTATGGAGTGGAAGATTTTCCCAAACTCTGGGGCGAATGGATAGATGCCCTTATGAGAATTTACAAGGAAAAGGATGGTAATCTATGCAAACATCTTCTGAAGAGCATTTCCTGCCCAACACTCATTCTCCATGAGCAGAAAGATCCAATGATTGTGCCTGAACATGTCCCCTATCTCTTGGATAACATCAAGGGGGCTCGTCTGCATACCTTCCCCGATGGCAAGCACAACATTCACTTGCGCTATGCTGAGGATTTTAACAAGGAAGTTGCTAATTTCCTGACCCAATCAGCCAAGTTGTGAACTTGAACTTTGAAGCTTTTTTTGCAGTCAAAAATAAAGTATACTCCGAAAGTTCCGGAAAAAATATCGGTGAAATATCGGGAGGGGTTTTTCGCAGGAAAAATTGTATTTTCCTAAAGAAATTTTCACGGTTTTCTTGTAAATTGCTTGGATAGATGCGAAAGATTAATATTTTAGAGAATTTTGGTAAAAACAATACAGCCCGGCCGGAACAAAATCGGAGCTATAACATATTTCCATGATACTAGTCTGACAAAAATCTGAGTCCGATTTGTATTATATTTTTCATTTAAAAATATATGATATTCGTACCCCGTAATTGTCCGAGATATGTTCCACTCATTCTACAGTGTCTCTGATATGTTCCACTGCCACAATAACAACGAAAATTAATTTGCAAATTTTTTACTATTTTGCAAAGTTTTATACGAAAAGAGGCATAAAAGTAGCCAATGATGCTTAAGAATTACGTTTTCTGTAAGAAAATTGCCTCATCCGATGAAAAAATTAATATTTGTGATTCACACGTACACGGCAGTCACACCAATACTAATGCTGCCAAAAAGTCTCTTATAGAAGAAGTACCTCTAACCGTGTAAACAGACGGAATTTCCACGGGAATTCCCACGAGCAAATGGTAAATTTGCTATACAAGCGCCCTCTGCAAAAGTGCACGAAACTGCCCGAATGTCTTGAAATATTTTGAATTTCAAATGGAAATTTTCCGTTGGAGGGTGAAATATTCAATTTTCTAAAATGGAAAAAAGCTATCTCGCTCGAGATAGCTTTTTGCTTCCGGAGAATTCCGAAAATTTAATTTGGAGTGTTTTTAAGCAAATAATATATGAAAAAACATGTAAAATCTCCTGTAGTGATCAAAACATTGATTTTAAAAGCAAATTAGAAATCGAATAATAATACTATAATAATTTTGAAAGGATTAGTGTTTCTGGATTAAATTAAATATTCATCAATAACATTTCAGAAGAGGTTTAAATGATTGGAAAGGCAAATTCAAAATTTATCTTTTTCAATAAATCCCATTATTAAAAAATGTAAAGAATATAATAATGTAGATAAGGAAATACAAAGAATAGTAAGAACTATCGAAGTTCACTGATGAAAATTATAGCCAGAAACCATATAAACAGCCTTTTCGGATATAAAATATTACTTCAATATTTTTTATTGTTTACTTTTTTTGGAAATAAAATTTTAAAATATTTTACAGTCTTCTTGCTTTTTTAAACAATTTGTATTCAATTATTATACAATTAACTAATCTTTGTAAACATCTCTGTTCCGAATGGATTGACTGCTTGGTCACCCAGGGATATTTTATACATTTTCTTCCAACACTTTATAAAATTTTAAATTATCAGCACTACAATTAAACGAAAATTAATCAATAGGTCCTATCAGCAAACATATCCAAAGCCTGTCGTTGATTTATCCACTTTAATTGGGGGTTTTTGACAAGATATTTACGCTATAACAACGTTTCTAATCATTTCTCGAGAAATTTTAAAAGATTTTCCATGAAATGTATTAATAGATAATATTACTAATATCCTTGTGGTATAATAAAGCCACTTTAATAAAATAAAGTACGTAAAATATCTTCTAAATACACATTCCGTTATTTATATTCGGAAAAAACAAAATTTGAAATTCAAATCTTCGGAGCATTTTTGTGTTGCGCTTGAAGTCCACCAGAGGCGCATAGAGCGGATGGTAAAAATTTGACAGTTCAATATGGGAATTTCCATCCGGAATTCCCATCCGGAATGGAAAATCTCATGGGAATTCCCGTGGGAATTCCGTCTGTTTACACGGTAAATCTAAACAGTCATTGCAGCATAAACGATGTGAAAATCACGTTCATAAAATACTCTTATCCGCGTAAACAGACGGAATTCCCACGGGAATTCCCATGAGATTTTCCATTCCGGATGGGAATTCCGGATGGAAATTCCCATATTGAACTGTCAAATTTTTACCATTTGCTCTATGCGCCTCTGGTGGACTTCAAGCGCAACACAAAAATGTTCCGAAGATTTGAATTTCAAATTTTGTTTTTTCCGAATATAAATAACGGAATGTGTATTTAGAAGATATTTTACGTACTTTATTTTATTAAAGTGGCTTTATTATACCACAAGGATATTAGTAATATTATCTATTAATACATTTCATGGAAAATCTTTTAAAATTTCTCGAGAAATGATTAGAAACGTTGTTATAGCGTAAATATCTTGTCAAAAACCCCCAATTAAAGTGGATAAATCAACGACAGGCTTTGGATATCTTTGCTGATAGGACCTATTGATTAATTTTCGTTTAATTGTAGTGCTGATAATTTAAAATTTTATAAAGTGTTGGAAGAAAATGTATAAAATATCCCTGGGTGACCAAGCAGTCAATTCATTCGGAACAGAGATGTTTACAAAAATTAGTTAATTGTATAATAATTGAATACAAATTGTTTTAAAAAACAAGAAGACTGTAAAATATTTTAAAATTTTATTTCCAAAAAAAAGTAAACAATAAAAAATATTGAAGTAATATTTTATATCCGAAAAGGCAGTTTATATGGTTTCTGGCTATAATTTTCATCAGTGAACTTCGATAGTTCTTACTATTCTTTGTATTTCCTTATCTACATTATTATATTCTTTACATTTTTTAATAATGGGATTTATTGAAAAAGATAAATTTTGAATCTGCCTTTCCAATCATTTAAACCTCTTCTGAAATGTTATTGATGAATATTTAATTCAATCCAGAAACACTAATCCTTTCAAAATTATTATAGTATTATTATTCGATTTCAAATTTGCTTTTAAAATCAATGTTTTGATCACTACAGGAGATTTTACATGTTTTTTCATATATTATTTGCTTAAAAACACTCCAAATTAAATTTTCGGAATTCTCCGGAAGCAAAAAGCTATCTCGAGCGAGATAGCTTTTTTCCATTTTAGAAAATTGAATACCCACCCGGCAAATTCTGCAGAATTCTGCAGAAATTCGTCAGATTTGAATTACTAACTGCCGAAAAATCAGCAGAATTTCTGCAGAATTTTGTTCTAAGGTGGATCCGATCATTGTATGAAAATTCTGCAGAATTTTCTGCAGAATTTCTATAGAAAATTTTAAAATTATCGGCAGAATTTCTTTAGAGTATTTAGATGATTTCTACATTTCTTCTACCCTTTCTAATGTTTCTAAACATTATTTTAACTACATAAAAATATGTATTTCAATTTATTTAAAATTCAATTTTTATTCAACAATTTTACGTGAATACTCTCTTTTTTACAATATTATTATGATGTTATAATACAATATTATTAAATCAGCCGTAATAGAAAATACGAAGGGGAAGGAAATGGTTAGAAAACACGAAAGAAATTCGCTATGCTCACGAAGTCGCACGACTATCCCGAAGCCACACGAAGTATCCGATTGAATGACAAGAGACGTTAAAATTTCAAAAGTGCAGAATTGCAGATCGAAGTTTTGCTGGGTATTTCACCCTCCAACGGAAAATTTCCATTTGAAATTCAAAATATTTCAAGACATTCGGGCAGTTTCGTGCACTTTTGCAGAGGGCGCTTGTATAGCAAATTTACCATTTGCTCGTGGGAATTCCCGTGGAAATTCCGTCTGTTTACACGGTATATTTCATAATTCCTTGCTTTTAGTTGTAAAGTAAAACATATTGAGCTAATGTTACAGATATGCAGCTGTGGAACCTAATCTTTCTAATATTGATTCAACATGTTTATAACCGTTGCGTTTAAATTTGGCGCGAAATAATGGTCAATAAATCAGAGCAAATCTGGATATCATTCTCTACGTTTCCCGCTTTTTTGTCAATTAATTCACTGATAATTGTGAAGCTATAAAAACGATTGCATTGATCACTCGATCTCTTATTATCTTTTATTAAGTGCTATCAGTGTGTTCATTTGTCGCCAAATAAAATTGTCTAAAAAGTATTTGAATAGTTCAAAATTTGTTAAATCAGTGTAATACTGTGTACTCTAAATCTAAACATTAAATGTTATGTTATTAAACTTGGAAGTGAATATTTAGTACGATTTTTAGTTATTTTGTTAAAGAAAATTTTGCAGTTGATAGATTGAGCGTCCTCAATCATATCATTGAGGTCTTTGTTCCTGATATAACAGTATAGTGTTTGATGAGTCATCCAGAGCAATTTTTTCAGGCAGTAAGAAATATTTCAATAATGAATTTAAATGGATAAATGTAGAGAGCGGACCAAAAATGTCACATATTCTATTGCTAAGCATAGGATATTGCTAAAGCATAGGATATGTGCCATTTTCGCTCTGTCCTCCACAAATATTAGTAAAAATGTCTCATGCTTATTTAAAAAAAAAAGTTTGTGATTTATGTAAGGAGTTTGTGTATGATGGCATAGGTGTTAAGATCGATGATGATTTTTTTAATGAAATGCAAAGAGGTGGTTTGAAAGTTCCCTCAAATCTTTTGTTAATATTTTTTAAACATATGTGTGCAATTTTTCAAGCAATTAATCGTTCAGAATTAAAACATGAATTCATGATTGAAAGAAACCAAAGAATAATTTTAAGAAAGCTTACAATGATAAGTATTCAAGAAGAAACTGAGTTTCCAAGTGGAATTTGTGATGCTTGTGAGAATCCTGTGATAAATGTTTTTTATTCAGTGTCATGTAATTTAAGCAATATTATATTCAAAAATTTTTCAATTTTAGTCAGTGATGAAATTGTAAGTAAGAAGCGAAAAAAAACAGAAGTACTGAAAATTAAAACGTCTTTTTAACCAAAACCAAAAAGCATTGTCCTCCTCTTTTTCTCATCATCATCTCTTTGATATCATCGGCGTGTCGAGCGAGTGAGTGGGGTGAGTAGCAATCGGCAAAAGTCGTTGGGCTTCGAGATACCTATCGGCGACTTTGTATGTATGAGTAAAATTTTCTACCTTCCGTCTATGATAATATGAAGGAGTCGTTGGTGTAAACAGACGGAATTTCCACGGGAATTCCCACGAGCAAATGGTAAATTTGCTATACAAGCGCCCTCTGCAAAAGTGC
The DNA here is from genome assembly GCF_024763615.1 of Phlebotomus papatasi. NCBI lineage: Eukaryota > Metazoa > Arthropoda > Insecta > Diptera > Psychodidae > Phlebotomus > Phlebotomus papatasi. Next base: position 18,398,069 of record NC_077222.1, read on the forward strand.
ACGAAACTGCCCGAATGTCTTGAAATATTTTTAATTTCAAATGGAAATTTTCCCGTTGGAGGGTGAAATATTCAATTTTCTAAAATGGAAAAAAGCTATCTCGAGCGAGATAGCTTTTTTCCATTTTAGAAAATTGAATATTTCACCCTCCAACGGAAAATTTCCATTTGAAATTCAAAATATTTCAAGACATTCGGGCAGTTTCGTGCACTTTTGCAGAGGGCGCTTGTATAGCAAATTTACCATTTGCTCGTAGGAATTCCCGTGGAAATTCCGTCTGTTTACACGGTCAGTGATTTTAGCATCAAGAGGTGTTAAGATGACAGACGGGGGAGGGACGGACCCTCCCGATCGGGGTTGAAAAAGAGATGCGGGAGAAGCCGCTTTTGCTGCTTCGCAACCATTGCCACCAGAGAGTTACCGTTATGATGAAACCAACAAATATTTGGGTTTTAAAGTGGTAATTGCCAAGGAAAATGGGCATGCTAGTGCCTTTGCCATTAACCGTGTAAACAGACGGAATTCCCACGGGAATTCCCATGAGATTTTCCATTCCGGACGGGAATTCCGGATGGAAATTCCCATATTGAACTGTCAAATTTTTACCATCCGCTCTATGCGCCTCTGGTGGACTCTGTTTACACGGTAACAAATGTTGGCGAGACAAGTACACTCGAAATGAGATAGTCTTGGAGCAATTTGGAAAGAGATGCATCGCCTATTGTGGAAGTGCGAAAATCGCAAATGATTTGACATCAAATGAGCAACTCATCGCTTCCGGATTCACTGCTTACATTCCGCTATACTACGTCGCTACAGCTGCGATTGTCTGGAACGTTGACACTGATAAGACTGAGGAATGGATATTGGACAACATTGAGGTTCCCGGAGACCGCAGAGTCCTGAAAGTCTTCCGATTGAAACGTAAAATAATGACAGACGCTGGAACTCCAGAATGGATTCCTGCAAATCGAATCAAAATCTTCATCGAAGGATGTGGAACTCCCCAGAGAGTCTTCTTTGAAACCATTACCTGCCAAGCCAACCTCTTCGTGAAACGATACACACAGTGTGGAAATTGTTTCAAATTCAATCACACCGCGAAAAAATGCATTCGTGACAAAATCTGCAAAGGATGTGGACGTTTTGCCCATGATGGTTCATGTGACTATATCAAGTGCGCTGGATGCGGAGGAGATAGCCACCCAACAACTTCACCCAACTGCTCGGCCAAAATTCGCCAACGAAACATCAACCATGCGATGGCCACAGAGATGCTCTCCTGGGATGAAGCCAGCCGAAAATTCCCAACAAGTCCACGAAGCAATGTCAACACCACCTACGCCAGTGTTCTAAATGCAAACCCTTTTGCTGCTTTAACGATTGAGGATGACGACTTCCCATCACTACCTGAAGCAAGGAATAAGCAGAAGAAACACCAAATTTTCTCAACCATGAAGAGGAAGAACACATCATCTGGGTCTCAGCCAAAAATGACCCTCAAGGCAGCTAAGAGAATCCGAAATGAACAACAAGCTGCAAGTCAAATTGAAAGCACATCAATGCAGGGTGTGGAAGATGAATCTTCTTCTCAACACTTTACATCTGCAGAGCAGCAAGAAGATCTTCAACAGAAGCTACAAGCAATGCGCGAGAGGCTTCAAGATAACAACAACAGTGAATCTGGTGGGTTTACTTCCAGTCAAACACACCAGGAACAATTCTTCCAGAGGAACTTCCAACCAGTAGCCGAACATGGCTACACTCATCCTCCTCCGGGAGGATCCTCCCAAGGGGCTGCCGGTGGCGGCCCTATCTGACTCCCTCATGAGGGAATATCCGACAACTCAACAGTAAGTCAGACCGAACTTAATCAAGATTTTTCTATTTTACAATGGAATATAAATGGCTTTTATCGCCATTTAAGTGATCTAAGAATAATTATAAATAGAACCAACCCAGTTGTAGTCTGTATACAAGAAACTCTTTTAAATAGAAAACGAGATCCAAAATTTAAAGGATATAATATTGAATATGAAAATTATTATGAAAATGAAATAGCCAGTGGAGGAGTATTAATTATGATTAAAGAGGGTTTCTCATATCGAGTCCTAGATTTCAATACTGAATTACAAGTAGTTGGAATAGAAATAGAATATCCATATAAAGTGAATTTAATTTCAATATATTTACCACCAGGCCCCATGAACAAAAATGATATAAAAAACTTAAAAGATAATTTAAATGATCTAATTAATCAAATTCCCACCCCCTTTTTGCTAATGGGAGATTTTAACGCCAAAAATCCTATCGGGGAGGAAGCAAGTTGGATAAAAGGGGAGAAATTATTGAAAGTATTATAGATCATCATGACTTAATTTGCCTTAATGATGGCTGTGACACTCACTATTCATTAGCTTATAATAGTTTTAGCTCAATTGATTTAGCCTTAGCTTCACCTCAACTAGGAGGAAAAGTAGAATTTTCATGCTTAGGAGAAAATGGTTCTGATCATTTCGTAATATGTAACAAACTCTTGGGTGCAAAAATAAATACTTCTAAGAGAGATAAATTTAATTTAAAAAAAGCAAATTGGAATCATTTTCAGATAAATATGCAAAATAATGAAATAACTGAAATATCTCCAGTAAATAAAATAATTGAATTTCAAAATCAAATAATAGAAAGTGCAAAAATCGCAATTCCTCGCACTGGAAATAAAATTAATAAACCTACTTTGCCTTGGTTTGATAAAGAACTCAAAAATCTAGTTAAGAAACGCAATAAACTCTGTAACAAAGTGCAAAAGAATAAGAGAAAAGGTATCAGTTGTGATAGTATTATAAAGGAATATAAAACTTTGAAAGCAGAAGTACAAAATAAATTGAGAAAGGCCCCACATGAATGTTTTCAAAACTATGTATCTCAAATTAATATTTTCACTACTCCTACTGAAGTATGGGATATGATAGGAAGAATATTGAATAGACGTAAATCAAATACAATAAGATATTTAATAATTGATGGAAATACTATTGATAATCCAAAGGAAATTGCCCAAGTACTTGCTAAACAATTTTATAATAATTCCTCAGATATGAACTTTACAGATTCATTTCTTAAACAAAAAAATCAGAAAGAAAGTCAAAAAATTGAATTTTCATGCGATAACTCTGATCCTTATAACCAAAAATTTGAATTTCATGAGCTGGAATATTCTCTTAGTCAATGTGGAAACACTTCTCCTGGAGAAGATGAAATTTGCTACGATATGCTTAAAAATCTGAGTTTCACAGACAAAGAGAAATTATTAGACATAATAAATGATATTTATTTGAGTAATACTTTTCCTGATGAATGGAGATTGGCCATAATAATTCCTATTTTAAAGCCAGGCAAAAACGCAAGTGATCCTCTGAGCTACCGTCCTATCTCACTAACATCATGTGTTAGTAAGCTTATGGAGAAAATGGTAAACAGAAGGCTTAGTTTCTATCTAGAAGAAAATAATATCATTTATCCATATCAGGCAGGGTTTAGGAAAAAAATGTCAACCATTCACCACATCGTACGACTCTCATGTGATATTCATGATACTTTTGCAATGAAAGAGCACCTAATAGCCGTATTTATGGATTTACAAAAGGCGTACGACATGGCATGGAAACATGAAATTTTGAATCAAGTTAAAAAAATAAGAATAAAAGGTCACTTAGCCTTTTATATTAAAAATTTCTTAAGTGACAGAGTTTTTAGTGTAGCAGTAGGAGATCAAACATCGGATATATTTCCTTTAAAAAATGGAGTCCCTCAGGGAGCTGTAATTTCAGTTAATTTGTTTCTTATTTATATAAATTCCATAATCCCCTATCTTCCATCAAATATCAAAACAGTTATTTTTGCAGATGATATAACAATTTATAAAAGTTCATCAAATATAGATGACATTCAAAATGATCTTCAGTTAGCCTTAAACAAATTAGAAGAATGGTCAAATGATGTCGGAGCAGTATTTTCTCCCAGCAAAACAGAAGCAGTACATTTTCATAGAAAAAGAAAGTATAGTGAAAATCCTTGTTTAACTATTTACGACAAATCTATTGATTATAAAGAATCGCATAAATTTTTAGGAGTATACTTTGATAATAAACTAAACTGGAAATCCCATGTAATGTACATTAAATCCAAATGCAGTAAGAATTTAAATATTATAAAGTGCGTTTCAAATCATAAATGGGGAGGAAATAGAAGAACTTTAATAACTTTATATAAGTCGCTAGTTTTATCTCAGCTGGATTATGGTTCCATAGTTATAAGCTCCGCATCCAAGAACATTTTACAAAAACTAGATCCTATACACAACTCCGGTATAAGAATGTCAATAGGAGCATTTAGATCTAGTCCCATAAATAGTATTCTATGTGAATCCGGAGTTTACTCACTGTATTATAGAAGAAAGTTACTTACTTTACAATATGGAATCAAAATTCTTGGATTAACTGACCATATCAACCATTCTCTATTTGCAGATTTAGATCACACTGTAGCTCAGAGAGGGGTAATTGCTGAATTTAAATCACTATGTCATGAATTAGAAATTCCAATTGAAAAAATATCTAAATCTAAGAGAGTACAATGGAATTCTCAATGGCCAAACTCTATTCAAACGGAAACAAGCCTTTCAAATTTTGACCAAAGTGACAAGTCCAGATATAATTATGAACTAGATAAACTATTTAAAAAGTATAAAGATTGTGATATAATATTTACCGATGGATCTAAGACTGAAATGTATACAGGATTTGGAATTATTTATGAAGAAGACATATCGCAGACCCATCGTATTCCTCAAGAATGTTCGGTTTATTCAGCTGAAGCATATGCTATTAAAACGACTTTAAGTACTATAAAATCATCTGAGTCAAATATTAACAAGAATATTGCAATATTTTCTGATTCACTAAGTGTAGTTCAATCTTTATCTTCATTAAATCCTACAAAGTCATCAATAGTCATAGATATAAATCTTCTTGCCCGAGAAATAGATTCAAAAATATTCGCAATTTGGATACCAGGCCATTATGGCATTCACGGAAATGAATTAGCTGATCAAGCAGCGAAACAAGCCTCAAATGAAGAAATTGATGAGACCTTCCTGGTTCCACCAGATGATCTAAAAGCTTTAGCTAAACAGAAAATCATGGAAAAATGGAATCAAGAATGGCTGGCTTCAGCTGTTGATCCGCAAACTGGGTCAGCTAACAAATTGTCGAAAATCAAACAAACAGTTGCCCAGTGGGCGACTTCAGACAGACATGTTAGACGTGAAGAAACAATATTAACCAGGATAAGAATTGGCCATTCTAAAATCACTCATGGTTTTTTAATGGAAAGAAATATTGCTCCGCACGATTGAGGAAGTTCTTAGCGTAGTCGATTGGGATAGCGAAACCAATCCCGGCAGTGACTTTCATTGAATTGATTCCTATCGCTTCTCCATCGAGATTGACCAGGGGACCACCGGAATTGCCGAAGGTGATGGCAGCATCTGTCTGGATGTAGTTGATATCGCCAATTAGGCCTAATTCTTTTGATGCTCTCTGCGTTGAACTCACCACTCCGGCGGTGACAGTGTTACTCAGAGTTAGAGGACTTCCCAGGGCTACCACCCATTCTCCTGCTCGGAGATTTGAAGACTCTCCGAGTTTGATTGTGGGCAAATTCTTGCAGGATATCCTCACAGTTGCCAAATCCGACACGGAATCCACATCCTCAACGACTCCTGGAAATGTTCTCCCATCTGCAAGTCTCACCTGGACTCTGCTGTAGGGTTTGTTGATCACATGAGCATTTGTGAGGATCAGCCCGTCTGGGTCTACGATAAATCCTGATCCAGCTGAGGCTGTCAGAGGTTGTCCGGAAAAGAAGTCACATATTCGGGTATCCTTAATCTCGATGTATACCACTGCAGGAGCAGCTATATCTACAACATCTGCAATCACATTGAATTCTTTCCGGCGGCCAGAAGGAGGCATTTTGATAGCTGCCAGAACGGCCGGAAAGATGCTTGCGTCATCTCTTTTTCTCAGGTAACTGCCAATTCCTATCGCACTGGAAATTATTCCCAGGGCTATGCCATATATTCTCCAGGTAGATGATGAGGTGTCATTGGTCCTATTTCGGTGTTTCTGGTCATCTTTGGGGGTATTTTGGATCCTGGATGTTGTGAAGAGTCGCAGTTGATTGCTCAGGGATAAATTCCGCCTATACGTTGAATATACTCTCAACAGCAAACTCCTGGTCATTTTGGACAATTCACTGAATAATAATTTTATCGATTTAGGCTCCAAAAACACATTTGAGGAAGTTTTGTAATCCCTGGTCAACCACCTAACCTCACATTTCTCCCACGCACTAGCAAGCCACTTTTGCTCAGCTGGCTGCCAGTACCCGGCTGACCAGAGGGGCAATTCACGAAATTAACCAGTCAAAATTTTGACTGCGGTTACTTTACTGCATGTTTTCTGTGAAGCGAATTTCGCCAACCCAGTAAAAGGTGCGTCTCCTCGCTAAAAATGGAGGGTGTACAAGATTTTGGGTCTTGTACCTGCTGGAATTTCTAGGTGTACCCAGCCAATTTCACCCGCCAGCTCGAGACTGGAGGGTACGATTTTTTTTGGCGTATTGAATAAATGAGCAGTAAAAAGTTAAAATTGATCAGTAACAAAAAAATTTGAAACTGATATTATCGTCCAAATTTTGGCTAAGGGAAAATAAAAGGCTTTACACTTTATATGGATCTATTTTAAATGTTAAATATATAAATTAGGTCCATTTTTGTAAAGATTTAAGGTTTTTACTGATCATAATTAGATATTTTACTGCTCATTTTTAATTTTTTACTGCCCATTTAGAACTTTTTACTGATCGTTTGTTTTTTTGCCATTTTTTTTTGTACCAAAATCTTACGAAAAAGTTATTTATTTGCATTATTTCACTTAAGTAAATATACCCAGACACAAAAATAATAAGAAAATATAGGATTTTAAAATTTTATAAACGTTAAATACTTCATGCGTTCTGAAAAATAGATTTTGGGAAAGTTCAGTGATTAAAGGAATTACTATTTAGGGATTTTATAGGTCTCAGATTGTTTATTGTTAAATTTTACATTTAATTTTAATATTGTTAAATTTTAAATTTTATAATATAAGTACACCATTCAATCTTCAACAAAATAAACCAAAATATAAATTATATACAGGTAGATCGCAAATTGTCAGATTTGGTCAGGACGTCTCACCACCAACCTTCTTAAGTAAGGGCATTGGGCAGGGCTCAATTCTTGGTCCTTTGCTCTTTTCTCTCTTTATTAATGATTTACCCTCAGTTTTACGTAATTGCTTGTTTCATCTATATGCTGATGACCTCCAAATTTATGTGGAGGGAGATTCCTCTAATCCTCTTCAAGCTTTCGATCTTATGAATGCAAATCTCTCTTATATTGAGCACTGGGCTTCTTTAAATGGATTAGTTTTGAATCCTAAAAAGTCTCAAGCTATTGTTATCTCCAAAAAAAACTGCTTTCCCTGATCTTCATCCTTTACACCTACACGGTGAAATTATTCCCTTCGTTGATCAGGTCAAAAATCTAGGTGTAATCTTCAACACAACTCTCTCCTGGTCTGCTCAGGCCACTTCCATTTGCCGTAAGGTCAACTATTCTCTTTATACCCTTCGACGCTTCCGGGACATCACACCCTATGATACTCGCTTGATCCTCGCGCGAGCGCTTCTTCTTCGTTTCTTCAACTATGGAGCAGAGCTCTTCTTTGCGGCGGATAGTGACACAATCCGTCGTCTTTCAGTTTCGTTTAATGATTGTGTTAGGTATATCTGCGGTTTAAGTCGTCGAGACCATATCTCCCCCTTCAGTCACATATTTGTTGGCTGCGATCTACCATCTCATCTGAGAATGAGAGCAGTGCTATTTCTGTTCTATTTGCTGATTTCTGGATGTCCTGGGTACCTGTCGTGTCTTCTGGTTAGGGGGAGTTCTGCCAGAGTTCGAGGACTCATAGTGCCTAAAGTTCAAGATGACTGCCTCTATCGGTCGCTTTTTGTAAAAGGCGTCATTCTGTTTAATTCTCTTCCGAGTGATTGCCGTATTTCTGCGGCTGCTATTCGTAATTTCTATCTTCAGGCTGGATCCTAGAAGCAATTAATTTGTTTGTTTCTTGAACACTCTTAATTCTGAATTCTTGTCATTCTCTATTTTTTTATGTTCTTCTTTTTTCTGATTTTTTTTTTAAATTATCACAATTGTAAAAGGGATGACCCTATTATTGTGATTAAATAAAGTAATAATAATAATAATAATAATAATAATAATAATAATAAGATTGGTATTTGGATTAGAATTAGAATGTTTCTTCAAATTCTTAAAATATTGTAACGACTCCTAATTTTAAATACGTGACATAAATAACCTGCAATTGCGTTTTGCCTACTTTTCGGCGAATACAGACAGACTGAAAAATGCATTAGTTAGGGTTATTTCACTTTTCGCCACACCAAATATGTCTCCGCCATATTCGCCATCCAGTCAATTTTGACTGGTTATTCATGATTGCCCCTCTGGTACCCAGAACTGTTGGTTGTTAACTTTGGTCAGCTGGGTAACTAACAACTTGCATGCTATTTTGGCGCCAATTTTTCTGAGAATTCAAATTTCCCACATTTCAGGAAACGTTATGTCTCCAAATTGAGCGGGAAATGTAAAAAATAACAAAATAATTTAAAAAATAATTCAATATAGAACACAACTTGTCCAAAATGCATATTGGAATATTAAATTGTAAAATACTTTATTGGATCTCTCGCAGAGATTGCTGTATTTTGACAGCCGCCAATCTCAGAAACGCCATAAAAAGAATGATTACGCGAGTTTTCTGTTCAGCAAAAAATACATTTTCCCTGGCTATAAGACGAGGGATGGCCTCGGCTAAAGCCATTGAGGATAAGATTCAAGTTGACGATGTGAAGATCAATTATGTGAAGGTGGGAAGTGGCGAGAGGGCTGTTCTTCTGTTGCCAGGAGCTTTGGGATCCGCAGACAGACTTTGGCCCTCAAATTGAAAAGCTCCCGGACATTCTGCCCAATTTTACAGTCATCGGATGGGATCCTCCTGGCTATGGCAAGTCTATTCCTCCCCGGAGGCAATTCCCTCTTGATTTCTTCTACAAGGATGCCAGATATGCCCACAAATTGATGGAGAATTTGTCCTTCAAAAAATACTCAATTCTGGGATGGAGTGATGGTGGAATTACTGGGATGATTCAGGCAGCTGAGTTCCCAAATGCAGTGGAAAATCTTGCAATTTGGGGCTCCAATGCATACATCGCCCCGAAGGAGATAGAAATCTATGAAAGTAGGTATTTTAGGGGCTTATTTTCTCTTTGAAAAACTTTTTTTTGTCCGTTTCCAGGCATTCGGGATGTCAGCAAATGGTCAGAGAGGATGAGGAAGCCAATGGAAGAAGTGTATGGAGTGGAAGATTTTCCCAAACTCTGGGGCGAATGGATAGATGCCCTTATGAGAATTTACAAGGAAAAGGATGGTAATCTATGCAAACATCTTCTGAAAAGCATTTCCTGCCCAACACTCATTCTCCATGGGCAGAAAGATCCAATGATTGTGCCTGAACATGTCCCCTATCTCTTGGATAACATCAAGGGAGCTCGTCTGCATACCTTCCCCGATGGCAAGCACAACATTCACTTGCGCTATGCTGAGGATTTTAACAAGGAAGTTGCTAATTTCCTGACCCAATCAGCCAAGTTGTGAACTTGAACTTTGAAGCTTTTTTTTGCAGGCAAATAAAGTGTACTCCGAAAGTTCCGGAAAAAATATCGGTGAAATATCGGGAGGGGTTTTTCGCAGGAAAAATTGTATTTTCCTAAGGAAATTTTCACGGTTTTCTTATAAATTGCTTGGAAAGATGGGAAAGATTCATATTTTAGAGAATTTTAGTAAAAACAATCCAGATGAGAATATTGTTGTGAAATCGGGAGCGATATGTGAGGTTAGGTTGATCCGGTTGATCGGGTTGATCCAAGGGGGAGATATTTAGTGAAAATGTGTACACCACTTCCAGGCACTTCCAAAACTTTGCAACACTCAAAAATGTTGCAATCGTTGCAATACTTCCAGTACTTCCTGCACTTCATGCACATCTCATACTTAGAAATCAATAATAAATTATTTATTTAATCTGATAAAAAATCTAATTAGAAAAATTCTTAAAAAAATCTAAAAAAAATTATTTTTACACATATTTTTAACATTTTGCTTATATTATGAATTTCTAGCAACAGATATTCTTGCATACTTTCAATATTATAATATTATCTGAGTTTTACGAAGGTGTATCGACATATTTTGAGTTTTCCTAAGGGACCAGTGAAGCTACTTTTGGAAAATAGAACATCTAAAAAAAATGTATTGTCATTTGAAATAATTATTGAAACTCTGTGCTAGAAAGTCTACAAGAGTCCAAAAGTATGAGTGCAGCAACTAGCGATTCAGACGTATCTTCATTTTTTATTAAGCTTGATTCTCTCTCTGGTTTCAAAATTCTTTAAAATTAAAACATTGTGCACTCTTGGGAAAAGTTTTTGATGATTGCTAATCAACTTTTGCAACAAGCTTGGCTATTTTTCCAGGATATTTTTCGATATTGTTGTAATAGATCAATTCCTCATCACCTGTCGCCAATCGATCCACAAAAGATTTTTTTTTGCAACATCAAGAGAAGAATCGCCATATTCATAAAGTTTCCCTTATTTCTTTTTAGTGAAAGAATGTAGCACCCATGTATCGAGCTTTTAAGCACATCCAAGATTTTCTAAATAGCGAAATACTATTTAATTAGAGTTTTCCAACATTTTAGCAATCTCTTCAATTACAAGTACAGCGCGATGCAACTTTACAGATCTCGAAATTTTCCGTTGGAGGGTGAAATATTCAATTTTCTAAAATGGCAAAAAGCTATCTTCCTCGAGATAGCTTTTTGCTTCCGGAAAATTCCGAAAATTTTATTTGGGGTGTTTTTGAGCAAGTAATATATGAAAAAACTTGTAAAATCTACTATAGTGATCAAAAAATTTTTTTGAAAGCAAATTTAAAACCGATTAATAATAATATAATAATTTTGAAAATATTAGTGTTTCTGGAGTGAATTAAATATTCATCAAAAATATTTCAGAAGTGGTTTTAATAAGTGGAAAGGCAGATTCGAAACATATCTTTTTCACTAGATTCCATTATTAAAAAATGTAAAGAATATAATAATTTAGAGAAGGAACTTAAAGAATAGTAAGAGCTGTCGAAGTTAACTAATAGGAGTTACAGCCGGAAACCTTAGAAATTAAATTTTCGGCTATAAAATATTACTTTGAAGTAAAAGAAGAATATTCTTTTTGTCGTTCAATTTATTGAAAATAGAGTTTTAAAATTTTTTACAGACATCTTCTTTCGAACAATGTCCATTCAATTTATTATACAAATAATCTTTATATTTATCTCTGCTTAAATTTGCTTCGCTGCTTGGTCTGCCGGGGATATGTCTATTATTTCCTTCTAAAACATCAACGTTAAGAACATTTTCAAAAATTAGATCTTTACTATCGCTGGTCTTTCTTATAAAGTTGTGGAGAGGAATTACAGCCTGTACAATAGTAGTAGAAAACTCTGGTTGTACTTCGATTTCCCCCTGAATTATCCTAAATCTATTTGAGAGTATCCCAAAAGCTGTTTCAATTATTCTAAAGACTTTGTCATATTAGTAATTGAGTATAAAAGACAACACGTAATATAATAGAGCCATTTTAATAAAATAAAGTACCTAAAATATCTTCCAGATATATATTCCGTTATTTATATTCGGAAAAAACACAATTTGAAATTCAAATTTTCGGAGCATTTTTGTGTTGCGCTTGAAGCCCACCAGAGGCGCATAGAGCAGATGGTAAAAATTTGACAGTTCAATATGGGAATTTCCATCCGGAATTCCCATCCGGAATGAAATATTTCGTGGGAATTCCCGTGGGAATTCCGTCTGTTTACACGGTAAAGAAAAATTTAAGGAATGGTTTTCTTAATACTCATTTTACTAATTTGAAGTTGAGAAATCTTTAATTCGTCAGAATACAATATTTTTTCTTAAAAAATAAAACATATTTTTTTTGAAAACACATTTTAATTATTTTTCTCAACGCAATCTCAGGCTTTTTCTTCCTCAGCTTGGTAATTCTGCTATCGGTGCAAGTTGTGAGTATATTTCTGCGTCTTCTGATCGCATTTTCTAATACAGAAAAATCGAAAGACATCGTTGGGGACGAAAAAGACTATACATTTCCGCACTGCATAATTATATCCTATTCCTGATACAATTTTCTGACTTCCAAAGAAATTTTTGTCCAATACCTAACAGTCTTCAAAATGAATCATCTTTGCAGGAGCATCCTCTTCACCTGTGTTTTGCAAAGTTCTTATCCAATCTTTCCGGTGATCTCAGATTCTCCTGTTTTGTTCATCACTCTCTGCAAAGACAACAAATGCTTCCTGCTAATATTAACTTTCCACTGATCTCTGAAGATCTCTCATTCTGTAAAGGAAATGAACATTAGGAAAAACCTAAACTTAACTTTTCATTGTGATTTATAGATCTCAAAGAAGTACTACTCACCAGTAAACGAATCTTAAACATTTTCTTTTGGCCACCGTTTCCTCAGAATGAGCTTTTCCACTAAATATTTTCCACTTTTCTACTGTTTTTCCTTCCCGCCTTCTGCTTTCCAAAGAGAAAAATTAACGCGCAAACTAAATAACACTCATAGCTAGCATGGTAGTCTCGTTCAAATAAACTCACCACATAGACCTTAACTCTTTCGGGACCACAACATATCCAGCGAACAAATTTCAGTAAAACTCACTTTATTGTAACTGTAAGTCTTAGTGGTTAAATATCATACTTTTACAGAGAAAGAGTTTCTTCCGTCTCTGGGAAAGTGGAAAACTCATTGGTACTCTCGTCCCCAAAAGAACGCAAAGGATACAAACTTCAATTTTCTCAAAGCCAATATTATCGATTTTGTAAACTATTTGTGCGTATCAAAGGATTCCTGTACGATGTTGATAACTAAAATAAGGTGAATTATTGACCAGTATCTTGTGGGATGTCCAGGAAGTGCTAAAAAAGACACCCAGCTCCTGCTTGTAAACAGATTCCTCATAATATTTGACACATAACACTTTAAAACACATTTTTTTCAACACAATGTTATTGTATGTAGACACATTAAGCTTTCTCAAAAGCATAAAAAAACACTTCCTGGACAATCAGAATTCACAAAAATCAGGAAGAATAGGAAAAACTTGCCTAAAAGCAATCTCCCTCGCTGCCAAATGTCAAAATTATCGGCCATATTGGCAAAAATGTCGCTTCTGCTTGGAATTTTGTTACAAGGTTGGTGTCAAAAAGCAAATTCTGGCCTAGAAATATCAAAAAAGTCATAATATCTCCAAAGAAGCAGAAAATCGAAAATTCACGATTTTTGACCAAGACTATCTTAGCTCAGGAGTTAATTGGGATCCTGCAAAAAAATATCCTAGATTTGGACATCCTTATAGTTTGTAATCATCCACAAGAATCGGAATTTTATCGATTTTAAATAGTCTAAAAAAATAATTTTTTCCATGGGTACCCAGAGTCCCAAAGGAGCCGAAAGAGTTAATCTTGCATACCAAAATTTTATAATTCAAAATTTGACATCTATCTTATAAAATACGAAAATAAAGTTGGTAGTCTGAAAAATACGAAATTAGACGGAAAGACTTTATATTTATATTCCAGTACTTCCACTTCCAAAGTCTTCCAAGCACTTCATTATCAGCTGTACATCACTTTCGACCCTAATATCTCCCCCTTGGGTTGATCAAAACAAATATTTTGTGTCAGCTGAGTCAGCCCGGAAGTGTAAACAAGCTTTTTCTGTGGATTAAATGGCAGAGGAAGTTGGTGAAAACTCAAGGAGTAGTATGCTCGTGTATGAGGGAGAAGAAGTGGCCAGAAAACTGCCCAAATGGATTAAATTGAATGTAGGTGGGAGGATTTTCATGACGACTCTGTCGACTCTGACAAAAGAGCCTGGGATGCTCACCCGGATGTTCTCTCAGGATGGTGCTATGGATCCCAGTGACAAGGATGACCAGGGTGCTTATCTCATTGATCGAAGTCCGCAGTATTTTGAGCCAATTGTGAATTATTTGAGGAGTGGTCAGTTGATCTATGACACTAACGTCAATCCTCAGGGAATTCTCGAGGAAGCGAGATTCTTCGGGGTTGAAAGTCTCATTCCGCAGCTGGAGGATGCCGTGAAGAGGCAGTATAGCAGCACAGATGCGCCACTGACCCGAAGGGATGTTGTCACTGCGATTATTCAGACGTGCAATCTGTCGGAATTGAGATTCCAGGGAATTAATCTCTCAGGAGCTGATCTCAGGAGGCTGGATCTGAGAAAGGTGAATTTCAAGTATGCTTGTCTGTCGAGGTGCAATCTGTCGTATGCCAATCTCACAAATTGCTGTCTGGAGAGATGTGATTTGTCCCATGCAGACATTTCCTACGCTCAAATGATCTCCCTGAAGGCTCTCTGTGCAAACATGGAAGGTGCCAATCTGCAGGAGTGTAACTTTGAAGATCCCACGGGAAGCAGGAGCAATCTCGAGGGAGTTAATCTCAAAGGTGCTTGCTTGGAGGGGAGTAATATGGCAGGAGTTAATCTCCGGGTGGCGAATCTGAAGAATGCCAACATGAAGAATTGCAATCTCAGGGCTGCAATTCTAGCCGGAGCTGACTTGGAGAAGTGTAACTTGTCCGGAAGTGATCTGCAGGAGGCAAATCTTCGTGGTGCCAACTTCAAAGATGCTCAGCTTGAATTGATGCTAACTCCACTGCACATGTCTCAGGCAATCCGCTAAATTCCACAGAAAAAAAATGCCCAGTATTTATTGTATTAGATTGCTTTATTGAACTCTCAATGAGGATTAAAGGCTGCCCTATTTATCACAATAATCTCAGGAATAGTTCATCAGGGGAACAACTGATCGCTTCTCTACGGCTTCCCTGCAAACAGGACAGACATTTCTCTGGTCCAGGGAATCCATGATACAGTGCCAGCAGAAGAGATGCCCACATGGAGTGGATGAGGTGTTTGTCCTGGGTTCTAGGCACAAGACACAAATCTTTTGCGACTGAAAAGCTTGGTTGGAAAATTTTGGTTTTAGCGTCTCCTCTGGCTTGATCCTCTGCAAATCCTCTCTGAGATTTTTCAGGGATTTCAGTAGCACAATTCCCAGTTGCAGAAGAGTGATGACTCCTAGGATTCTGTATGCATTCATGGACATTGTGGAATTTATCCAATATCTGACCAGTAAATAATTGATCCCAGTGATTCTCTTTGAAATATGGTATTTCCCAGCAAAGATGTAAAACCATGCCCTATGGGCAGTTTTCCAGTAAGGCAGGGAGTCTTTTACGTGTTTCAGGCACACCTGGATCTTCTCCCTAGCCTCTGGAATTATGTTTTCTTGGTGGGAAATTTCATTCTCAATTTTCTGCAGGAGACACCTCACCAAATCCTCTCCTCCCACGTCTAATAGGTACGTAATTATTTGTACATGTCTCTGAGGTAGGTCCCTGCATCCTCTATCTACTTGTATCATACCCGTGTACTCCTCCCCGAGGGTTTGGAGCCTGAAGATAGTACTCAATCCATAGTACAAAGTCCCAGCGAGATATTTGGCAAGTTTCTCCGGCAATCTCAGCCGACGCGATGTCGGCAGCAGCTCAAGCAACTCCCCAATCCGACCGGTGATATCCTCGAGGAAGAGGGCATCTTTTTGGGTAGCCCGGATGACTTCCGGTTGACGAGCTTTTGCGTGATTCAGTGACATTTTGCGCGGAACCGCCAGCGCCCTCTGCTTTCTTGAGGTCAGTTGGCGCCATCTTGAATTACAGCAGTTTTCCTGCAGCTTGGTTAAAATCAGTGGCTGTCATTTTTTCGCAGCAGAGAAGAAAATCCGGAAAATATGGAGCCTTCCAAGGAAAATGGGGATGTGCCGAAAAGTAAGTGGTACTTGGGAGTGCAATGCATCGATGGGGAGTGAAATTTGGCGGGAATGTGTGTGTTATGTGGCTGAAAAG
The DNA here is from genome assembly GCF_024763615.1 of Phlebotomus papatasi. Lineage (NCBI taxonomy): Eukaryota > Metazoa > Arthropoda > Insecta > Diptera > Psychodidae > Phlebotomus > Phlebotomus papatasi. The sequence goes on from NC_077222.1 coordinate 18,414,337, forward strand.
TCGGTGTGAAAAAATGCACCCAGCCGATTCTCAAACTCAGTAAGCCTTTCGAAACACGAGGCGTGTTTTTGTTTTTCACTCATTTGGCGACTTTTCCGGCATTGGGGGGCACTCTGAGATGGCTGGCGTGTGCAGTGGTGACGCAATGCAGGGGGCAATAATGGTGAATGGGTCTATTTCAGGCGAGGAGATTACCAAGAGGTCAATCCGTGTCCAAGTATGGAAGAAGCTCCTCGAGCAGAAAGCCGCAACTCACACCAACTACGTCTACAATCGCATTACGAACTTTGTGGGGGCCGAAAAAGCCGCCGCCCTCCTTGCGGATACGCAGGAGTTCAAGAATGCCCGTAAGTATTCTCTCAAATTGCTTTTGTTTTTCGGTTTTCAGGGAGTGGTCAAGTTGTCCCCTTTCTCATCCAAAATCCCCTCTCTCTCTCTCTGCCCTGGTGTCTTTTTCATCCCCAAACTCTGCAGAAAGAATCAAAATCAACACGGATAAGCCCCAGGAGCCGATAAAACTTCTGGCTCTGGGCGCCGGGAAGCCTCTCTTCGTGTCCCCGGCGCGTGACTCAACAGCCCTCCTGGCTAAAATTGAGGCACCCGCTGATGCTGATCTGACGGTCCAGAAGCAGCTCATTCGTCCGCAGGCTCTGCGTGAGAATGGTCAGGAGATCAGTGAGTATCCTCCAAATTACTTTTTTTTGTCGTTCTGACATTGCAGGCTTTGGGGAAAGATAGAGGTTAAATAATTGTGAAAATCTCAAGAAAAGTGTGTCTAAAAAAGGAAAATGATTCACAGACTTGTTCTCTTTAATTTATTCTTGAGAACGTTTTTTTCTAATTCTCCATTTGATCATATATTTTGTAGAATAGCATAATGGAATGCAATTAGAAGCAATCTGCGAATTAGATTTGTTTCCAGCACTTCGACCCTAAATATTTAATTTTGAAATATTAAAATTATTTTATTAATAAAAAAATTACATTGATAAAAAATTAAAATTTAGGTAAAATTGGTAAAAAAATCCTAAATAAAATTAAGAACAATTTCCTAATTTTCCTAAAAAATATTTTCCTAATTTTCGCTTTCGGAGTTAAATTGTAAATAAACTTTAGGGAATTTGCTTTGAAGAAAAAGATCTTTAATTTAATTAAAGAATCCATTTTGAAAAATAATTGCGTCCTATATTTTTTACCGCAAAAGTAAGATCATCCTAGGGGAAAATGGGGCACTTATGAATTGGGGCAGCTACAAAAATTTTTTTTTCTCTTATTTTTAACGGAACTGGAGCTTACCGTGATACTAGCGTTGCACAAACCCAATGTAAAGCTAAATTACATTATAATAAGCCTTAGTTCCTTTTAAAAAGGGAGGAAAAAGGCTATTTTCAAAGGTGCACCAAGTCAAAAGTGCCTCACTTTCTTTTACTTTGATTTTTTAATCTGGGTTCAGGTCAGGGGCATGACGTTTCCTATGTTTCCCAAATGTTTTTAGCGTGCCGAAAAAACTTTGGAGTTTAATCGGTGTTTTCTATCATTGTGGAATGAATTAACAAAAAATACAAATACAAAATAAAAGTCAATTTAATATAGAATGGGCAACCGAAAACCCCAAATTGGCAACCTACGTACTTTCGGAGATATCTCGTGAAATGTGTATGAAAACCGGAAAAAATTTACAATAAAACTGGTCGCATTTTTCAGAGCTAATGTCACCCCCTGGTTCAGGCATTTGAAAATTATTCAGGAAAAATGCAAATTTTAACAATTAAAAACCTGTCTGAAAAACCGCTTCCTTTTTTGTTTTACTAATTAAATAAAGTTTTTTTTTTTTTTTTAATCTTTTAATACAAAAATTAAGCGAAATAAATTCTTACAGACGTAAACACGAATTTCTTGTAATTCAAGGGGTTTTTTGTTGTAGTAAAATATAAAAACAGAAATTAGCAAAAAATGACAATGTTTAAATAAAAAGGGGTGGCAAAGCGTCTTAGGCTTTGCGAAATGCTCGAACTCGTGACTTAGATACTATATACCACAGAAGTACTTTCGCGGCACTTACCATTTACCGGTTCTCAATCGATTTGAACCGATTCATAAATCATTCAAAATATCCCACAAAACAGTTTTAAAAGTAATAGAATTGATTTTCAGATAAAAAATTTTTATCGGTTGAGAATCGGTTCATTACCGGCTCAGAACCGATTGGAATCGGTTCAGTTTTATAGGAAATTCCAAGACTTTTCCAACGAGCCCAAACATGACCCCATTCGCTTGATAAACCTTTAACATTTTTAACCTTTGACCTTGAAAAACCGTTATTAGGAATGATTCAACGCTATTTTCGTCTAAGGACGAAATGTCCGCTTGGGTAATCTCTGAGACATATCCAAAAATGAAAAAGATCAGATGCTCGGTCAGTAGATTAATTTGGATTAACTCTTTCCGGACCGCAGCATATGCTGCAAGCCAATTTCACCATTTTTTAATCAAAAATATCTAAGCTCAGGAATTAATTGAGGTCCTACAAAAAATATCTCACATTTGGACATCATTATAGTTTGCAATCATCCACAAGAATAGGATTTTTATCAGTTCTGAATAATTAAAAAACATTGTTTTTCATAGAAAATGCATATGCTTCTTTGGGTACTACAGTCCCAAAAGAGACGAAAGAGTTAAAAGAAACACGGATTTTGACCTAGATCCTTCTCCTCCTTTATTACTTAGACAACGTTTCGGAGCTTGTTGGCTCCTTCCTCAGGTATGCAAAGTACATTCCAGTAAACTCTCTCTCAATTGGGCATTTGGGGAAAATGTCATTCGGTTTATCGACAGATTTGGGCGTCAAAGCCTTTATAAATTCCACAAAAAGCGCTCAATTATAAAGAATCACGATAAAATAGGAAGAACTACATCGAATTTGAGCGAATTAGCTTCATAATTAAACGTGAAAATTGTCAACATAATTTGTCGCCCGATTGAAAAAGAGCCGATTGAGCGAGAGTCTACAATAGTCCGTCATTTTGGAATATTTCTTTTGAAAAAACTTAATTTAAGCATTTCAAGTAGTGTAAACCGACGGCGACCAAAATCTCGAACGCCACAATCCCGAAAAGCTAAAATCTCGAATAGGTAGAAATCTCTAATGAGTCGAAATCTCGAATGGGTCAAAATCCCGAAAAGCGAAAATACCGAAAGCCAAAATCCCGGTTGTTCAAAATCCTGAAAGGGATGAAATTATATGGAGGATAATGTGTAGAATAATTTCCCAAGACACAGAGAATTTCCCTTTGCCTCCAGCAAGCGCGGGTGCAATTGTGGGAGTAGCTAGGACACTTTTAAGAATTCGTTATTTTTGCTTTCGGGATTTTGGCTTTCGGAATTTGTCCTTTCGTAATTTTGACGTTTTCGGGATTTTAGCTTGCGGGATTTTGACCGCGGGACCCGTGTCAACCTATGCCGAAAATTTCATGAAGTTTGATCTTTTAATTTGTCTTAAAAAATCACGGAAAACTGCTAAGTTTTGGCCTTCCAACTCAGGCTGCCCCCTTAAGGAAATGCAAAATATTATTTAAATATACTTTTATTTTGAAATTTTGAAATATTACGAAAAAAATACAAATTTATTCCAGGGGGATCAAAAGTGCCGTAGGGGAGACTGGGGCATAATTAGTCAGGAGTAGAAATAGACAGTAGAGTGTTATATATTGGAAAACTACTAATTTATTCAGAGTAATTAACTTCTTCCCGGTCACAGAAAAATTTCATTTTTTTGGCTAATCCGCCCCGGTCTCCCCTACCACAGAATGATGTTACGAATCTAAATATTTAACACAAAAATTACAGATTGTAAAGTTTTCGGTTTTGGGTAAATTAATAAAAGAATGTTTAAAAAGATCGGAGTCACAGTTATATGAAATTTATTGAGGCTACTTAACAAAGTTCCAAATACTTATGCATCTGGCACATCTTTTAAATCAGTAAAATTTAATAAAATCAAAATTCACATCCCTGTTTTTCATAAACGTTTTGTATATTTCTACCTTATTCTTTCGCACTCGAATTTAGATTGAACTAGACAGAAAAGTAATCTCATCATTATTTTGATTATGATTACGTTAAGCCATCAGTTTCTGACTAATCCGTCTCTTGGCTTAAGTCGAGACACGGCTTAGTTAGTAGGACACTGATGGAAATTTAGTCAAATCATTATTTTGATTATAATAACATTAAACCGTCTTTCGGCTTAAGTCGTAAGTGTGTCTAGGGCATTATTCTATGGGAAAGAGAAAATCTTTTAAAATTTATTTAAATATTAATTTAGGTTTAGGAGCTAAGAATAAAAATGGAATATATTGTATGCAAGCATGAGTACATCATATTATATTCCATTTCCATTGTGATATCCGAACTGTGCATCGGTATTATAGATATTGCTATATTATTCTTTCCCTTTTCCACTACGCTTTTCTCTACTTTGTTTGTTCTATATATCATAGTTTTTAAAAGATTGACATAAAACATAGTCATAGGGAAAGTCTTTAATCCTTTAAGTTGTTAAACTTGTTCAAAATTCAGTGTTTATACTGTGAAGTTTTAAGATTTTATGCGCTTGAAGCGTTGGTATTGCAATGTGTACTTGAAGATTTATCTGAGATTTGAGGGGAATATTGCTTACCCTCATTTCTGTTACATTCCTTTTTCATACTCGATGCTTTTGAAGTGCTCTTGCGGTATTGTTATACATGCGAATTAGGAAAAAAAGAGAAAATAATAGCAATAAAGAATCTGATGACGTCACTTTATTGTGAAATTAATTTTCAGCATAGTTTGTCTGTCATATTACAATGGAGTTCTTGAATGAAATTCATCTTCCTACATAATAATAGCACCAACTAATACGCTTAAATGCAAGATATCAGAAAAGATATTGAAGTGTTTTCAAGTAATACAAACATACATGCATCAGACATACAATGTTTCTTCGTCTTATTGCCTATTTGCAATTATTTAAAAATAGTTTTCCTAATAAAGAACTAGAGTTTTGATTTGTACTCGAATTTCTTCGATTTGTTCTTAAAGGGTTGATATATTATTGTGGAGCTATTAGGAGGGATCAAAATTATTTTTTCCATTAAAAGTATTGTTTCAAAGCTTTTGGGATTTCATTTGATTATTGATGTTAAGAGTTTATTTAAGCAAAAACCGATTTTTCCTAAATTCACAGTCTTTCAAAAACTGTTTTATAAATCTATGTATAATTTTATGAAATTGAGAATAGGATGTCTAAAACTTTAATAATTTAAATGAATTTCAATAAACTAATTATTTTTTGCATAATAAACAATACAAAATCATTTTAAAGCAGATGCGGGTATTATAATAATGAAAAATGTTCAATTCAACTTTGAATTTTATCATGCAAAATAATTAGCTTCACGCGAAGCTTTTGTGTGGTGATTTGTATTGAATTTCTTTTGTCAATATAATTGTGGTCAGAAAAACATTAAATTTTAGACTTCTCTGAAGAAAAGGGAAGAATATCCCATAGAGAAATACAATTTAAAATTTTCCATTTCATGTCGAATGGCCTCTACACACTAGAGTAATTTATTTCCATATTGAAGCAAATATTCTATGCTTAGGAAAAACTATTCAATATGGACATATATTTCTCTAGTGTGTAGAGGCCATAAAGCCAGCACGGAATTTGTAAATGCATTAAACAAAATGACAGAATTTTTTAAATAATTTTATTATCTCAAAAAAAGTCATAGAAACATAACCAGGACATTACAGATGTCAAAATTTAAGAACTTAATGAATTTTCATTTTAACCTTTCAAATATCTCGATAAAATCGAATTTCCGGATAAAATTTTAGTCTCTAGCTTTCAAGAGTTGCAGTAAATTCTAGACTTGATGTGGAATGGCTGTGGTATTTTTTTGAATTGTCAATGACTATAATACATAGGGGAGACTGGGGCAAAAAGTCACAAATCGAAAAATTCAAAATTCAATATCTTCCAAGGTAAAAAAGATAGCGGGTCAAAGTTTTTTTTTCTATAGATAGCCTCCATAGACCTTCTTCAATGTCGTAAATTTCTTAGAATTCGAACAAGGAATTTAGAAAATAAAAAATATCGAAATTTTTAGCCCTATTTTTGAAATATTTTCCTTGCAGAAGATAACAATTATTACCTACTTATTTTCCAAAATTGATGCACTGGTGAATATTTTCTAAATAATTTGGATTTTTTGAATACGAATCCACTATCTATTTTAGAATTTCACAAAAATTCTTTCCTCCAGAAATCCTTTTATTAACCCAATCAGTCAATGTACCAGAAATACTTGAGATAGAATGTTCATATTTTGGGATTAGTTTCCTACAGGTTAATAGATGAATATTTTGAAAAGAAATAATTTTTATTCATTATGGGAGTGCGGGGAGCCGCCCTCAAACACGCGTCTTAACGGTCACTGAATTTAAATTCTGTGCATTAATTCATTACAAACTCTATTGATTTAGATAGAGTAACTATCCAAAAAGACACATTGGCAACCGGAATTCAAATCAGGGTATGAATTCTGAGATGCGTGAGTTTTTCACGTGAGAAACTCACGGTTTTTTAGATCGTTTCCTGTATGCGTTTGGTGAAACTTTCATAAAAAATGTCACGTGAAACACTTACAGCATCTAAGAATTTACATGAAAGTTTTTACGAAAGCTGGACAAAATGTTTTCTAAAGGTGATCTCAGAGCCATTAATTTCTCACGTGAAAAACTCACAATCTCAGAATTCATACCCAGGAAAGAGGATGAAGGCCAATTTTAACAAATTCGACGGGATGTCGCATTTTCCGTCCGCCATTTTGAGCAAAATGTTTGCATGACTTCATGTGAAGTGAGAAAAGAACAACAAAATGTATTCCCATCTCTGTCGGTCGATTTTTTCCAAGTAAATGAAGGACTAAAGTAACTAAATATCCATTCCCGACAGAAACTCGAATATCAATTGCCCTGGAATAAATCATCTAAAATCACTGAATTTGCGTATGATGTATAATACCATGGTAAGGAATGGGTTAAAAATGGCCACTTGGGGTAAAAAGTAACAAGGGTATAGAGCAAAAAGTAACAAAAAAGCGAAGCAATTTCTGATGTCTCACGGCGAAAAGAAACGTCATTACCAGGTCTGGCCGCTTGTTGTTTGCATTGGTCAAACGATTTGCAGTCTTTTGTGTGTTTTTTTTCAAAAATAGCTTGAAAAGCGTTTTCTCGTTTTCTCACTTTTCTCGCAGAGAAAACGGTGTTTTATAAAGGTGTAAATGAATAAATTTTCTATGAAAATATGTCCTCTAGGTATTTTTTCAAATTTACGGAAGCCCGTAATGAAGCGAATCAAAATATGATAATACCCAATGTTTGGTATACTATTTGCCCCAGCCTTTTTGAGAATAGCCACAAAATTACCTTTTAGAAAACGGCTCGATAAATGTATTAGAAATTAGAAATTAATTAAACTAATTAGAAATTTTTGAAGCGATCGAGTAGCTTTTAAAAAAATAACGTATCCGTTTAGTGACTTTTTGCCCCAGTCTTCCCTATATTTCAACTGTGTAAAATAAATATTATTATATTATTATTATTATTATAAATATTTAAATTGAGAAAACAAAACTTATTGGTAAATTTGTGATATTAAAAATTCAATTAATTTTTTATAAGAATTTTTACAAATCTAATAATCATAAAAAGAAACTTTGCAATTTGCTATAGGAAACATTTCTAATTACTGCAAAATATTGTTTTTAATGACATGCCTCTCTGAATATTGCTTTTAACGCCTATCTAATAATATTATTTATGAAAAAAAATTGTTTGTAAAAAGAAAATTTGTATAAAGATGAAAAATTTGTTGCTTATGTCGAAAATTCACAATTGCAAAAATAGAAATATAAAGTCAAAGGTTATACAAATGAGAATGCTTAAGTTGCATTGCAATGAAACTCTCAGATTTGCATTAATGTCTCGGTACACAATTTCCACCTTGAAGATCACGACACGGACTTGAAGCTGGACATGATCGTTATCGGATCGGTGGCAGTGGACAGAGACGGTCGCCGAATTGGCAAGGGAAATGGCTACGTGGATCTGGACTTTGCTCTTCTCGTGCACTGTGGAGTTATCACCAATGACACCCTGATCGTGACAACGGTCCACGATGCTCAGGTTCTCTATCTCTCTGTACAGAATTTTCGCTTTCGCTCTCTTTTTGTTTTTGCTGTCTCTCGTGCTTTTTTTTTCTCTTGAGATTAGGAGACGAAATATGCAACGATTGTGAATTCATTCTAGGTCTCGGACAGCTTACCAGGTGATCTCTTCAAAAGCTACGATGTACCTGTGGATATGATTGTGACGCCAACGGAAGTGATCCGCGTGGCGAAGCGTCTTAAGCGTCCACAAGGCATTGAGTGGCAATTGCTGTCTCAGCGTCGCCTGGGAATTGTGCCGGTGCTCAAAGTCATCAAGGAGAAGGAGGAGGCGTAAGTGCCTGCAAACGCCATTTTCATTGTTCTAAAATGTAATTTTTCTATTTTTCTTGCGTCCAAAAGGTCCGGGAAGGTGATTGAGTTGAAGTCCGAAGATACCGACGTTGAGACAAATCGCAAACCGCGTCAAAATCGGAATAAGCGCTTCATGAGGCGCCAGCGCAAACCGCGCAATTCTGAGAATAATGGTGAAAATAACGTTAGTATCTCATCGATAATTTTATTTTATGAGAAATTCATAACGTGAGAGACATTAAAAAAAATTGTAAACTTTTTATTGCAGCAGGAAAATAACCAACGAAATCGACGCCCACGCAGAAAATTCCCAAGACGTCGTGTAAGTTTCTTTTGAATTTTTGAAGAGATTCTCAATTTTGAATGGATTGTACTTTTTTTTATAATTGCAGGAGAGGGACAATCAGAATGGACAGGAGAACCAGGAGAAGCCAGCTGGTGATCGCCGTCGTGGTACAGATCATAGCAATAATATTTGTATCAAAGTTACAAATATCTCCAAGAATATTCGCGTGAAGGATATCAAGCAGGAGATCCGAAAACGTGGCTGCAACCCTCATTTTATCTCCTGGAAGAGTAAGTCATTTTATTACTCATATTTTTCTATTTAATTTAATTTATATTATTTAATAATTTTTTTTAATTAAATTAGTACCTTGAAGCTAACAAATTTAATATTATTCATATCGGTTGATAACTTTGAAAAGGCTGACTATATTTTTAAATTAAAAAAAAATAACTCAAGTGGACAGACAAAAAATAATAATGTAAACGGGAAAGGGGGATCCCTTGTAAATGCAATTTTCAAACTGTTTTTTTTTTAAGATCTTATTCTGTAATTCGGTAATTTTTATGACATTGTCACATATGAGTTCGAAAGCTGACAATACTAGGGTTAGAGAGTCACTTTTTCGAAAAAGCTCTCCTGAAATTCGAACAGAATTAATGACATTGACAGAGCATAACAGAAATTCCTTACAGGGGTGGTTGAACTTTGATCTTTAATTTTGCAATATGCGATTATTTCAATGAAAGGTGTCTATGGACGGGATATTCAGTAGTTGGACTACCTCCAAAACATATCCAAAAATGAACGAAATCGCTTAGGACAATTTTGAAAAACATTAGAAAAAACTGTAGAAGCAATAAAATCCGCCAAAGGCTCTGCTTTGGCAAAATTTACGCTCTTTCGAGACAATGGTCTCCTTTCCAGGATCAGAACTTCTGAAGGTGGTGAAAATCAAGACGACTGTCAAGCGAGTATTTGATGACAGGACTATTAGTAACGAATAGATATAAGTGTAGAAAAAGGGAGAACTCTCTTTGCAATGTTGTGGACGTATTTAGGGATAGGGAAAGCTCCAAGCGGGCAGCCTCGGGCCCATCGAGTTTTCTTGTTCGATTTGCAAGCACCCCGAGTTGTACGCATATCGAGGTCACCTGTAAAGAATCTCAACTACCATAAGCTTATCTGGGCTTATCACTGGTCATTTTCTATTTTATATATAAGTAGTCTGAGTGGGGAAGGCCAACAAAAGAAAGAAAAGTTCATTGAAATCGGTTAATAAACATAAGTGATAGAGTCCGGTCCATATGGGTATAGTAAGGGTCGAGGTACAGTGGGTTGGGGTAGAGACGGATGGGAGATGGGATCCAACTATTCGAAAGATCTCGATCTCAGTCACAATATATTATACTAAAATTTCATCGAAATCGCTTCATAAACACTGAAAATATAGCCCGATCAAGACATTTTTGATTATAACTCAGGTCAGGGAACATCGAGGGAGGAGTGCGACCTACCGTTGGAAAGGTCTCGATCTCAGCTACAACATACTAAAATTTTAAGAAAAAACATAGTCTAGTTTTCGAAATATTCGAGATCGATTAATCGCAAATCGATTTTTCGATTAATCGGAATTTCGATTAAATCAGATGAAATTGGGGTATCATAAGGGTTGTAGTACTCCATGAGAGCTTTCCGAAACCGGAGGTATGGCCATTTGAAAATTAAATTTTTGATCCCTTATAGCTTGTGTCAGGGAAGTCGCGTTACTGTACATATAGAGTCGAAAAATAATAATTATTCTTTTTGGATTTACGATTTTAAGCATTTTCTAGAGTAATATTTTAAGCAACTGCATCGAATCCAACATTTCTTACCAAATATAGTAAAAGTGTCATCAAATTTTCATCAAGGAAAAAATACCTCTTTGGATAAATAATTTTTCTATTGAATATTTAATTACACTTGTTGAATACATAAAATTTGTGTTTAGTTAATTAATATTTCATTTTATATCATTTTTATATAAAAATGAGGCATGGCGAAAAGTGGTTATCTTCTAGAATTGATTTTACCACCTGTCGCCATCTCTTTTCAGTAGGCGACGCTAACTTCAATTCGTAGATTCTCGGTTGTCAAATTTGCATTGTTTACTTTATGCAATAGACTTTTAATTTGATTTTTAGAAGTGAAAGAAAATCGTTTAAAGTGAGTAATAATAAGGTGATCACGAGGAAAAAGACATGCTGAATGTATTCTTTTTTATAACATTACCTAAAATAATCGAGATTGGACCTTTTCAAATGGGGTGGCGAGAAGTGGTTACAAAACTGGCGAAAAGTGGTGAAAAGTGGCGATGAAGTGGTTATTTTTGCATTATTAATAAAAATCAGTTTTTTAAGTAGTCCAGCGTTAAATTCTAAGACTATTGTTTTCACGAATCTAGAGCTAATACATCTAAGTAGTTTTGTGTCCAATTTTAGTTATCTTGTAATAAGAGTTCAAAAGTTATAATAAAATTAATTCCTCTTTTTCCTAAACATGGCGATAAGTGGTTAATTCCACCCTATGATATTCGTGATCTATGAGTGTCAAATCGTGTAAATCCAAAATTTGGGCCCGATCTGACGAGGTCGGACTTCACCTAGGACCACAAAAGCCGAGATTGTAAAGAATTTTAGCTAATTGAGAAACAATTTTCCATTTACGGGGAGGGGTTGTTACCCCTCGCCCAACCCTGTCTAGAAGGACCAGATACCTTGTTCGTTAGCCTTAGGTTTGTGACTTCCCACTATGATTGATTACCCAATCTTCCATCACTCACCTGAGTGTACCGGGGCTTACCAGGCATCTAATACGCTTGGAGGTGAACATAGGAATTGAGAGGAAGAGGCTATCTATCACATTACCTCCCATTTAGGCCCCATTATTAAGGCACACATTTCTTGAAAAAAAAAAAAAGATCAGATTCATTAAAGAAATAATGGAAAAATATGGAATGTTCAAAGCCAGAGTATGTGCGAAGCCTGAAAGCCTTCCCCTGCACTTCAAATTTCGAAATTTGGTACAGTAGACTCTCGCTAATTCGGCTCTTTTAAGATCGGGCTACTTTTTAATTCGAGCGGCAGTTAAATTCGAAAAACGTTTGTTGACATCAAGTTTGATTATCGAATGAAGCAAATATCCTTAAATTTGCCATGGTTTGTTTTAGTTATGATGTTATTTTGCATTTTTAAAATTTTTGAAATTTACAATAAATATGAGTATGTGAAATTAATTTGAGTAGGGTGGATTGTGGAAAGGGAGACACTTAAGAAAAAGTTCAATTTCAAATGCATTTTTAAGCCTAATAAATATATATTTTTTTCATTTTCTTTGCATCATGAGATTATTATTATTATTAATCGTATCGAGATATTTATTACAAGGTAATCATTTTTACAATGTCATATCCCGTGTTGGAAGAATCTGCGAAGTCCATTGTAGACCGCCCAGGACCGCCTTCCCCGTAATATGGATGCTTCTTCCATGCTCCCGGAGTTGTTGGACGAGGCGGTGCATTTTTATTACGTTATATCACAGTGAAAATGTCTTTTTCTAAACATTCAGATCTTTGCACCGGGCGGGACTCGAACTCACAACAGTGAATAGAGCCGGGGAATCGATCCGCCCAAGAGCCAACGGTCTTGCTTATTGCGCCACTGATTCCCCATCATGAGATTGCTTTTGAAATATTCTAACAGAATCTTAACAGTTTTTAATAGATATTTCAACCAATTAATTGGAATATTCCATCAAATTAAAAAAGAACACATTTTGAAAAGATGGACAAAATTTTGGAAAGCGGGACAAAAATTTTTGGAAAGTTGGACATAGTGATATTAATGACAAAATATCATACAAAATATGTAGAAAATCAAATGTTGAGGGTTTTCTCTGTATACTTGCACATTTGATGGTTATGCTAATCCCTCCGTTATGTCCGGGTAACAGTTGAGGAACGCTAATTACCAGGAACTTCCTGAACGTCCAACCAAAAAGAGGTTCTGTAAATTTCACAGACGCCTCTCGCTGTCCACCAGTTATAGCTTTAAAACGGATGCAATATTTAGTACATTGCAATTCCGAATCCGCCCAAATCCTTTTCCATTTGGATTGGGAGTTCTGTAGAGACTCCTATTTGGCTGACTTCAGGTGTTTTTGCGATATTTACTACCACATCTGTCAGAAAAAGTGTTCTTCGGAATCTGGAAATCCTTGCAGCCTTTTCCAGGAGATTTTCTCTTTATCAGCTGCTAGCTGTTGTTACAGCCATTCCTCCGGGTACTTAAGGATCTTTGTCGTTCTTGTTAACATGATTTCACTGCACAAAACCATCAAATTCATTCACAAAATCAACTTGTCCAAGATTTCATAGAACTTATTTTGAAAGCAACGCGAAATTCAATCACTTTTCTATCCTTTTTAAATGTAATATTTCACAAATTTTTTTATTCACCTTTTAAATGGATGTAGGGTAAGTGTGCCAAATTTCGGCATAGTTGCATGCAAGCGTCAAAGTCTTAAGTTTGAAATGTTATATTTTAAATTCAAATTGATTTTTTTAATTCTTTCTTCTTAAAGATTGTTGCTTGGAACTTTGTAAAGAGTTTACCGTCTTTATTTACTCTATAGTCATTCTTAGTACATTTTAAAATGAATAAAAATATAGACATAGCTTTGGTGCTCTATTTCGGCCACCTTCATTCTCATAGTTCCTTGCCCTTCGGGAATTCTTCCAATATCTTTTTCACGTCATCTCGTTTGTCGAAGCTACATCTTTTGTTATTCTTTTGCATTGTATATTCTCTAGAGTACGTAAAATCTAAAAGTTCATGGAAATTCGTGGAACAAAAAAGGTGGCCGAAATTGCAAGCTGGCCGGAATTTGGCACACTTACCCTAGTCCTTCTATTTTCACTACGGACTTAATAATATTTCACAAATTATGCCGAAAAATCAAACAAAACACTTTGATATTTTCCTATAGCAACTTCCATAAGGAACAGAGAAAATGACAACTACCGTGTGAAGGTTATGAATATCACGGCATGCAATACATTTTTTAAATTCTTGCAAGTCACCCTTTGATTGTTTTATAACGATTTTTGCATTTTTGATTTCTCAAATATCACTGTGCGACACGTTGTGGGTGTCTTTGACAAGAGTGCCAAAACTTGTTAGAGGGTCATTTAAGGACCTCAAATCTGCAATCCGTTTGTCCGGGTCACCTCTAGATTTTTTTGAAAAAGCATTTTTTGTTTTTTGCTGTTTTATAAAATTCAAAAATTCATGTCTCCGGTTCTAATTATCCGGTGGTAGTCACATAAAGCTAATCTGACGCGTAATTTCATCCTCTATAACTCTTGTGAACATATCAAGCATCTACGATGAAAATGAAGTATATTTTTTAAAGATTTTTTGAAAAAGGGCACCTAAAATGGTGCATTTTTCTGTGTTTTTTCCATCTTCTAGTAATTTTCCCACTTTAATAGAGCATTTTATATGTCAAATAACTATGCCTAAAAGTTAGAGAATTTAATATTCTTTCATATCTTTTTGGTTTAAATTTTCTATCCTAATTCGTTTATTCACAATAATTTATTGAAAATAAAATGCATTATTATAAAAATAAAATCTTATTATATATAATTATTTGGTATCTTTGTCTAACCTACTGAAGAGCATTCTCTTTTGCACTCTCACTTACACATTTCACATAAAAAGGGGCGAAATGAAAAAAAGAGACGTATATAGAAATAAAAAGAGAAGAATAGTTTTTTGGCACTCATAACAGCTATTCTTCTCTCTCTATTTCTAAATACGTCTCTTTTCTTTCATTTCACCTCTTTTTATATGAAATGTGTAAGTGAGAGTGCAAAAGAGAATGCTCTTCAGTAGGTTAGACAAAGATACTAATATAATTATATATAATAAGAGATTTTAATGCACTTTATTTTCAAGAAATTATTGTGAATAAACAAATTAAGATAGAAAATTCAAACCAAAAGAAAATGAAAGAATATTAAATTCTGTAACTTTTAGGCATACTTATTTGACATATAAAATGCTCTATTAAAGTGGGAAAATTACTAGAAGATGGAAAAAACACAGAAAAATGCACCATTTTAGGTGCCCTTTTTCAAAAATTTTTTAAAAAATATACTTTAATTTCATCGTAGATGCTTGATATGTTCACAAGAGTTATAGAGGATGAAATTACGCGTCAGTTTAGCTTTATGTGACTACCACCGGATAATTAGAACCGGAGATATGCATTTTTGAATTTTATAAAACAGCAAAAAACAAAAAATACTTTTCCAAAAAAATCTAGAGGTGACCCGGACAAACAGATTGCAGATTTGAGGTCCTTAAATGACCCTCTAACAAGTTTTGGCACTCTCGTCAAAGACACCTACAAAAAGGTAAATTTTGTCGCACCGTGTAATCACAAAATTAGGTTTAATAATCTTTTTATCAAAAATTTAAATATTTAATTGATTTATTATCAAGTTTTTAAGGAGGTGTCTCACATTCCACACTGCTTTGTCCAACTTTCCAAACTGTCTCGCTTTAGACAAATTACCCTATGCATATAAACAAGAATTCATTGCATTTCAAACAGTTTGATGTCCGAATTTCTCTCAAATTCGGGTGATATTTCGGTCCCAAATGCCCGAATTTGAGAGAGTCTACTGTACATTTTGCCTATATGAGATTTTGTCTTACATCGCGCTCTTTGTGTTTATGTTGTTACGATTCAAAGAAAATGGAACTCTTACCAATGAAAATCTCCTCATTTCTCACTCTGCCATTTTTTTTTGTAATTGCAGGTGGACGATGCTTCTTGTATTTCCACAAGCCAGACACTGATATTGAGCAGGCCACCAACGATCTTCTCAATTCACTGGCCAATCTCAAGGTGAGTGTTCAGAATGAGAGTGAGGAAGTGGAGGAGGTTGAGTTGCGTTGCGAGATTATGAAGATGAATCAAGAACGCAATAACAAAACCGATTTAAATAGAATTGAAACCACTGATGTTACCGCAGTGTAAATCAATTTTTTTTATTTTTTTTTAAATTCAACTAACTAAAAAAGAAACATTTAAACGAAGTGAATATAGAGCAAAGAGGAAGAAGACGCGGAAGTTAAATAGAAATTTGACAAAATGATGTTTGCAAATTGAATATTGTCTCTAGCGGAGATGAAATTTTGAAATTTTTCGGTAAATTTGAATGACACATTATTGGAAAAAAAGAAGGAAAAAAAAAACAAACAAGAGATATGAAGAACAAATGAACTAAGAATTAGACAAAAAGAACGATTTATTGAAAAAATTGAGATGCTTCATAATTTTATGTTTTTTTTCGTATTCGAAATCAAAGAAATTTTTTGACGTTTTCAAAGGAGTTTTATATTGCGATAAAAAAAAATTATATGAAAAAATTATAATAAAAAAAAGAGTTTGCAGTTCAAAGATTTTCATACCAATTAATAATATTTTTTTTGTTTTTTTTTTTTTGTACCATAAAATAACACGTTTTCTTACATCTTAATTTTTTTTTTGGAAAAAATAATTACGATTATTGAGGAATAAATGATGGAGAACGTAATGAAAATTAAAGAAAACATTTAATAATTAACCCATTAACATGAAGAGATCAATAAATTGAGAAAAAAATGAGATAAAAAGAAGTAATTGTATAAGAACTTTTTACTTGTAATAATACGTATAATTGACAAAAAGAATAAAAAGATATTTGAGGTTTTTTCTTTAATTTTTTTTTCTTTTTTTTTTGTAAACCTATAAAGATTAACAATAATTATGATTTATTTTGAAGAAAAAAAAATATGAATCACAATTTACAATATTTATGTTAAATATAATATTTTTTTCTTGTGTTAACATAGTTTTATATGAATGAAAAAAAAGAAATATATTGCTAAAAAGGCGGGAGATTTATTTTTTTTTCAAAAGAAAAACTAAAAAGCTCATTTGAATGTGCAAAAGCACGGTGAATCTTTAATTGTAATGTTCTGTTCTTATGTACAACTAAATATTTATTTAAACTGATTTAATGCATCTTTTCTAGTTCATTCATTTTAATCATTTATCACTGGATTACCTTGTTCAGTGAGGAAAATTCTCCCGCCAAGATTATTTTTCACTTTTTGTGCATTAAATATTTCTTGAAGGATTGTTGCGCTATTTTTTGCAACACATTCAAGTCGAATTATTATGTTTTTTCAATTTTTTTCGAGGTATTTTCTTCATTTTTGCAGTTTCCATATGGATTAGAATGAGACGTAACATGTTTTGTATCAAATTTAATAGCAGAACGTTTAGAATTCAGGTTGAAAAGGATATTGAATAAATTTTTCCCACTGATTTTCCGTAAGAAATTGTCAATTTTTTCTCCTAAAAAAAAAATCTGAAGGAAAAAAAAAACAAAGATTTTTTAAAACTGTTAAATATTGTGTCAAAGCAAATGATAAATTTGCCTAAGTAATCATCATGTTTGAAAATAATCATTTTTCTTAATTAAAAAAAAGGTAAATAGAGAGAAAATCATAAAATATACAATTTTATTCAGAAATGAAAGAAAAGAAAATGCTTTATTCCGTAAATAAAAAAAAATACAAAACGATTAAATAAAATACAAGACTGTTATGGGCTCGGACAATTTTTATTGTGGAGAAAAAGGTAATTTGAAAATAAAATTTTAAAAGAATAAAGAGAAATTGAGCAAAATAATATTGAAGGAATAATGAAAAAAATACTTGCATTAGTATGTTGCATAAAAATAAAGAATGAAAAAAAAATAAAAGATTGAAAACGATAAAGATTTAAGAAGTAAAAAAAAAAGAAAAAAATTACAAGGACTTTTTCTATATTGATTGAAATAATATAACGTATATTTTTTCATGATGCTGAAAGATATTGAATTAATAAATGTACTTTAATTATATATAAAAAAAAATAACTATAGACTATGTAAAGAGATGAAGAAAAAACCCAGAACAAATAACTATCGTTTTGAGATTACTACAACCACCAAATTGCGAACTTTTTGCACCAACGAAAACTTCCTTTCAGATTTGGGTTGGGTTTTCTCTCTGAATAGCACATTTATTTCTCATACTTTTGGAGCCAATTTATTGCTTCCCCCCTTTTTGGTATCCTTTATCCTTTAGTTTGCGCTGCTAAAGAGGAATGAGGTAAGGGTTTATCGCTAATGGTTGGTAATTAAGGGAGTTTTCAATATGTTCTCATATCCACATTTTCCCATTCTGCCAGCTAGATAACTTGGTAGAGAAAAAAAAAACAGTTTTTCCTCTCGATAAAACCCCATTGGATGAACTTTTTACTCAGTTAATCGGTTCAGGTGAAAAGAATAATTTTCAGTATATTCTTCCTTTATAAAAAAGATTACACTTCAATCTTTCATGGGAAAATAGCAGTCTCACTAAACTTCCAACAAAGTTCATTGAGCACTTGGAAGCTATTGGCAAGAAAACCCTTTTCACTTTCTCAAAAACGTCGTGTTTCAGAAATTGATGCTAAATGGAATTGTTGAATGGTGTTTTTTTTGGAATATGATGGAAAAGTTTCGATGATCATCACAGTGAAAGTTTCTCACAATGGAGTTTTGGACGATTTTGAAATGTTTTTTGTGCGACATCCAAAAATAGATTGCAATATTCGCTGAATTTTAAAGAGGTATTTTGGCCAACAAGCCAAAAATGAAGATGAACACTTTGTTTTTGAACACTCGGAAAAAATATTGCTGTTCTAATGAACATTTAAATAATGGTAAGTTTAGGGTAGTTGCATTTTCTAGTGCTAAAAATTAAATTTTTAACTTATGGATGTTACAGTAGAGCCCCGCTATAGGCCATTGCTCTATAGTCCACAATTTATAGACCGTTGACTTCAAAACACTGATTTTAAGTTATAATAATAATGCTGGCACGACATTCCATGAAGGAACAAGACCTTCCCTCAATGGGATTTCTAGACATGCATTATTATTTTTACTTGTACGGGATGAGGTTGTCAGTCCCATGCCCGTTGAATCAAGTGCAGTGAAGCTCACTGGATGCAATATACGAACACCTTTAACGCCAGAAAAATTCCTGGTGACGTAAAGGGGATTCGAACCCGGGACACTTGAATCATAGAGCGAGTGCTCTACCACTTGACCCATTGAGTGCCCTGATTTTAAGTTAGGTTATGTTTTTTAGTACGCGGCATGAAATGTTGTCATAATTATTTTAATATTTTTGGCAAACTTTATTGAGTAGTTGTGATAATTGTGATCCATAATGAAGAGAGCGAGGACAAGTACCACAGTCGCAAAGAAAGTGGAAGCCGTCGAGCAAATTTCAATACAGTCGACTCTTCGTTATCCGGCTGACTGGGGGACAAAATGAAATTCAGGTTTTTTGAATCTGGTCAACGTTTTTTATATTTTCCGCTGTGGGAATTTGTTTTCTGTTGAAAAACAACAAAATTTTCTTTGTGGTGTGTTTATGTTTCATTTTCTAGCACGATTGTATGTCAAAAACTTTGATAAAATGAAAATAACATATTAGCCGTACTCACTATGGCGTTGTTATCTCGTAATCTCCGTAATCTGTTATCTTGTTATAATTTTTCATTTATAAAATACTACGAGAACATAACGAGATAACGAGATAACGATATTACAAGATAACAGCGCCATAGTGAGTACGGCTAATATGTTATTTTTATTTATAATTATAATAATTTTTCATTTATAAAATACATTACGAGAACATAACGAGATAACGAGATAACGATATTACAAGATAACAGCGCCATAGTGAGTACGGCTTTTATAAATGAAAAATTATAACAAGATAACAGATTACGGAGATTACGAGATAACAACGCCATAGTGAGTACGGCTATTACGAGAACATAACGAGATAACGATATTACAAGATAACAGCGCCATAGTGAGTACGGCTATTAATTCATTTTGGATAAAGTGCATGCTTCGTAAAAAATCGTTTTGAATACATCAACCGCCAACGTTTGGCAGCTGTCACCCGGATAACGAAGAGCCGTGCGTACAATTTTCAAAAATCGTTGACGATTTTAAAAAATGACATGGACTAGTGCGACCCAAGTGTCAAATCTGGAACCAAATATGGTCTATAGCGGGGTTCTACTGTAACTACGCTTTGTTGAGATGATCTACTATCTGCACTATCTCTATGGATTGGTCGCCTCTCAAATATGACACTTTTCATAAATACTCAGATACGCCACTGCACTTAGGAATAGCTTGCAGAAATCTTAAATCTTTACTAGGTCCTCAACTTGAAATCCGAGGTTTTTTCATAAAAAACTAAGAATTTCAGAAGTATAAATCCAAAAGTAATTTGCTCAACATACCGGTTCTCGCTAGCTACTTATTTTTGCCATTTTTTGGCAATGAATTGATACACTGAAATTATCATGAGACATTCTTTGATAAAAACCATTCATACACCCAATTTTTCACTTCTTTCAAAATGGCAAAGTGCTGCTTAGCCAAACCATGCACCATCGACTGGAACAAGTGATTATCGGAAAGGGTCAAGTCTAGAGAATTTAGCAGGAGCGGTAGGTCAACCGAATTCAGTGTTTTGATGTTGACCTGAAACATAGAATTGCAATTCCACGGAGCAGAGTCGTGTTACGATATCACTCTCTCGTGTTGTTTGACCTATTATGGCCGTTTTTTGAGCAATAATGAATCAAAATCAATCGAAAGTCGGTAACAAATCCTAATGACAGTTTCGCTCAACTTTAATAGCTCATAATGCATAATTCCTCGTTAGTTTCTTCGAGTAATAAGCATTGTCTTCTTTCTGGAAATATTTGGCCGTTTTGTAGATTTTGATTCTTCACTATAGGTGAAAGCTACAACATTTAGGGTTCAGGATACTCGAACAATAGGTATTTCTTATCACCTATATTTTGAATTTTATTTGCCTGTTTTTTAGTGCACTCATGCGGAACCCATTTTCCTTCATTTTGATTTTTTCAATGGAATGCAAACTCTTGAAAATATTTTACAGAGGCGCATTTAATGTCCCCGTAAGCTAATTTTATAATCTTCATCCAGAAACACTTATAGATCGGCGCCATTAAAAGTTTTTGGTCTTTTGGTTCTTTGCATAGAAATCACTATTTCTGAAGCCCTTGACCAATTTTCTCGGGTGATTCTCGATGGTACGTGTTGGCTATGGACACCTTTAATTAAAGGGCGTGTTTTACTGAATATTTTTCTGAAGTTATTTAAGGGATAAAGTAGTACTTCCCGCAAATGCTGTTTTTTTTGGCACAAAACTCGACATTTTCTCAGTTATAAAAAAATTTTTGAGTTGCTATATAATTCCGAATTCTAACTGGCTATTGTTGGTAGATGACTAACATCTTAAATAAACACAACTTCACACCTTAGATTTTATAATTAGACTTATTCTTTTTAAAGATGTAGGTTTTTCATTGCCCAAAATTTAATATTTTATTTATCCTACAATATCATACTCTTCTTATTATTTTGAACATCACGCAAAATTCAATTTAGTTCAATCTATTGGGGTGCGAAACACTGGGACAGACGTATTTACAATGTTTGAGAAGAAAAGGAATTTGAATTTTGATTTCATGAATCTTTTTTGATCTAAAAGGTGTGTTGTCTAAAAGGTGTGCGTCTAAGGAGGCATTATTATACAATCAATATTAATTATTATTAGTAATTATAATCAAAATAATGATTAAACTACATTTCCGTTACTTTCTCAGTAACCCTTTTCTCAGCTTCAATTGTATTTCCGTTTAGGGCATTACACTCTTCTCGTTTTTTGGGAGATCATACCCAATTCAATTTGGTTCAATTCAATTTTGAGCTACTAAAATAAGAGATATTTCTAACAAATTGATTTTTTTGGCTTAATTTAAATTTTAGGTTGGTAAGTAATTTTAGTAAAACTGGTAAGTAAAAATGCATATTGGTACGTAGTGAAATATTATTCGAAAAGGGAGAATTAAGAAGTTATGAACTATTCTGATACTTACGAAAATTGAATTTTTTACTTAGCAAGATCGCTAATACACTTACCACATTGAATCTTTTACTTATTGAATTTATAAATTTACTTGCCAACAATTTTTTACCCATTTAAACTTTTACCTTTTTACTACTAATTTACTCTAATCTTCTAAAACTCCTCCACTCATTTAATAGATCATTGTTCCAAGGAGCTAGTGATGCAACAGTAAGCAATTGAAATCAAATCGAGTTTCCCCAATTCATGTTGTTTTTTAATTGTTTTTCACAGTGTAAATAAAGTTTAGTGGATAGCCCTTCAGGCCAGAATAAAGTTTTAGCCAAGAACTGGGGTGAATAGCGTTTAGTGATAAAATGCAGCGCTCGTGAACACAAAGATTAAATTCCAACTTCAGTGAATATTAAATCTGTGACTTTCTTTTAATGAGTATTCCATGTATACTTTCATTTTTAATGTCCGAACTTTTAGAGTTGTCATGAAAACAATGTTCTTCTACTATATCCTTATTCTTCACTTTTTAATATCTTCTCCGTAGTCTTTATTCTGAACAGGTGACTTTACTCTTATATGTTCTATTCCAGAGAGATTGTCCGACATTCTTGATTTATATAAGCTTCAAACTTAAAAACTTAACTTCTCTAAATTGTTATCAGGCAAGATTTTTTGAAAAAATTTTTCTTAAAATTGAAATACATATAAGCGTAGGGGAAGGATCTAACAGGTCTGTACTAAAAAAGATGTCCAAGAATTAAGATTTTTTACTGAATGTAACACAAATCGAATCAATTATATCACTATATCAAAAAAATCTCTTACTTATTGGGTTCTTAATTCCGCCTCACAAAATTCCTGGAAATCCTTGTATTTTCCTCTACAGGAAAATGAAAATTTAGTAGCACTTTTTACGAAGTTGCCCTGGATTGCTCAGCTGCGTACCACTTTTGCCCACCTATGTAGGCCTCATTTTCCCCGAAAACATTACATCGAACACAAAAATTTGGGCATCACTACTTAGATGCATCTTTCATCTACTTGTTTTCACCGTTTGTAAGAAGTATCACGCATTAAAAAATCAATTTTATGCTATTTTTCTAATACATGTTTTTTGTCACTCGGAAAACCATTTTTGCACTGCATTCTGACAGTCAGTTAAGTGCTTGGTTAAGTGTGATTCTCTCATAATCACACCTATATGGGCTTCAGACATATCTCATAATCACAATACCTATATGGGCTTCAGATATATGAAAATCTTGTTTAGGAAATCCGGTCCGGATCTTCGGGAACTGGGTTAAGTCCCTAGTATGAAGACCGCTCTATTGAAATTCTTAGATTTTCTCTTACATCTGAAATCGTTAAACCCCCTATAACTTGGAATGTTGTTTTTTCGAAAAGACTCGAAGTGTGAAAAAATGCATAAAATATTACACATCAGTTTTACGATGTTAGTTAGCCCATTTTTTTTTTTTGCTTCTAGATCCCAGGAAAATGACCTAAGCTCCCAAGTTTGTCAGGAAATGTGAGATTAGGTTTTAGAATATGACAATGGATGATATATTCATATAGTAACTTGGAAAAAAACTCAACTTTTACTAAGTTACGATGTTACGAACCTGCAAAACCTTCCCCTAAATGGTCTGTTATTTATGATTCTTTGAGGTTTATGATCCTATTCCAATTGGAAATGTAAATGAGAAATCTTTCTCCTGAACATATTTTTAGTATGTTATTGTTCTTAGGTGTTTCTTCATAATGCCTTTTTTTACATTGGTTCCTGTTACGACTGTTCGGGAGTTTTGGAACACAGAGAGTACTGGAGCAATCAGTCGAGATAGGAATCTATACAGAGAAAAATTGATAATACAGAAGTATTTGAGACATTCAATGAGTCATGTTTGTTTTTCTTTGGAATAGCACCATATAATCCTTATTCGAATATTTGATGGCTACTAAATAGAGCACGATTTCAGAAGTAAGATACTTCCTGGATTTAAACTATTTTAATTCTACTCAGAACAGTATAGAAGTTGATCGGTCTATATTCATTCAATCTTTCATAGTTATTTAACGATCTATATTTCTGATAATCAAAAAATAGAGATCAACCGGTGATAGATGAATACTTGAAGGTTTTAAGGAATTTTAAGAAAGGTCATGGAGATTGATTTTTGCCGTTAAAGTTACCTAAGTATTTTTCGCTAGGGTATTATTCAAGAGGTAAGATGCTTTTTGAAGCTTTCTGAAAACTTTTAAGGGTTACCAAAATCTGCTTAGACTTTCTAGACAACTTTTCATATCTGTGGCAAACCTTAAAGGCTTTTTGTGCTTAGATGAATTTCATATTTGACCAAGATTGTGACGATATCTTGTATTTCAAAAGTATTTTTCTTGTTTAATTAGAAAGGTAAATTCAAGTAAAATCCCTAAAAGCTTAAAGCTTTAAAGTTAGACTAAAACTACCTCAAAAATCGGGTAAAGATACGGAAAGTGGTTTGAGGTTTCTTTTGGGTAAAAGTGGTCAGAAAGGGGTGAAATTGTGGGTTCAGGAGTAATCGAAGTCAATGTAAACTTTCCCTCGCAAAATATCCCCCAAGTGAGTAGAGCAATATGGAAAATAGCCAATGAAGTCAATAATCCTGACACCCCTTTCAGTATGGGATCTCCTTTCTTGGCCCCTTTTTCACAGACCCCATTTTGCCGAGTTGAGCAGTTTTAGTCGATTAATTAATGGTAATTCTTGCTCCGTGATTTATGAGACGATGAGAAGAGACATAAATTGCTCGTGTTATTCATTATTTTGTGGGTGGATTTTGGAGAGAAAGATGCTTCGAGTAATTATCGGTAGTTATGCCTCCTTTTGGTGGAATTTTCACTCATCAATTTTTCCCAACCTCCTCGACGTGACACTATATGGAAGGGTACGTTGTGTGCAGAAAAGGATCTAAACTACGCCTCTGGGTTCAGGAGGTTTCATTCATCTTCGTCTCCGGGGTCGCCAGACGATGTTGCCAGGAAAAGGAAGGCAAGTCAGGGGAAAAAAGCACCACTAATGAGACTCTGTGCCTTTCACGCACATTCACGTTCACCTTCCTAGCGGCTTTTCCTGTCGATTTCTCCCACACATATTCTGGGATAAATTGAGGGTGGTTGGGTGCCAAACATCCTCCTTCCTGATTGTTCAGGTGAAGAACTTGAATCAACATTCGCAGCATGAGCTACGACACGGTCGATGTGTGAAAAATTAAATTAAATTTGCAGGAAACGGGGCTTGAATTTACCCCAACACAATTTTTATTTCAGTCCTCCAATTCGCTGAGCTTTATGCAAGATTTTCCATTTAATTGGTTTAAATCTTTTAAAGTATACATTGTAAACCTTTAAAGGTATTTTCCAATTCAACGGTAAACTTAGCATTCAATCTGCATTGCGAATACAATGTGACAATTTTAATTGCATTTCCAATTGAGATGCAAGAAATGTTCCATATTGAAACTTTTCAAGTCATTCTTCCGGGCTTTATCAATTCTACAGATAGAAAATTTTCTCTTCTCTCTCGAGAAAGACTTTCCTGGGTGGTATTAATTACCAAAAATAAAGCTGAGGAGAAAGTTCAAAGGACAACCAATTCTGGATCAGTCACTGTAAATGAAGTTAGTGTGGAAAACGTGAGGATATTTGCCTTGAACTTTTTGCTCGGTAGTCGACCTCTCTTCCAAGTCCAGCACAAAATAATGTAATACCCCGAGATATTTGGATATGTGAAACTTTTACATGAGCTTCCCTTTGTCAGGGTAAAATTTTATCCTCACGTACAGAAATGGTCTAAGTATGGTTATCGAATTTGTCCAGGAAATTGTTCATTCGACACCATCTACAAAATGTATGGGACAAATTCCTGGGGCTTTAGGAAGGGGTTCTCTATTTTGAATCCATTGAATACAAAGCGGAAAAGAGGTGGAATTTGCTATTGATATGCGGGGAGGATCAATTGTTACCATTTGAGCCATTTGAACGATGAGGGTAGAAAAGCATATGTTGTGCTACTGATTACTCAGTTACCACAGAAAGTCACAAGCTTATGAGTATAATCTACAATGTGGGAAAGCTGTGAAAAAGCTTCTTAAGGGGTTGTTATTTTAAACATTAAGTATACATATCTTTTAAATTTTTCGTTTAATAAAAGCGTATCATACTTTTCGAAATATTTGAATTCGTGACGTCGATGCCATATTTCAAAACTACTTTCGCATTATTTATCATTTACCGGTTAATAATATTAGATGAGATCATATATTCTGTCAGTAGAAGAGGTAAAAAGTTTGGAGTGGTATATCTCAGCTCCTGATGAACATAATTGGATGAGTGAACTATTGTTGGAAAGCTTGGTTCATTAGCTATCAGAATCTGGTATATGTAATTGGCTATGGGTAAATCATGGTCATCCAGAACCATTTATGTCGAAGAAGACACTTTTTGCAACGTCTTTTTTGGCCATCTACTTCTGGGACCAGGAGTGACCCACTTTTCTCGCACTTGGACTGTTCGTTAGAGGAACTCAAAGGGTATAATTTGTAGAAGAAACTTTTTTTTTGGACGTCTTACTTTTTTTTATTCATCGACTTTTGCAAGAATTTTAACATTTTACACGCAAGGAAAAAATTACAAAAATCCTAAAAGAGTGGTTTCTGGAGGGGAAGGATAGACGTGGGGATGAAATTGATATGATATTTGGATTCCTTGGATCAACTTATGGGGGAGTACTTAGAACATTCCAAGTCGATATCTTCATTAGTTTGTCCAGAAAATGAGATAGAAGGATTTCTGTCATTCTTTTTCTATGCGTATAAAATGTTAAAATTCTTGCAAAAGTCGATGAATAAAAAAAAGTAAGACGTCCAAAAAAAAAGTTTCTTCTACAAATTATACCCTTTGAGTTCCTCTAACGAACAGTCCAAGTGCGAGAATTGTGGGTCACTCCTGGTCCCAGCAGTAGATGGTCAAAAATGACGCTGCAAAAAGTGTCTTCTTCGACATAAATGGTTCTGGATGACCATGATTTACCCATAGCCAATTACATATACCAGATTCTGAAAGCTAATGAACCAAGCTTTCCAACAATAGTTCACTCATCCAATTATGTTCATCAGGAGCTGAGATATACCACTCCAAACTTTTTACCTCTTCTACTGACAGAATATATGATCTCATCTAATATTAACAATTGATTTTCGCATAATTCGTTCATACAATAAGAGAAATCCGATAAAGTTAAAATAACATTCCGAAAATGTTAATTTTATCTTGCAGTATTGATCCGAAATCGGTGTAAATATTACCCTTTTTAGGTGTATTGAGGGTTAAAGTTACCCTTTTTCATGTTAATTTTACCCTTAAAAATGTGTAAAATTAACATAAAAAAAATGTTGATATATTTTTTTTACACCTAAAAAGTGTTAAAGTTATGAGGAAAAAAAGTAAATCGCACCCTCTTTTTTTCTCAGTGTAGCTAAAGATAAATTTTTGACTGGTTACTCGTTAATATATTTTGTAAAAATAATATTATCTCACTACTAAAAATAAAGTGTTTCGGACTAATATGAAATGAAGTGTACGAGATAATTAGTTTTAGTCATGGATAAATTTACGATTACCCAGGCAATCAACGAACGAAATAAGACAGTAACCAATTGTGACTGGTTATTATCAAGAATTTGACCTCTGGCTTACTACCAGCTAATAACCGATTGGAACCGGTGTATACTTATCATAAATTCGATGGCCTTTCTAATGAGCCCAAATATAATCCGAATTGTTTGAATAGTACATTATTTGGAGCCTTTTTAACCTTTAAGAAGAAGAGCTTTCAGAAAGTTTGACTTAGGGCAGTAGAAAATAGCAACTCAGAAATTGTTTTTTAGATATTGGGCTCTTTGGAATCGAAAAAAATATTTTGTAAAATTGTTCATAAATGTTTGTGAAATCTTATGGCAGACTTATGAAATGCTCGTAAATCGTATAACCCACAAACAAGTTCGAAAAAGCTTGTACTTTTTTCACAAAAATTGTTCGTAACATGACCACTTGACGAGCATTTTTTTGTATTTTTGCAAACATTTGTTCGTAAATGTTCGTAAACACACAAAAAATGTTCGTAAAATGTTGTCATTTGTTCGTAAATTTTTGTTTACCTGACGAACATTTTACGAACATTTACGAACAAATGACAAAATTTTACGAACATTTTTGTGTGTTTACAAACATTTACGAACAAATGTTTGTAAAAGTACAAAAAATGCTCGTCAAGTGATCATTTTACGAACAATGTTTGTGAAAAAAGTACAAAATTTTACGAACTTGTTTGTGGGTAACGATTTACGAGCATTTCGTAAGTCCCCCATAGAAATTCACAAAGATTTACGAACATTTTTACAAAATATGTTTTTTCTGTGTAGACTGAAGTATTTTAACTGCTCGAACTCTAAGAGACAGCAGTTTTAACAATCTTTAGGTTTGATGCTTCCCATTTTGAGAATGATTTTTTCACATTTTGGGATAGATTTTTTCGAGTTTTGGGATTGATTTTATAGAATTTTGGAATTAGTTTTATTGCATTTTGGGATTGATTTTACATCATTTTGAGCGGTGGCATCCAAAATCCAGAAAGCCAAAATCCCGAACGCCAAAATCCCGAAAAGGCCAAAATCCCGAAAGCCAAAATCCCGAAAGCCAAAATCCCGAATTTTCAAAATCCTGAAAGGGATGGAATTATATGGAGGAAAATGTTTACAATAATTTCCTAAGACACAGAAGATTTCCCTTTGCCTCCAGGAAGCGCGGGTTACAGTCGTGGGAGTAGCTGTGACGCTTTTAAAATTTCGAGATTATGGCTTTCGGGATTTTGGCCTATTCGGGATTTTGGCATTCGGGATTTTGGCGTTCGGGATTTTGGCTTTCGGGATTTTGGCGTTCGGGATTTTGACCGGGACCCCATTTTGAGATTGATTTTATCGCATTTTGGAATTACTTTTATTGCATTTTGGGATTGATTTTACATCATTTTGGGATTGATTTTATCGCAATTTAGGATTGGTTTTATTGCGTTTTGGGATTAATTTTATCTCGTTTTGGGATTGATTGTGTCCCATTCTGGGATAAATTTTCTAGCATTTTGGGATTGGTTTTATTGCATTTTGGGATTGGTTCTATTTCATTTTGGGATTGAATTATCGCAATTTAGGATTATGGCTTTATTGCATTTTGGGATTGATTTTATCCCATTCTGGGATAAATTTTCTAGCATTTTGGGATTGATTTTATGTTATTTTGGAATTGATTACCTTGTATTTTTTTGATTGATTTTGTCTCATTTTTTGATTGATTTTATTGCATTTTGGAATTAATTTTATTGCATTTTGGGATTGGTTGTATCTAATTTGGAATTGAAAATTGGTTTTATTGCATTTTGGGATTGATTTTATGTTATTTTGTGATTAATTATCTTGCATTTTTTGATCGATTTTGTCTCATTTTTGATTGATTTTCTCTTATTTTGGGACAGATTTTATTACATTTTGGGATTAATTTTCTCGCATTTGAGGATTGATTGTAATTTCATTTTGGAATTGAGATTTGGTTTTATTGCATTTTCGTATTTATCGTCTCGCATTTTGGGATTGATTTTATTTAATTTTGGAAATAATTTTATTGCATTATGGGATTGGTTTTACTGCATTTTAAGATTGTTTTTAAATTATTTTGAGATTGATTTTCTCGCATTTTGGCATTCATTTTATTTCATTTTGGGATTGATTTTCTCGTATTTTTCATTGATTTTGTCCCATTTTGGGAAAGATTTTATTGCATTATAAGATTGATTTTGTCTCATTTTGTGATTAAATTTCTTGGAAGATAAGTGGTTGCTTTTTATTTCATGACTCCTTAGCTTCCAGTGCTTCTTAGCACCGGTGCTAAGTATTTTTTGGATTGATTCTTCTATCCTATTTTGGGGTTGCCTTTGTCTTATTTTGGAATTGATTTTCTCACATTTTGGCATTGATATTATCTCCCTTGGAATTGATTCAGTTTGATAATCCACAAAACCTCAGTATATTTTAAACAAGAATCATGAATTTCTCATTTTAAATATTTTCTAATATTTTGAAATTTTAAGAAAAGCTAAATCATAGTTCTTACCCAGGTAACAAGAATAAATTGACTAGCCCCTTGATTTACAAAAATTTTCACTAAAAGCACATGCGTGTGTACATCTAAAATGTTTAATTGCCGTTAAATCTAGCGTCAACTATTTTGAGCTCGAGTTTTTAGCACTGAGCTTCATGTTATACCTCTGCAATGTTTTTATTTTCATGCAAACGTGGATCCATTTGCTATTTGTGTAGGATTTTTTTTATATGCGCACACATTTTGCTGCCCCAAAATTGAATTTCCCAAGCGAATGGGAAAAATTTAATATTTATTCAGATGCAAAATAACTTCTTTGTCGTGCGTCTTCCTGGCACGTTTGTGAAAATCAAATCACAGTGTTATTTCTGTTATTATTCAGGCACAAATTTAATTTGCATATTTCACTTACAGTCTTTGAACTTTGGTGGCTCTTTTTGCCTTTTTGGCGCAAACTTGCTTCCTTTTTTATTCTCATGGTACCATTCTTCTCACTTCCTTTTCTATGTCCAGAGTGCTTAGGATTTTCTTTTGGTGTTGCCAGGGGCTGTATTGAATGGAATTTCTGGTATAAAGTTGGGGTTTTCCGGTGGAATTTACTAAAGAAAAAACTGGGGACAATGATGGCCGGAAATGAACTAGTAGTGGAGCATTTAGAAGATTTATCCACTTTGCTATTATTGAAAAAAAAAGAAGAAAAGATACTCTAAAGTTTTTCCAAAGAAAGTCAAATAAAACAGTCTGCGAGAAAAGTTGTGTGAGAAAGCTCAAGTGGTGGATAGAGCGAAGTTTTGTGTGCAAAGAGCAATATCTTGTCCATACTGAAATATCTTTTAGTATGGATGAAAATCCTGGAGTTTTCCCTACAACATCTGTGTGGTTGCTGTATATATTTCACTTCGGTTTCTTCTTCAATCTCAAGTGTTTGTGCTTTGGAAAAATGGAACAAAGTCACAATAGATGAATTTTTCTTTCAGTATCGAATTTTGTTATGCTCCAGTGAAAGCTCTTTTCAAAATGCTTCAAATTAGCTTTCTTCTATAGATGTTCCAACTAGCCCTATTCCCAATTTGTTTTTTCACGCAATTCTTTTGTGCAAACAGATGTGAGTTTGGTAAAACAAAACAGAAGGGGGCAGATGGAAGAAAAATGCTCATAAATTGTACTTAAAATTACTCTTTTCCAGCCACAGAATGAAAAAAAGTTTTCTTTGTCAATCTTCACGATTGCAATATCCTCGGGCTGCTTTTGCATTAAGTAGTCTCATAAACTTCATGTTGTTTTGTGAGTCTTTCACAATCTTTCTTTTCATTCACAGTTATTTGTTTTCTTGTCTTCTAACTTCTTTGAGTATGATATTAAGTGCATCTTGTAAAAGCGAAATGCAAAACAAAAATTATGATATTTTAAAAATAAATGTATTTTGCATGAAAAATTTAACTAATTGCACTGATTTTCTTAAAATTAAATTTGGGAAGATACACTTTGAAAAAATAGAAGTTTTGTTAATTTATTGAATTTTACGACGAATTTTTAAAATTTTGAAAAACGCTTCTGATAAAATTAAAAAGTTTTTCCAATGGTATGCAAAAACTGGTAAAAATAAAAGGATCAAATTGATCCAAATTTGATCCTTTTGCAAAGGATGGATCAAATTTCGAACTCTGAATGCACATTTATCATAATAGAACATGGAAATTTGATCCATCCTTTGCAAAAGTATCAATTTGATCCTTTTATTTTTACCAGTGAACAATTCAACAATGACTAATCTTTTTCATCTTTCGATAGGCATTTACTTCTTTGACTTCCAATGCAATCGTAAATTGCTAAATATGAAAATATACAATCAAGGAAGGGACTTTTACATTGTTTGTCTCAGAGGTTGGAAACAATGCTGATACGGCGATGTAAATACGTATTAAAATCGTGAATGTTATACTAAAACCGAAAAAGATTTATCATTTTTTTTCGATTTTTTAAAATTTAAAATCTATTTCACGTAATTTTCGTAATATTAATGCAGGGTGAGCCAATTTAACTGCAACTAAATTTAGATTGCTGTAACTTTGAAACCATTCGGGACAGCATACTCAAATTTTGCATAAAGCTAGTTCATTTTATTAGTTAGAAAAGCCCACATAAGCATATAGGAATTTTTTTTGTGATTTTTTTAATCGGTAATCGTACTCAAACATGATGGCGCAATTGATTTACATTTTACCGGAAAGATTCCAATGATTATATCTAGGTCCCTTCAAAACCTGAATGGGATTACATCTTTCGGGTTTTGAAATACAGGGATACTGCCAGCATTATAAAACTCTATGGTGGATGTTGAAAAAAATTACATCATTGTCAATCATCGTCCCTGAGACACATGAAACAATTATCTGAGAAGGTTCTCTATATCAAGACCGAGAAGAATTTGGATGGTGTCAACAATAGGGAAATTCGGAAGTCGTCGAGAAGAGACAATCACTCAGGGCAACACATCAACTATCTCCAGAGCTTTCGGTTCGGTCTCCAAGCCTTCATCAGTGGTCAAGTCTTGCAATCGTTCTCTGAGACTCGTTCAGGATTTTGGTCACGATTATAACAGGGCATAAGAGGGAACGGGGGCACTATTCTTACACTTTTCTTTTACAATTTTTGTAAAATTTGGCACAATTTTCGGATCTTCTTCTTCGTCATGGATCTTGCTGGGATTTTCTCTTTGTTAGCACTAACAAAGCGTGCTAACACGGAGAAAATCCCAGCAAGACTCAAGACGAAGAGGATCCGAAAATTGTGCCAAATATTACAAAAATTGTAAAAGAAAAGTGTAACAATAGTACCCCCGTTCCCTCTTATGCCCTGTTATAATTCTGACCAAAACCCTGAACGAGTCTCAGAGAAAGATTGCAAGACTTGACCACTGATGAAGGCTTGACCGAGCCAAAAGCTCTGGAGATAGTTGATGTGTTTGCCTGAGTGATTGTCTCTTCCCGACGACTTCCGGATTTCCCTATTGTTGACTGCAATTAACGTTGGCTTATTTCCACTCTATATGAAGCTTTAAAAATTCCAAAAAGCATTTATCGATGTTCAAAAAAAAGTTATGCTCGATTGGGTGAATGATTGCTTCACTTGGTCAAATTGGCAAAATTATTCAATTCAGCAATCCGTGAACAAGTAAAATGGTTATGTCTACCTAAGAGAAAGGTCATACTATAATTTCAACATTTGAATGTCCACCGGAAGTCGAGGACCATCGCATTTTTTATGGTACAGACCTCCGCGATGTCAAATTAACGCTTTCTTTGGTATTTTTGGACTATGGGGTCAAAATGAATATCAATGTGTGTCGGGAAATTGTTCAGGAAGAAGTTCTGAAGTTGTGAGTATACAAAAAATTGATTAGAAATTAGTTTAGATTCCAATAAGCATCGGAACCGTTACAGATATCGCACGTCAAAGAAGATTGGCTAAAAAACGTTTCGTTATTGACTTCGAGCGCACGTTGGCCCCCACGATTAGCGAATGCAAATTCTCCCGACTTCTCCAAAAGGGGCATTTTGTTGGTCAATATCATGACTAAAAAATACCAGAGTGTCAATCCGGTGAAGGCACCCCTTCGTCTTGAATGGGCTCACTTTCTGGAGTCTCATCTTCGGGCAGCGTGTGATGCGGTCATTGATTAGCACATGGCTATTATCGCTATTACCCATTCCAAAGGTGATTTAATTCAAAATTTTTAATATTTAGATTCCTCAAATGTTGACTATTTTCTCGTTTATGTCAATAAATTTCAAAAGTAGCAGTTCAATTGACTCATCCTGTAATAAGATCTCTAGTTCTGAGAAAATTCTGACAATTCTACTTTCAATTCTGAAACTACATAGGGGCAGTTTCATCCAATGATATACTATTCTATTTTAAAGCAGGGCATGATGTTCTTTTTGAACACAAATTCCTTTATAAACCTTAAAATAACATTTCTTCAATTAATTTTTCACAATGAGACCAAACGTTTAGATTTTCTTAATCGAAAAAGATCCTATTAGCACCGTAATTAGAATGAAACACATTGCAATTGGTTCTTAACCGGATTATAAGGACATGTTAATTATGCGAAGGTCGACTAATAGGAGGGTCCCCCGAAGGTCCTAAATCTCTATTTCTAATCATTTGTCTTGTAGAATTAGTAGCACAGACGGATGAACTAGCGAACTAACAGCGTGATATTATTTCTCAGAAATAATCTGAAACGCAAAAATATGTTGAAATAGTGATTTCCGGGAGATAGGGTAAAGGCTCATAATTTTGTCCAGTTTCTTATTTTGGACACTTTGAGGATAAAATTGGACACTAAAAATAAATTGATTAAAATTATGGATTTCTATTCCAATATTTGATAAATAATGAATTCTATCTAAATATTTGTTCTTTTTGGAAGATTTTAACACTAAATACGTTAAATTTTTAATATGATTTAAGTTGAAATTACTTTGTTGAAAATTCAGTGTGAGCAATTGCTTACGAGAAATATGACAGAACTTTGTGGTTACTTCAGTCTTATTTAGTTGTGGTGAAGTGTTAACAATGTTTCTTCGCGCTTTTGTGAGTGATATTATTGAATATTAATTGAATATTGTGTTGATTCACGTGGAACATCGATGCTTATAAGCAGACTGTCTAAAATTATGAGCCTTTACCCTATAATATTTTGCGCGATGGAAAAATAGAGGAAAACTAAAAGACATTCACATTATTTATAGACATGAACGTTCATAGAAAGAGTACTTTCCCATATTGACATCTTGTCCTTTATTCGGGGCTTCAAGTCTGCAGTTTAAACGGTTGCAGATATTCATTTAGGATTTTTAAGAAACCTCCCCCATTACACCTACTCAAATATTAACCAAATATCTGATATTAAATATTTTATATTTATAAGATCAAAAGCTTGAATTATATTACTAAAACCAAACTGCAGAAGGAATGTTTCCCTTTCTTTCTTCATGTTACCAAGGGAAAACAATGGAAAAACATTTTGTTGCCACTTCTTAGGGATGAACTCTAGTATTCAATCAAATTTTTCTCGTTGAAGAATAAGAAAAGAGCTTCGGGGGTGATTTGATAATGTATAAAGGAAAAAGTTTTCGAAGGTAGCGAAGGGAAAACTCACCTAAACTCTTTATACCCAAGGGGTAGGATTATTTTTTAGATTGAATTACGATATATGAACACCTGTTGCGATTGATGAAGAGATGATTTTCTCTGGGGAAAAAGATCTTTTTAATTAAAATGATAAAATGAGCTATGGACTAAGAGACCAATGTCCTAAAAAATCTCCATATATATGGAATTTTATCAGTGTCTCTACAAATTTTTTCTTCTTGATTTTGGGGAGACGAAAAGTCCAAAAGGGAGATGAAAAAGCAGAAAAAAAATCAATTGGGAGTATTATGGTTGTCAAATGTCTTTTGTTGGGTAACTTAAGAATCCTACAGCTAATACAGCAACTGGGAAGTGGTAAAAGAAATGGAGAAAAGAGGGACTTTTGGATTGAAGCAGCGGATGGGGTAGAATGTGGTGGTTTGTGTTATCGGGAATGTGAAGACTATCAAGGAGGGAAAGTGATAATATACGGTTGTGGGTGAAGTGAACAAAATCCATAAACCCTCATTTTCTTCAGCAGAATAAAAAGTTTCTTGTGTGCCTTATATCTTTTTTGAACTAAATCTCCTTCCAAAATTCTAACCCTGACACGGAAGAAAAAATGCAAACACGCAGCTTTCATCCCAAAGACATCGTGATTAGAAGTTGTCTCGCCTCAAGAGCGACTAAAACACAGTTCCTGTGTAAACAAATTTAGAAGCGATTTTCTGAGGATAGAACGATCCGCAATGTTTAGCAATTTACGTGCGAGAAAGCTCATCATTATTTTTCGCCAGAGCGCAGAGAGGGATTTCTCACAATGTGAGCTTTACAGACACTCTCACTTGATGGATATTTTGGTGTGGGATTGAGCGACGAAATCCCTGTGTCGCATGTTAAATTCTAAACCATTGATAAGGCAAAGGGAGATGGTGCAACTCCAAATTTATTTCCACACTCCTCAACGTTGTGTGGATGGTTAATCTGAGGCTTCTCATGGAACTTTTCGAGTGACACTCAGCAATTTGCACCCTCGAGCTTTTTTATCGCTTGTTTTTTTTTGCTGGATATTGGGTGAAAAAATGCAAAAAACTTTTAATTTTGCAGGGATTTTGCAGTTGACTAAACTACATGCCGCCCCAAATGAATAATGAGAGAATGCCTTTTGTTGAAACTTGAAACTACGCTATCTGGAGGCTTTAAGCTCCCAAAGCTTAAAATCCCTGAATTATAAACTTTTAAGCTATGCTCAATAGAGCTATCATATATGGAGGCAATTATAAAAACATGTTGAAGGAAAGGGAAAAAGTTATAAAATTAGTACATGGAAATGGTGATTGAGTGTGCTACATTCTTTCCTTAAGCGACGATCTGTTGACTTTTGTTGGAAAATCTGCGCTAATTGTTGACTTTTGACGAAGTATTGATGTAAATTTATGGGAAACTGGGGCACCACTAAACACGGGGTAGCACCAAACACTAATTTTTATTTCTAAACTACTCGGACTTTCTTGACCATTTCTTCAGTGGACAAGCATTCCTGGAATGCCTATAAATTTCTATAAGTCTTGGCCTCTGAAGTTGAATATCTGATTAAAAAATCGCAGTGTTTGGTGCTACCCCATGTTTGGTGGTGCCCCAGTTTTTCCTACCACTTTTTCAATTGAGGATTCACTATAAAAGAGCTATAATACCTCATCTTATCTACGATGCTGAAATTAGTACGAGTAGGGTAATGTGTGGTAATTCGGGATATTTTTAGCATTTTTAAGTTTCAAACAGCTCAACGACTTCTCAAATTTTTTTTTCTTTGTTGATACAAAAATTTATGTTAATTATACTATCCAGAATAAGATTCTTATCGGAAAATATTTAAAAATGCATCATTTTACTGCTCGAACTCAAAGAGAGAGCAGTTATATAATCGACTTTTTTTCAACTTCTCACTGTTCTGGAGCTTAAACGTTAAGAGATATCGACTTCCGGTCTTCGATGAGCCCTCCTCAAATGACATTATCTCGCACCCAACCTCTTTACTTTTCCCCCCTCCCCTTTCGTACGTTCCCTATCCCTTAAAAATAGGTCAAAAATGAGATTTTTCCAATTTTGCAAAAAATTGGCCCAAGCTTTTTCAGTGATTTTTGCATATGTTTTACAGCTGGTCCTGGCGAACATTTCGCCCAAACATACCTATGGCCGGAAAATTCGCCATTTTGAATTATTGAAGGTCAAATGTCAAATACTTTGGAAGGCTCATTTTTCTTTTTGGTTAAATTTGGATTTTCTAGAAAAGTATTGCAAATTAGAACTCGGCTGCATCGGTCTTCATCAGTAATGAAACGGTTAAGTACCGATTTTTTGATTTTGAAATGCTTTTGTGATTTATGAATCATTTTGATCTCTAGTAGATCAGTTATTCCAAAAGATTATGCAAAAAGCTAATTCACGGTGAGCTCTATCACCTGAGTTCGAGCATTCCGCAAAGCTGGGACGCTTTGCCATCTCTTTTTTTTATACAAAATAGCAAAAAATGTAACAAAGTAAGAGTGGTATATTTCGGGACAGTTGGGTATTTCGGGACAGACAAAAGTCGCTATTATGCAAATAAATTTCATCGATCCTGATTATTTACCTTTAAGTAGAAGTTCTAAACTTTACTCTTTCATAAAAATTTTGTATAAATTTCACTTTTAAAGTCACTTAAATCGAAAGAACTAAGCACTGTTTGTGTTGACATCTGCAAAATTGACCACACTGAAGGTTTTGTAAAAAGTGAAATGTTACACTCACAATTCACACGTATTTCACGCTTTAAATAAAATAAAATTTCAGAAGTTTTATGTTTATCTGATACGTAAAGAGCTTAATATTTCGTAAACAACTTAAAAATAATAAGAAAACAAATATTTATAGGATTTTTGATGTGTCCCAAAATACCCATATTATGTCCCGAAAAGCACCTTGTCCAGAAATACCACACGTTACCCTACTAAAATTAATCTAAAAAAATTATTCAAATATTTTCCTAAAAAGTCAGTACATAGCCAATAACGTCACATATTTTTAAACCTCGCATTTTCTAAATCTAGGAAATTAAATTTAGCACTGAGTACTAAAACTGAGTCGAGACAGAACTTCTTATTATAGATTTTTATAAAATTCGAATGACGAATCTTGATATATTTCTATAAACATCTAAAGCTGTTTATAGAATTTTATTGTAAGCATGGTCTTAAAATGTATATTTTAGTACAAGTCTAACGGCGTTATCACACTGGCACATTAAAATTTTAATGTGATTCACATTAATTGTCGCTTGTGAGCGTCCAACTTATTTGTGTCTTTGAGTCACATAATATTTGGGGTTTTTCTATTTATTGATAAAGAAGTGGATTTGGCCTGCAAAAATAAATTTAAATTTACCTAAAATTTTTCACATTAAAAAATTAAAGAGAAAATGGCATTAATTTTTCGCATTAATGCTATAAATCAATTTATATCAAATTTTGCGGGCCAAGTCTACCTTTTTATCAACAAATAGATCAAATTTTGAATATAAAATGATTCAAACACACAAATTACACATTTGGACTCTCACCAGCGACAATTAATGTGAATCGTATTAAAATTTTAATGTGCAAGTGTGATAACACAGTAAAGTTTATTAATTGTTCATTTAAATATGAATATAATTTCTTACTGAAACACCAAAAATCTTGTTTACCTAAAAGGTTTTAAAATTCAGAGATATTCACAAATGAGTCGAAATACTGGAATGTATAGTAAAATTACAAATCTACTTTTTAGTACAAGTTTAAAATTTCTAAAGGCTTGCAGTATTTACTTTATTTGGGATTCTGTAAATTCACTTTACTTTTGTTCTTTAAAAAATAATTATACATTCGTCGAAATTATTGAATTTCTGGCATATTTAAAAGAAAATAAAAAACAAATTTTTTTTTAGTACAAGATCGAAAATTATGAAATTAGCGAAATGCTTTTTTAGCATTACTCGAAATTCACGGTGTACTTTCCTTTGTAACTTACAACATTCACGAGAAATATTCAATTTAAAGTATTTTTAGAAAAAAAAAATGATTGCCTATTTTTTAGTACAAGTCTGAAACTTATGTAGAATGACAAATAAAATGGTGAATGAAATTTCAGATATAAACTCTCGAAGTTAAATTGTTTTCTGAATACAAAAACACTCGAATAACTCGAAAAATAGAACTCTGTTTTTGCAAATATTTACTAAGATGGAAAACTTTGAAAAAACATTATTTTATAACTAAGTTTAAATTTACCACACTTTCTCAGTTTGTTTAGCAAAATATTTGCAAACAACCAAAGAAAAATCAATAGAAGTCTTCAGCAAACCTGTGAGTTTTCTTTGTGAAAGCAAGATGGTAGATTGTGTGGTGAATAGCCCCTTCAATTCACATTTACTTCCTCCTTGGAATTTAATTAAGGCCACCTTGACTGAGTTTTATTGGGTAGTACCATAATTTTCTCATAAACACAGCTCAAGACAATATAGTGTAAATAGTGGAGAAGAATTTGCACCACTTATTGTAAAATTGCTGTGTGAACATTTATTTCCTTAAATTAAGTTACAAATTGAACAATATATTACACTTAAGTACAAAACTAAGTAAGATTCATAAGTTTACATTCTCTCCTCCGATTCTTTTAGCACCATTTTCATTCGGCAGAATGAGAAATATTTCTTGGGTTAATATTACGATGAGGGGAGGTTGATGTGAGATAAGCTGTATAATCGATGAAATGAGGTATAAAATAGATGATTCTGCGTGGCCTCCCTTGGTCAAGTCCATCAGGATTGATTGAGGATGGGCTGGACCTCTTGGGGTGACTTGCAGAAAAAAAAAGTCAGATTGGGTGTGTATGTAGAGAAACAGTCGAAAAAGCAATGAATAATCACAAATAAAAGACTAAGATCCCGATGTGATGGAGAAAATCCCATTTACAATGCCTAGAAGCGATCCGATGTTCCGTTGGTGTCCATTGTGGTCAGTTGGGAAACTGGGGGGCTTCTTTTGAGCCATGACGGTGCCAATTTGGTCATAAGGAGTGCTCCTAAGGGCGCCGTTGCCGTGATGGCCAGCACTGATACGATGAGAACTTGATTGGCATACGTCAGTGTTTGGTCTGTAGAATCCATTTTCCGAGCTAAATCGAGAGCAACAGGTCCAAGAGCCGCCTAAATCGGTACATAAAGCATTATTGGGCATCAACACCAAATTGACGAGGGTCCTCTAAAGCACAGTTTTTGTAGATAAAATTAAGATTTGTGGCTAAACGAAAAATCGATTTGGGTAGCTAATTGTGGTTTTAATCAAAAGATTTAGGAGAGTGCTTGTAACCTATATAGCTAGATTTTTATCATTTAATAATTTTCGATTAGTTAGGGAAAAACAATTTAAAGCTTAAATTTAGTCGCTTCCATCAGGGAACTGTAACATAGTTAGATTTTTTTAAAAGGCATTTTCATAATGAAAACTACGATTTCATCGCTCTAATTTATTATTCTTATTTACTAAGCAATTACCAGTAGATACGATAATTACTGATAAAGAGACTACTAGGTGTTGTTCTTTAGGAATCCTACCTATTCTTCAACTAAAAGCATACTGAAAAAAATTCTAATATTTCATTTACACAAAAAGATTTTTAAAGCCAAGAATCAAAGTAATAATAAATATTAAAAAAAAAACAAAATTTGAAAAAAATCAAAAATTGACTGCAAAATAGCATAATAGAGGCTTAGATAGATAGACTAAAGATGGACTATACTTGAATTATGAGCTGGACACACTGATGACTTAAGCTGAGAGACGGCTTAACATAATTACATTCAAAAGAGATGGCAAAACGTCCTAGCTTTACGGAGTGCTTGAACTCAGTAGAAAGAGTTATAATTATGTGTATTTTTTTTGCATCCGTTTTAGGTACATTACATACCGCTTTACTACCGATTAAATTGATTGATAAATTAAAAAAAAACCATTCCGAAATAAGAAATTGCTTAAGAAAGTAGGTTTAGAATATTTTAGCATGAGCAACAATAAAGAATACGAACAAATAAAAAGTAAATCCGAGAATGGCAAATAATTTACGAGTATATTATCGATTCACTACTGATCAAGTGCGATACATACGCGTTGGAAATTTCAAGACCATTCACAAAAAAAATCCAAATTTAAGCAAATCGGCTGAAAAATAGGCCATCCATAAAGTGGTTAAACTTTGATCTTCGAACATTCGATATCGAAATGGTTTTCGAACATAGGTGTCCAAAGACGAGATATTTGCCTTAAGTACCTTTAAAATATATCCGAAAATGAAGAAATTGTAGGAGCCGTTCTTGAGAAAAACCAAGAAAAGACGGTTTTGGAGGGGAAGGACGGGGGTAGGGGGAAAATAAAAAGACTGTCCTAGTTATGATTTATAGGGGGGGGGGGGGGGTCGTTGAAGACCCGAAGTCAATATCTCTTACAGTGTGGCCTCTAGCCGTGTCACAAGTTGAAAGAAAGTGGATTATATAACTGTTCTCTCCGCTCTCTCCGTCAGATCGAGCAGTAAAAATGATTAGACTAAATTCGGCTTAGCTAGAAACTGATAGAAATGTAATCTAATAATTATTTTGATTATTTACGTTAAGCCATCTTAAACCATCAGCTTAAGTTGTAAGTGTGTCTAGGACATTTGCAGGCAATCAGATGCCTAGGATCTCTAGAGCCCCTTAGTTTACCCAACTTTCAACTTCAATTCTGACAAAAATCCTATAATCCAATTGTAGAGGATCTCATGTTTTTATAATGATTAGATCTTATAAACAATCTCTTCTTTCATAACGTTTTTTTTTATATTTTTTTATCAATTTCATTGATAGATCCTTAACAACCTAAAAAAAATATATAGGGTAAAGTGGTACAAGTTGGACAATGGTACAATTTGGACAGGGCTTTTTGTCTTGATAAATTTAGTACTTCATTTTTATTTGTATATTTTTAATGCTTTAGTTTTATAATTTGGTTCCTTGTGCTTAAAAACAAATTTTGTACTGTATTTATCAAGAAAAAAGCCATGTCCAACTTGTACTGGCGAATTGTCCAACTTGTAACACTAATTCCAAATTATATCACTTTACCCTAGGTCTTAATATTATATTTTCTATGTTTTTGCTACGGATTTATTATCAAAATCGGTTTATTAGTAAAGAGACAAGTGAGATTATGGGTTTTGCATAATCACAATCAGAAAAAAATTAAATTTAGGATAAGCGCACTAAATTTCGGCCACTTGTTTTGTTATTTTTGATTTTCGTAAATGATAAAATAATATCAATTACAATTCCAGTATGAATTGTCGCACGAAATATTTTAAAACAATTTATGTTGAAATAATAAATCTATAAATGTAATTAAAACATTGAAAATAGTGAATAAGGACACATATGCTGAAGTATTTTGATCCAAGACACGCGTTGTAGGTCTAGATGTGGATGGTACTTGGAATGGAAGTATTTTGTTTTCTCTTGAGATAAGCAAAATTTCATCTTCAGAAAAAGCGCAAAGTATAGTTAATACAAATTAATTAGGGTAAGTGTGCCAAATTTCGGCATAGTTGCATGCAAACGTCAAAGTCTTAAGTTTGAAATGTAATATTTTAAATTCAAATTGATTTTATTATTCTTTCTTCTGAAAGAGTGTTGCTTGGAACCTTGTAAAGAGTTTACCGTCTTTATTTACTCTAAAATCATTCTTAATACATTTTAAAATGAATAAAAATATACATATAGCTTTGGTGCCCTATTTGGGCCACCTTCATTCTCTTAGTTTC
This sequence comes from Phlebotomus papatasi, assembly GCF_024763615.1. Taxonomy (NCBI): domain Eukaryota; kingdom Metazoa; phylum Arthropoda; class Insecta; order Diptera; family Psychodidae; genus Phlebotomus; species Phlebotomus papatasi. Next base: position 18,457,512 of record NC_077222.1, read on the forward strand.
TTGCCCTTCGGAAATTCTTCCAATATCTTTTTCATGTCATCTTGTTTATCGAAGCCACATTTTTTGTTATTCTTTTGCATTGTATAATCTCTAGAATACGTAAAATCTAAAAGTTCATGGAAATTCGAGGAACAAAAAAGGTGGCCGAAATTGCAAGCTGGCCGGAATTTGGCACACTTACCCTACGACAGTGCTGTGAAATAAGCTTATTAATATTTTTTTTACTATTTTCATTAAGTGTTTTGACTGAACAATCGTTCTTTCGTCGACTAATGTATTTGTGCTATTAAAATTAAAATCTCAGGAATGAATCACATGCAATTAAATATTTATTCTCATATATTTTATTTTTATCATGCTTTATGATTGGCTAGATCTTCAATAAATTTAAAGCTTCAGCCAATCACAGAGCATGATAATGTTATAGTATCAAATATTTATCTACGGAAAAGTTCTTCATTCTAGTTCAAATACCAATCTAGTTTAGTATCTTGTTATATACATAGCATTGACTGTTAAGTCTTGAGGGAGTGCTTTGAAGCTTGATCCAAGGGAGTGAAATTGAATTTGAAGCTTCGGGTGATTTACGTATGTCTTACAAGGTGATTGTCTTAATTGTTGTCCTGATGGACAAGATAAATTGCATATCTACCTGAACTGTTGCCTTGGGGCATGATGAAATGGTAACATAGGCCTTCTCCTTCCAACTTAGTTCACCACCCAGCAATGATGCATAGGCAAAGACCACACGAACCTTTTTGGGTGAATTAGACAGAAGAATATGGCTCAAGTGGGAAATCGGAATAAATTTTCATGGATGGCAAATTGGGGTTATACTTACAAGAACACCAACTATAAGGACGATAAAGCCGTAGAGAACGGTTTCGCCTCCGAGGAGATTGAATGCCACCTCTTTGCCGATCATGGAAAATGAGATTGGCTTCATGAATTTCCACATTAAGTCCAAGTAAGTCGTGACGTCGGCCTGCAAGAATTTCATTTTATCTTCTTCTGTGGGGAATGGTGGTTGGGGAGAGGACTGATGGGAATCGAGTAATTATCAGATAGAGTGGCGTGATAGGGATGTACCAAATGGATGGGGATAGATCTTTGGGGTGAGTTATGGTGATTTGTATTTTCTTACCGCTTGCTTTGCGTGCTTCTTTCGCCATCCAGTTCCTGCCACGAAAGACACCACAATGCACGACAGGGCTCCGGCCGATGGGTAAGATATGGCCTTACTCCCTACAACTCCTAACACCCCGGACAGCACTATCATGGTCACTCTGAGGCCAGTAGAGTAATTCTTAGGTTGAGCAACATTTTTAGTATTCCAAAGGTTCCGAGGTTTGGATTGAGACATGAAAGTAGATCACACAATTCAATTTATAAACTTGCACGTCTTAACCGTTCTCTCGGTACACTCAAAGAAGATACTCTGAGGTTGAAAGTTCAGTGCTTCAAATAGGACACTGTGGTCAACATCTAACAAGACCACTTTGCAATTTAAATTAATACATTAAATTTGTGTTCTACTTCTTGGTGTTTTTGAAGTATCATTCTACCAAAGAGCTGGTATTGCATGTTTAAACTGCAGCTTCTTAAGATGTCTTGTTAGTAATCAATACTGTTAATTTCAATAAGGATCAAAGATATGTTGTTTCGATATTTCAGATAATGCAATTAAGTGTTGCTTGAGGATATTATGCTCATGCAGCTGCTGCTGCTGCTTATTAATTCCAAGGTTTTAGTCACGAACCAATATATTATATTATTACATTTAATACACGAATAGAAATGGAATTCTACTCTTGGAATATTCAGGAATTCACTAATTTATTTGTTTAAAGTTGAAAATTCCATGAAAATAATATTTGATTTTTGTTAAATTACTCTACATTTTGTGAGCCTTGCTGTTATGTATCTCAGGTTCTGTTGCGCGGAAATTTATTGAAATATGTATACAAGGAATAAATAAAATTGGAAGGTAAAAAGTTCGAAATGATGAACAAAATATTATATTTCATTTTGACCAGCAACTATTGTAAAAAATCAGAAAACAATTATTTCACAACTTTTTCATTTTCATTTTAATGCTTTCAGTAAATAGATTAGAAAAACTTCATGGAATTAAAATTCACATCCCTTTCTTTCTCACACGCTTTGCATAGGTCTATCTCTTTTTTTCGCACTCGAAATTCGATTAAGCTAAATTAAATTTGCAATGATGCTTAAAAGAAGAAGAGGAGTGCCAAAAAGAATGAGAAAGACATATGCAAAGCGTATGGGAAAGAAAGGGATTCGAATTTCGAATACATGAAATTTTCCTGGTCTAAAAGGTGTGTCGGAGCGGAGCCATAAGAATTCTAAATTAAAATATTTAATTAAAATTTACAATATGATCGTAAACAACTTACTATTCTTGGATAAACTACTACTTATAGTCAAAATTAATCACCCTATTTTTAAAATATAATATTACGGAATTTTGAACTTTTATTATTCGAATATTTTTGTTCAAGTTAAATTTATTTATTGGTTCTAAAATGCATCGTTAGTTGGATTTCAGATTATTATTAGTAGAAGAAACTTCTTCAAAAAAAACAACAAAAAAATAAATAAAAAATAAGTAAATAAACTGATATCATTAATTTTTTTAAACACACAACTACACGGTAAAAAATTTCGGCACATATTTGTTCCAAAAATTAGCTCGGCTACGGACACCATAATTTTTGGCATAATTTTGGTCATTTTACGAGACTCAAAAAGATACCCAATATTAGTAACGAATTTGTTTCAAAATGTAGCTCGTCCACGGACACCGAAAATGTTTGAAACAAATTTGTACACTAACGGCCAAAACATTAAATACACCCTTCGTAAGCTTAAATACACGTGATTTGGACCGGGAAAACGCTGTAATATCCAGTTCTATTAACTGAAATAGTTTCATATATAAACTTAAGAACAGTTTTAAATAAGATTTGAGAAAATACATGAGCTACAAAAATTTATAATTTGAGGATCAGTCAAAAATTAGCTTTTTGGAAAAAAATGCAAAAGTAGCCCCACATTCTAAAACTGATCTAATCTTTTAATAATCAATTAATATAAGCTAAATACTATTAGTAAATATTATTAAGAGTCAGAAAAACTGAAAATAATATCGAGGGAATATTTTTGGTACGGATTGTGGTCGGTTTCCGGTGTGATGTGTTCTGAAAGGGATTTCTTCTTTGAATATTGAAATTTTCAGCCCAAATTCTACTTTTTCATATATTTTTTTATTATTTTTCAAATTACTATTTATTATTGTTGCAATTTCATTTCTCTTACTTCATTATTTTATTTAAGTAAGCATGAATAAAATCATCAAATTTAGTTTTCCTCGAAGAATCCTGCTTTAACTTTGATAAGCGCCTCACATATTCGAGGCATCCTGTTGATCAATTTCTACAAAATGTCTGAAGGAACTTTGTCCACACATCCTGAAGTGTTTCCATCAAGATTGGAACTGATGTCGCGCCTAATCTCGAACCTTGTGGTCGAGAAAATCCAAGAGAATTGCAATGAGGCTACAATCGGGTGACTGGCGTGGCTAATGCATTTGGTTTATTGGGCGTGGGTTTTTTTTTCAAGAGGATAACGATCCCAAGCATTCCTCAAAGCTTTGTAAAGGTTTCCTTCTTGAGAAAGAGAAACGCAGATTCCTAAACTACATGCATTAGCCACCCCAATCACCCAATTGTAACCACATTGAAATTTTCTGGAATTTTCTAGACCAGATGGTTCGAGAGAAGGTGCCGACATCAGTTCCAATCTTGGTGGAAACACTTCAGGATGTGTGGACAAAGTTCCTTCAGACATTTTGTAGAAATTGATCAACAGGATGCCTCGAATATGTGAGGCGCTTATCAAAGTTAATGGAGGATTCTTCGAGGAAAACTAAATTTGATGATTTTATTCATGCTTACTTAAATAAAATAATGAAGTAAGAGAAATGAAATTGCAACAATAATAAATAGTAATTTGAAAAATAATAAAAAAAATATATGAAAAAGTAGAATTTGGGCTGAAAATTTCAATATTCAAAGAAGAAATCCCTTTCAGAACACATCACACCGGAAACCGACCACAATCCGTACCAAAAATATTCCCTCGATATTATTTTCAGTTTTTCTGACTCTTAATAATATTTACTAATAGTATTTAGCTTATATTAATTGATTATTAAAAGATTAGATCAGTTTTAGAATGTGGGGCTACTTTTGCATTTTTTTTCCAAAAAGCTAATTTTTGACTGATCCTCAAATTATAAATTTTGTAGCTCATGTATTTTCTCAAATCTTATTTAAAACTGTTCTTAAGTTTATATATGAAACTATTTCAGTTAATAGAACTGGATATTACAGCGTTTTCCCGGTCCAAATCACGTGTATTTAAGCTTACTAAGGGTGTATTTAATGTTTTGGCCGTTAGTGTACCTTCTATGGAGAACAAAAAGATACCCAATATTAGTAACGATTTTGTTCCAATAAATAGCTCGTATAGTATAAAATCGTATCCCTCCACTTCTCACACTCAGTCACCCGTCACCGAAGCGAAGAGGACGCCAAATCTGTGGCAATTTTCGTGCTACATGGTTTAGCTTTTTTAATTCGAGATTCGCTTCCCCTCCTGCTGCCAGCACTCGCATATGATTTCCTCATGCACGCGTCTGTATGAAACACTCTTAAATGGATTTTTATTTGATGTTCCTTATGAATTTTCGCCACCGAAATCTATCTCGACTGAAGTATATGTCTTAACTGTAAGACGAAATCACTTACACGGATTTGTTCCCGATAATGGGAACAAAAAGATTCCCCATATGAGTAACAATTTCGTTTCAAAAATTACCTCGTCCACGGACACCGAAAATTTTTGGAAAAAATATGTTACAGATGTAGGAATAATATTGTTATAAGAAATATATACCAATTTGTTCCTGAGAGTGGGAACAAAACAGCCTAGTACAACAAATTCTGTTCCAAATTTCAGGAACAAATTTGTATAAAACGAATTCAACTCAAATTTGTAGACATTCCACCGTATCAAAACGGTTCCAAAAGAAAACTCTAACAAAATTGTAATTGCATTTCATAACAAAACTATAAAGAACACTTTTTGGAACAAAAAATATCTTTTCTAGGTGCAAATCGATTCCAAACAAATTTTTTCCAAGGAAAACTTGTTCCAATATTGGTCAGTGTCCAAAAGTTTTTACCGTGTACACTACACAAATATTATCATTTTGATATAGTATATTGAGGAATGGAACCTCCGGATTTTTGATTTCTTTATAACAAAGCAGCTAAATAAATTTAGTCAAATTATTATTTTGATTATAATTACGTTAAGCCGTCTTTCAGCTTAAGTCGTAAGTGTGTGTAGGACATAAGCTCTAATTTCCTCACCGCGCTTATTCTAAGGTCCTCCGTTAGATTATTTAATTTTAAAAAATTGGAAACCCATTTATTTAAAAATAATAATACCCATTAAGCAAAAAGATCCATTAATTTAATGGTAAAAGATCATTTTCCTGTGGATCATTTAATTATCCAGTATTTGAAGCTTATTAAACAGAAATAACATCAAATTAGAAACTGAAATCAATATCCTAAGAATATAAAGAGCAATTTTCCTGAGTGTAGTAATTGAGGAAGACGTAAGGGAAATGAGCTTTGGATGTAGTTAATTAAGTCGTTCTCTTACGGATTTATTGGATGGCATGAGGGTGAGAAAGACACCCATTCCAAATCCTGCAACAAGACCCAGCACTATACCAATTGGCCCCTGAAGTAGTTGGTCAGTGAGATTGCCGCTGGAGAATATGACACCCAACACCACGCCGAAGCAGAAGATGGCAATGACATCATTGCAGCTTGTCATAGCAATTATAAGGGTGTGAATGCCTTTATTGAGACCCAATCGTTGCTCCTTCAGCTGCAGGAGGATGCTGATGACAACATTTGGGGATACCGCTGTAACCACAAGCCTAAAACAATTAACATGTCATCAGAGATCTTGCTATGCATATTTTAACCTTCGCTTGGAAATGGGTTTAATATCGTCCATACGAGCCAATTACTCATACAAGAAATTTAGCGATTTTACAAACATGTAATTAATATGTAATCCTTTAGGGAAGAAAGGCAATCAGGGAATTCAAATAATGATTCTTTTTAATGTAGAGCTGTAAAGAGATTTTGAAGATTTATATTACAGTAGGGTTTCGATTTATTCCATGAAAGAGACGGTTTTCAAAGGGGAGTATACGATTCAGGGATGATTATTTGGATTTTGAAGCAGTTAAAAAAGAAAGAAAAACAAGACCAAAATCTAATGAGTTGCAGTTGAGCTGAGGATTTGTAAAGATTGTTATAGAGCCTACGGTCCTCTCGACAATTGTTAACCCAGTCAACTAACGATCAAATCGATCAATTTTAATACTTTGTTCTTATAATACGGCCACACACTCATCCCTAGAGCGGTAATGAAAGATGAGGAAGTTGAAAAATGTATAGCAGAATCATTTTCATATTTTTTCTGTAGAACTTGTTATTATTTAGGGAGACCCAATTCAGGCTTACAATAGCAAAACTAATTCCTTAATTTTATTGATTGTGGGAAAAATGAATTCATCTAAATTAGAGACGGTCTAAAAAATACCCTAATAACAGGTAAAATGCGGTAGTTTACAAAAAAAAATATGTAGAACAATTCTTGGATATTCATATTTTATCGTAAAATATTTACCAAAGATATTTAGAGGAAACCAGGATAGAATTAGGCAGTGGAGTGTTATATGTTATAGTTTTCCTCAGAAAGAATATTTAGCAAACTATTTCATAGTAACTAACTCTTATTTTGTATACTGATATATTGCCTCAATTCTGGACGAAGATCAAGATGAAAATTTCAAGCTGTTAAATACAGTGGGACCTCGATAGATTCAACTCCCGATAGAGTCAATCTCCATTAGAGTCAACAGCTATTTTTTACTCTACGGACTCCGATAGTGTCAACTTGGATCCAATTTGACTCCGATAGAGTCAACTTTTCTTGTATTATTGAACTAATAATATTATATGATTTCAATATGATCTTTTCGAAATAAAAACCGGTCTTATTGTGTATCAACGTAACACTTAGAATACAAGAAAAAATATTTATGTAAGGACATGGTAATTTTGTGATAAAATTCGTAGGTACATAACCGTGTAATCATTTTCAAACAAAATAATTTTCTTTACGTGATTTTAAGCTTTTTGACCGATTGAAAGTTTCCTTGTCTTTTCTCTCTTGTCTTAAGATTTTTTTTTATTAGGTCTATGATCACAATGTAAGGAATTTTGAGCCATTATTAATTTGTAAGTAAATAATATTATGGCAAAAACAAAAAATATGAACTCGAATTACAAAAAAACGTATAGGATGGTAGATTTTTTGAGTAGGGTAAAGTGGTACAAGTTGGACAGTGGTACAAGTTGGACAATGGGACAATTTGGACAGGGCTTTTTGTCTTGATAAATTTAGTACTTCATTTTTATTTGTATATTTTTAATGCTTTAATTTTATAATTTGATTCCTTGTGCTTAAAAACAAATTTTGTACTGTATTTATCAAGAAAAAAGCCATGTCCAACTTATACCGGCGAATTGTCCAACTTGTAACACTAATTCCAAATTATATCACTTTACCCTATAGCATAGTGAAGAAACTTTTCTAAATTTATTCGAACCTTTACTTCTTTGAAAAATGTACATAACAAACGATCACAATAATAACGCTTCTAAAGAAAACGTGTAAATTTATTTTAACTTACATTTTTAATTTAAAATATCAGTATCTCAAAAGAAAATTTAAATCAAAAACAATAAGCAACAGAAAATTACAATTTTTAAGCAAAAAATTTTTTAAGCAAATTCATTAAAAATAAATTGCCTGCGGGTATGCAAATTTTCTTGAGGAATTTTTGAAATTGAAATGAAATGAAATTTCAAAAATTCAAATGAAATTTTCCGAGAGGTTCTTGGAATTATTTCATCAAGAAAACAAGAAATTTGACGACTCGAAATTTTGAAATATTGGTTTAAGAATTGCAAATCTTGATATCCACACGGTTTGTGTCTTGGATTTCAAGATTTCAAGACATTTGACAGATTTGACATCTTGAACTTGATTTTTTGGTTTCAGAATTCCAAAATCTTGAAATTTTCTTGATCTCGATTTTGATCTCGGTCTCAGAATCGAGGATATTAATCAGTGTGATTCAAACATGTTTATCACAAATTATAAGTAATGAAAAGAGCATTTGCTAGCTAATCTGCCCCGGTCTTCCCTATGTTTGAAATTTTCAGCCTTTAATACCATTAAAGTTTGAACGCAAAATAACTAGGGGAAAGCTTTCACGTTTTGAACATACTCTTGCTTCGAAGACTGCATAATTTTCTCATATTTTTTCAATGAATCTGATTTAATTTATTCAGTATTTGTGTGACTTAAGGCTAGCTCTAAAGTAAGCTATAGATAGTTCAGATGAAGAAAACATGAGGTGTTTGAATACAGAGTGTGAGTAAAGCCTGAAAGCCTGAAAGCCTGCCTCTGCCCTACTGACCGAAAGACACAATAAGCTCACACATTTGAAAAATATACAATGAAGAGCTTTTCACCGATTTTCTCCGCAGACAGGTTGTCTACACTAAGACGGCGGTGGGCATTGAAAACTACAACTTATTCACAAAGTTATTTCTTTAGTTTTTGCACTTTTGTAACCATCCACGATAAATAAAATCTATTTAGGGGGAAGTGGGGCACCTTTGAAAGTGGGGCACTTTTAAAATTGGGAATTTTCTCCTATGTTTAAGTGGACCTGAACCATATCATAATGTTATTAAGCTTCTGAATCTGTTTGTGCGTCTAAACTATATCACGATAAGGCTCAATTTTATTTAAAAATATAGGTGAAAAATCCAAATTTCAAAGGTACCCCACTTTTAAAGGTGCCCCACTTCCCCCCAAATTTACCTTACCAGGCTCTATTTATAAGAAAACCCATTATAATAATAATTAGTTTACGTCTCTGAAAGTCTTGAAAAGAAAATTAAGTTTCTACTTCTTTTCTCTTTTATACGTTTTCACTGCCGGATTATAGGTCCACATAGCATTAAAATTAAGTTTAATATATCCGCGCCATTTGTCAGAATTTTTCCCGCTAAAAATTTAATGACTTTCAAGCATAGGGCCCTTAGGGCAGTTGTGTTTAGTTCTAAAGCTAAACAGAAATAATAAGATTTTTTTCTCAAATTTTAACTATCGTTGCTTGAATCAGTAAATGGGGTATCTGCATCTTCTTTGTATCTGTATTTATTGCAAATGACTACGCAGCGCTACATTGTTTGTACTAAATGCAGATAAGAAATATTTTTCTATTTTTCCTAAATAAAAGTTGACCCGGTCATTAAAGTGTTGAAGGGTAGAAGCTTTAAAATTGGATATTTTGGTGAAGTCTTGCGAATGAGAAAATAACTCACCCAAGAAGGAAACCCCATAGCCAGGGCATGTTAAAGAGATAAACTGCCAGGAGAGCCACAGTGACGGTCTCTGCCACCGTTGGGATTAATGTTATTCTCATCACCATCCCAAAGAGCTTCCGTAGGGCATCAAGATCAAGCCCCATTCCCGCCAAAAGCATTATGTTAACCAATGCCAGTTCCCTGAAAATGAGATCAAAGAGATAATAAGCACAAAGATTCCTATAACACTTTCCCTGAAAGACGTGTTATTGTACCTCAAAATAGCCTCGAGGCCTGAAAGACCAACAAAGTTGCCCAAACCGATGTTTCTGTAGAAGACACCCCAACCTATCATGCCCAGCATGTCCGGAAGTCCAATAAGACTGACTAGGACACCACATATTTGACCACCGACGAACAGGAAGGCCATTCTCATGAAGGGACTGTCTGGGGCAGTGTATTGTGGCAGAATTGAATGACCCACACCCCAAATCAGAAGTAATATTATCAGGATGGACAGTGGTTGTGATATCACTGGCCAATTTCGTACAATTCTTTTCCATCTGAAAAGCAAAAGAATACCATTCACTAACTTTCAATGTACAAAATGAGCACAATAATTTCAATTAACTTACATCTTTGGTTCTTCATCATCGTACACATGTTCATTCTCAGCCTCATTCTGAGGAAAGAGATTGACTTTCTGGGCCTCGTCCCTCTGCTGACCACTCATGCTTAAGTCAATTGTTGGGATTTGGGATTCAGATTGTTCCTTGCCGTGGTTAGATCCAGCCTCAGGCGGTGATATTGCAACTAGCACGATAGACACATTAACATCTATTAAATTATGTAACAATTTATGGAGTCAGAGTTAATAATTATCACAGTTAAAGAGTTTAAAAGTGGCTAAATACGCTAAGTAAATGGGCAGTGACGCCTCACGGTCAGAACCGATCCGCAAAACTGTCAAAATAAGAAGGAGACTAGAGAAGTGCATCTACAGCAGTAGAGTTTATTGATTACACCAAACCATCAGCACTAACTTTCTTCCACAAACCTTCAAGGCCTCCGCTGAGGAAGTGCTATTGAAGCGAGAATTTCTCAGACTTTTCCGCTTGAAGTTTCACTGCAAAGTGTCCAGTGCACAAAGAGCACCAGATACACTTTGAATGCTTTGAATTAAATTATCGATCTCAGACTCTGTGTCCAGATAAAAATGAAGTGCTAATAGATGATAATAAGAATTTATTAATGTGACTGGCAGTGCAATCATGTTTTTTTTTTGGTCACGAGAAGCGATATCTTTTTGCAGAAATTCACCTACCAACAGTAAAAGTACGTTTATCTTTGTAATGATTTAATTCAAGCAATTTGGGACTTATGACTGATATTTATTGCAATAATTAATACTTATATTTTTTTATTACTGTGTTTATTATTACAGAGCAGTTTATTGCATAAAATTGTAGTACGTGATATTCTTCCAAAGAGCATTCACTCAGGTTTACATTTTGTCGTTTCCATCAATCGTTGTCGTATTAAATTTAATTCAGTTTTATTTCGCCGGTTGCATCGATCGCTATCGTATCTGAATTTCTTTTGTATCAGCATCTATTGTGAGGGACGACTTTTGTAGCCATTTGCATGTGCAGATACGATAACGATCGATGTAGTAGACAAACATTTTCAGGATACGGCTGTCACCGACTTATCACATCCATTTTTACTGGAAGAACAACAGGGAAATCAAATGATAGATCTTTTTGTGAACATATTTTGAAATAGGAGAAACTGGGCCAGTAGTAAATATTGCGATTTTTTAAATCAGGGGTGTGGAAGAACCGTTTGAAACCGAATAAACGTCAAAATAAGTTTGTTCAGATACCGTTTTGACCAGGGGCATGACATTTCCTATGTTTCCCCCATATGTTTCTAGCGAGCCGAAAAAACTTTTGAGTTTATTAGCTGTTTTCTGTCATTGTAGAACGAATTAGCAAAAAAATACTAATGCAAAATAAAAGCCAATTTAATAACGAAGAGGCAACCGAAAACCCTAAATTGGCAACCTATGTAGTTTTGGAGATATCTCGTGAAATGTGTACGAAAACAGGGAAAAAAATACACTAAAACCGGTCGCATTTTTCAGAGCTAATGTCACCCCCCCTGGTTTTGACCATTGACGTACAAGTTTCATTTGACGTTTGTTCGGTTCCAAACGGTTATTGTACACCTCAGTTTTAAATTATTTATGAGACTTCAGAGGACGATACATATACAGTGGCGGGCAAAATAATGGAATCACCTTCGCAAAGACCGCTGTTTTACCTTTAGCATTTTTGTTTATTCCAATTCATTTAAATAATTTTGATATATAAATGTTCAAATAATTACCTAACGTCAAGTAAGTATTTTTTTGGCCGCTAGAGGTCTCTATTTTTCACAGAATAGATCAATAGTGAAATTAGGTTTGATAAACATCATAGGACCACTTTCATTTAAATGAAAGAATGTGGTCTATAAATCGGATAAGTTTAAATAAAGCCATATTTAGAAACCATAAATAACAATTTTCCAATTTTTTTTGGCCGAACTGAATTTCACTATTGACGTATTCTATGTAAAATAGAGACCTCTAGCGGCCAAAATAACCCTTATTCCACGATTCTAATAATTTGGAGATTTCTGCTTCAGAATTATATCAAAAAATTGAGAAAAATACAAAAGCTAAAAAAAAAGAATATAAGCTTTGCAAACTGATTCTATTATTTTGGCCGCCACTGTAGATACTATATGGATCTTTGTTTACTGAAAAAAAAAAAAATCTGAAAATAATGAAAAAAATGATATGAGTCCTAGACATAAAAACATAGACATAAAAATGAATGTTTATAACTACCTCATGTTTACTACTGCCCCTGTTTCCCCTATTTCAAAAAATATTTTTCATAAGATAAAATTTCTGGGGATTTATATTTAAAAAAAAAAAAAAAAACTTATTTAAGTCCATCTTAACAAGATTATTTTGAATAAAGTTTGTGTAAAACAGAAAAGCGAAAAAATGTAGTTTAAACAACTGTCGATTCAAACGACGAATTCTTAATAATTTACACATTAGTTTAATCAAGTATATAAGCGCAATGTTTTATCTTTTTCAACCACTTCTTCCTGTCTGGGTTGCGGGCCATATTTTTCTTTCGTTCGGGGTACTATCTAGTAATTTTGCTATTGGAAAATGTATCATCATGCAAAATCTAATTAAATCCTTTGAGGTAAATATTTTTATACAACCAATGAAAGCCAACATGAGACTTATTAGTTAATAAATTCATTTCGAAAAGCAGTCGTGCATAAGATCAAAGTTTACCTTAGTTTCCCATCATGACTGAATATAAGAACGTCAGTGATGTTATGTATAATGTTAAGAACCCAGGAATATTAGTAAAATAGTTTCATTTTAACATTAAAAAAATCTATGTATTTTCTGTATTTATCTCTCTATGTTATTAGAATAAAAGTAAAACATAAATAATTGAATAAAATAAGATATTTGAATTATTATTAATTAGTAATTTTATTGATTTTTTGGCAATTATAATATTTGCTTGAAATTGTGAGTAGGGGAGGAGTAGGCAATTTTACGCAAACATGACTTTCGAAGGTATATAATTTTGGGATATTAATTTATTATTTGCAAATAAAAATATTACTTTCGGATAGCCTATACTTGAGAGAAACAAGCTAGATTTATTTACCTTGAGTGGGAGAAACTGGGGCACCACCAAACACGGGGTACCACCAAACAGTGCGATTTTTTAATCAGATATTCGACTTCTAAGAACAAGACCTATAGGAATTTATAGGCACTATAGGAATGCTTGTCTACTGAAGAAATGGTTGAGATAGTCCAAGTAGTTAAGAAATAAAAATTAGTGTTTAGTGCTACCCCGTGCTTGGTGGTGCCCCAATTTCCCCTAGTTAACAATTTAAAAAAATCATCAATCCATCGATTTTTTTTACTTAGATAGAGACTTGGGGCCTCGTTGAACTCTAAAATAAGTTGAATCTGGGATTATCAACATGCTCCTTATTTCCCTCCCACCCGTCCCCTCCTCACCCAACAGAAACCATGTTTTTGGGATTACTGAAAACGCGTTGTGCGATTTTTTAATTTTTGGATTTGTTTTAGAGACTACCTAGACGGACATTTTGTCCTTATAGAAATATTCTTTAGTTTTTCAAGATCGAAGATTAAAGAGGTTCAAGAAAGCGCGTTTCTAAATCGAATGGCATTATGTTTAGAATCGTTATTGGAAAGGTCTTGGAAGTCTTGAGAAGCCTGAACCGAAAACGAATTTTTATTCGAAATTAATTTATATTATGCCCAGCGCACAATAACTTTTATTTATCAACATGTTTTCAAAATTTCCTATAAGAGTGAGCGAAATGACTAAATCTAGATCTCACTCACACTCATTGAAATGTTAAAAATATGTTTACAAAACAAAAGTTATTGTGCGCTGGGCATTACTTTTAAGGTATTTTGGGCAATGTTTTGAGTAATTTATAAATCGGTTCAAATCAGTTGTGGACCGGTAATGATCAGGTTATGAACCGATAAGTAATTTTTGTTTTTTGATAATTAATTTTATTAAAACCGCTTTGAGGGATATTTTAAGTGGTTTATGAAACGGATCAAATCAATCAAATCGGTTGAGAACCGGTAAACGGTGAATTATGCGAAAGTACTTTTGATGTATAGCATCTGAGTCACGAGTTCGAGTACTTCGCAAAGCCTGGGATACTTTGCCACCCCTTTTTAATTTTTTTCACTATTTCAGATTGAAATATTGAAATGTAAGTTATAAATTTTCTTCTTAATAAAATAATAAAGCGAGATAAATACTGTTCAGGCACGTAAAATGGGATTTTATACATATCCAAAAGGTATCCTTCATTCTTCCAAGTATTAATTTTAAAGAAAGTGAAGTTTCGTTATGGCCTTAAAATCTCCTTCATACCTTAATTTTATAGTTTGATTTATGCTATTTTGTCTAGCGTAGGTTCGAAGGAATGCCTTTTCGACTGGGAACCTCTATTGTTGCATTTGTTAAAGTTATAAAATTTATTAATTGTATCATTTACATATATTGTTCTATTACTGTTAAATCGAAATTTATTATAACACCATATTGCGTATAGCCTCATGATTGTACGAACCTATGTACACGAACCAGTTATACAATTAATTAATATTATGTGCTGATTAAACACGAATTTTATACCGAATTTTATACAATTATAGAAAATAAATGGCATTTATTATGATAAGCGTTGATTTTATTTATTGATGTATATATTCCAGTTAATGAACATTAAAATATTAGAAGTACAAATTAAAAATTATAAATTTTGCATTATGAAATTTATCTAGAGGTTAAAGCTATCGGCCAAAGGGTTAATCTAATTAATAAATGAATTCCAAATTTTAAACTTATGAAATCGTTTTAAAGAAATTGTTAAATTATCTAAAATTTTACAAATTTGTGTAAAAGATTAAATATTTATGTTTGTTTTCTCTCCGGAATGATAACTGATCTAATTGCCACTTTCGTTTAACTTTTTTCTAAATTTATAAATTTATATAAAAAGAGAACAGTCTTAGAAAATTCCAACAGTAATTCCTCATAATATAGGATTTGTTATCATATTTGTTAAAGTTATTTATAATTTGTTCACATTTATACGAGATAAGACCAGAAAATCTAGTTTGAATGTGTGTCAAGCTATTTTAATTTATGTAAGATTTGCTTAAGAGACTTTACCAAAAAGTTAAAAAAATAAATATTTAGGGTTACAAAGAAAATTTTTAAGTTTTCCTTTAACGACAAGTTTCAAATAAGTGATAACAGACCAGCAAAACTTTTTCGAAACACTTAATGCTAGATCCTCAACTATTTTTTTTTAAACATCAGACATAAGTGAAGCGCTAATGCCCAACGCACAATAACTTTTGTTTGTAAACATATTTTCAAAATTTTCTATACGTGTGAGAGAGATGACTAGATCTAGATCTCACTCACTCTCATTGAAATGTTAAAAACATGTTTACTAAAAAAAAATGCGATGGGCATAACGATACATATAATTGGCACGCGTTCGAAATTGCATTTTTTTATAGGTTAGTTGATTTCTAAAAAGTAGGATTTTGAGTTTTGTTCTGAAAAATTAGTATTTGTGGGGAGTGGAATCATAACCGACAACCACCTGAGAAAATCAGTTCAAATGCTTTAAAAATGGCAGTTTCAACGCATAGGGTAAGAAGACCAAAAACAATTGATGGCGCCGATCCGCAAATGTTGCTGTATGAAGACGATAAGATTAGTTTGTGAGAGCATTAAATTCACCTATGTGTATTCTATCGTGCACGTTCCATGTAAAAAAAATTTAATGGACGAAAATGGGAGCGTCATGATTTGACTGAAAGACAAACTAAAATTCAAAAATTAACTTTCGAAGTTTTGTTCCGTATGAAAGAAAAGTTTCTAAAATCGATTGGTTCGACCTATGAAAAAGGGATGTGGCTTGAGTATTTCAAATCCAAAGTATCGTTTTCCCCTATTAAAACATCAAAATCGAAAGTACAAACCTCTTTGGAAGAAGACAATGAAAAGCATTTGATGGGACTAACGGAGAATTATGTAATACGATTTGCTTAAAAGCAAATTACTAACGATCAATTTCACAAATATGATAATGCTCCGTGGAAATGCACTTCTACGGTCCAAGACAACATACAAAGCTGAATTGAGTTGTGCTACCAACTCCGCTGTTTTCTTATCTCGTTCTTTCTGGTAATAAACAATTGTTATAATTGATTTCTCATTGCGTGACTTATCAGAACTTTTATTTTGAAGAAATAAAAAATTGGGAGTCTCAACGGTTTTGGTCCAAGAACATCCCGTTTAATCGTAAAGGTATCCATAAGTCTCCAGAGAGATGCTAAAAATATGTATAGATAGGGAAGATCGATACTTAAACTGATTTTCTCTAGACATTATCTATCTCCTAGTCAAAAATGTCTAAAAAAAAAATAGTTGAGGACCTAGTATATTACACAGTAAAAAAATGTGTAAAATTTTACTATTATAATAGTGCAAAATCGATCATTTTTGTTGTTTAATTTAAAAATGTTTAAAAAATGCATAAAATTTTGATAATTTATTGTCACTTGATTGAAAATTACCACTATTATAGTTGAAAAATTTTCAACAAAAATTTGAAAATGTGTAAAATTGTAACACTACTATAATGGTGTGAAATCGGATAAATTAATTATTTAATTGCGATCTGTGTAAAATTTCTCACTGTTATAATCATAAAAATGTTTCAACAATGTTTTGTGATTTAAATCTGTTTGACAAATTCTAAAAATTACCACTATTATAGCATGATTACAGTTTTTCACATTATTATAGTGTCAAAAAATACACAACTTTATGGTATTTTTAGTCACATGATCAAAAATTAACACTATTATAGTTTGATCATAATTTTTAACACTATTATAGTGTGTAGCCTTGTGTATTTCAACCAAATTTGTTGAATTTTTAAACAGAAGTTGTTGAATTTTTAAACAAAAGCCAAAGGAAAAACCAATAAAAATGTCTAAAAGGCAAAAAAAAAAAATCAAAATCTTCGAAATGAAAAGAAAATTCAACAATAAACAGAATTCAACAATTTTTGAATTTACACATTAAATTCAACAATTTTTAAATTTTACAATAGCAAATTCAACATCTTGAAATTCAACAACTTTAAATTAAATAATTTTTAATTAAACACTTTTTCCGAATTTAACAATATAATAGTGGTGTGAAAGATTACACACTATAATAGTGTTAATTTTTTTTACTGTGTAGTTCTAGAATGGATGGAATTCTAAAGTAAAAACCACAGATTCTTACTTAGTTGAAGAATTTACGTTACAGAAATTCCACCTTAGAAGAAGAGTTGAACTTATTAAACAAGGAAATATTGAACAGAAGATAGAGAACTAGATTTTACATTTCTATTCGGTTCATTAATTATTTAATAATAATAATTATTAAATTTATATAGCAATATATTATACATTTACAAATGTTTTTCTAATAATTTTGTGAAAATACTATAAAACACCTGCTCTTAATTCTCTATTCTACATAGTGGCAAAATTAAATGACTGTTCAATATTGCAATTTAAGAATTATAGTCAGGTTAGAACTAGTAGCATTGTCTTTAATTTAATAATTATTAATTATTAATTAATAAAAAAGCAGAGATTGTCTTTAAAAGTACAAAAATTAATTATTTCTCAATAGCTTGATTGTGTATATAATACACTTCGATGTACTAAATTGATATGTGACCTATGTGGCACATTTTCATGTTTCTCTGATTCTCTACATTCTGAATTCTGAACCATTCGGCTATGTCAACTATGCATAATGGGCGTAATATTTACAACCGAGTCACTTACGAACCAGAGTTCAAGCGGAAAAACATCACTGTGTGGTCAACAAGTCGCTAAAGAATTCTTAAAATATCAGATGATAAGAAAAGTTCAGACAGCTTAATTTCACAATGTACCACAGAATCACTCTTAATTCTTTTTATAACATTTTTCTTGCAAATATTTGCACATCAAATACTCAAACATCCTCATCATAAATTTTCTTGCTGGGAAAGGTGCAAATTACCTTTTCGACGAAAAAACATTGTTGAGCTTTTAAAAGTATAAAAGTTAGGATGAACTTGGGGCTTTTAGGATGGGAAAGATGTCCCACAATTTTCTTGTTTTTTTTTTATATTTTTGCTCTTCAAGTGTTTCACGGCTTTAAATTATTCTTGTACTTTTGCTTGACGACCATTCCACTCATTTCAATTACAAAGTTATGAATATTCACGTTGAAGACGGAAGGTAAAAAGAACTTCACTTTTATCACAAAGTCACAAAGTTACAGCACTTCCAACAACATCGGAGATTTTTTCTCGTCTGGCCTAAACCTTCGATAGACTAAGTTCCGATGAAGGAATATAATATTATTCAGAATCACGTGCGAGTCTGGGGGAGAGTTATACTCGACGATCAGATCGAATGATATGAGCCCAGTTTCTGAGGCACTTGTGGAGTATATTCTTCAATTAATCTTAATGGTATAGCGTCACAGAAATTTCAACATTTGTTAGTAAAAGATGTTTTCTCCCTTTCGCGCATCTTTCATGTGATAAATATTTAATTTGGAGTGACAAATCAGCAGAGGATATAATATACCGCATGTTGTTTGCACATTATAGTCACAATATTTTAATAAATTGGTAACGACTTTGCCTTGAAGTACTCACAATCTTTACTTTTGCTGAACATCAATACGTTTCAATGACGATAACAGAGCATTTCCTTCCCAAATTCAAACACCTTCCTATTCTCACCTCAACTTATTATTCCAATCTGAGCGTTAAAATGATCTCAGAAGATGCTGAACACGCAAAATAGTGAAGAATTTTTAAAGCAACATTGGCCTTTTAAAGACTTTCCATCTTATCTTTTATCAACCAAAGTGTGTGCGAATTTATGGCTCGCACATTAGGTTATTTTAGTGTACATTAAATAAGACTATTCCTAAATAAAATGCCATCTCAGATGTGTTTGGAGATAAAACGAGGTAAATAGAATGAAAAAATACCAGATGCAAGATCATTTCTTATAATCGTACTAGCGGCATCAAGATCCGGTAAAAGACACATATTTGAACAACAATAAGCCCCACCGAGAAATTAATTCAAATATCACTATTTACCACCCCACACAGTCAAGTAAATACACTTTTTGGATAATTCCCCACGTTTTCAGGTGCACATGACGTGATAGATAATTCTCGCAGCATTAGTCCAAAATCGTTTGCAGAAATTACAAGGTATAAGTGCATCATCTCCGCCTTCATGTGGAATGCAGAGAATGCTGGAGGTGAGTTTAAAAGCATTTCCACCAATTTGCGTATTTTTTCGCCTCCGCTATAGAAAAATGCTAGCAAAAGTAGCGAAAAATTACAATGGGAGGAGAAATTTCTCAGGCTAATTTTTTTTTCCTCTCAAAATAGCTCCATTGATGAGAACCCAGACATTGACCTCTCATGCTATTTTTTACGATACTTTCAAGAGCTTTCCTCAAAAATAATTACAAGTTTGTGCTAGAGATTTTAAAACAATAATACCTTAAAGATGCTTTAATTGTGAGTCAATTACCGAACGGATATAAAATGCACGGAATTCTTTTCAATAGGTAACTCAAATAAAAATAAATCTTGAACCCTCGCACCTGCTGATTAAATCTAATAGAGTTTTAAATGTGTTAATAACAGATGAAGGAGAAAAGATTTCGCGAGATGTTCGCATTCATGTGAATACGTTTCGTATTAGGGGAAAGTGCCCATGCTTGATACCATTGGAACCTTCGTAATGACTAAATTTTCTATGTTTCACAATATGTATGTGACTCATCACAAACATATTTTAAAAACTATGGGAAAGTGTCCTGTTTTTAAATATATTGCGGAGTCACGTTTATTGAGAAACATAGGAAAAATTTAGTCATTACGAAGCTTCAAATGGTATCAAGCATGGGCACTTTCCCCTACCTTTCCGTGAATAGAAGAACTTGAGGATTAGAACATTTAAAATCTCAGCTAAGAAAACCCATTTAGGAATTTCATATAGGGGGAAGTGGGGCACCTTTGAAATTGGGATAATTCTCCTAAATATGTTTAAGTATAACTGAGCCATATAATAATGTAATTTAGCTTCTCAATCTGTGCAGCTAAATTATTTCATGATAAGGCTCAATTTTATTTAAAAATAAGAGAAAAATTCCAATTTAAAAGATGCCCCATTTTCCCTTAGGGGAAGACTTTAGGCTTCGCACACACTTTGGCTTCGATCATTTACTACACACAGAAAAATGAAAAATTCTTAAACAGAAACACCCAGGAATTTAATTTCAAATCCCATCGAATGAATGCCAATGCCCTAATTCTAAATCCTTGATCATTTAGTTTTAGTTGTAATTTGCAAATCTGTAGACATTTTTCATTTTCCAGCTAATGCTGAACTTAAGTTCCCGACCTCTTAACTTGAAAGAGCTAGGGATTCTAGCCCATTTCTTTCGCTCAGAGCTTCTCAACTTAAACGCCTCGGGGATTTTCTAATATCCGGGTAGTAAATTTTACTGGCCGCATATTAGATATTAGAATTTAGCTGGATGACAGTAAATTTTAACGGAGGATAGTGATTTGGATTAAAATTACTATCCAAGCCAGTAAAATTTGCCATCCTACTGTTAGAATGTCATTCTGGAATATCGTGGGTGCCGATGCAACGGTTCCCGATATGCTTTGAATACATTATAGGAGTTCGTGGCGCAGCTGGAAGATGCTCGACTGTCATCACAAAGGTCGCGTGTTCAAATCTCGGCGCAGTCGTCAATGTTGGAAAAAGATTTTCACGTACCAAATGGCTTTGAAATACAGAGAATATCATCCAGGGAGGGCCCCAAGCCCTCAAACAATGGTCAAAAATGAATAAACATTTCACAGAAAAATGGAAAATTCTTAAATAAGAAACACCCAGGAATTTAATTTCAAATCCCATCCAATGAATGCCAATGCCCTAATTCTCTAAATCCGATCATTTAGTTTTAGTTGTAATTTGCAAATCTGTAGACATTTTTCATTTTCCAGCTAATGCTGAACTTAAGTTCCCGATCTCTTAACTTGAAAGAGCTAGGGATTCTAGCCCATTTCTTTCGCTCAGAGCTTCTAAACTTAAACGCCTCGGGGATTCACGTCCAATTTAAGTTCCCAGGATCTTATATATTCTTAAATTTAGAGTCAAAATTTTTCTGTGTGTATTACTATTTACTATTTATTTATTTAAATCAGAACCTATAGGGTCCGCCCCTCTTACATGGTTTGATTAAGTTTAAACTAAAAAGAAATAGACGGGAAGCATATCAAAGTATTCGAAGAAGAATAAAAAAGATTATGGATTTAACCTGACTCAGTCTGGAAGAATCTAGCGATGCCTATCAGTGATGATCTGGCATGTAAGGGAAGGGAGTTGAACAAGACAACCCCGTCGACAAAAATGGTTCGCGATAGCTGGTTAGAGTGCGCCCTCGGCACCAGGAGTCCCCGCACCCTGGCCGAGGCCCCAGGAATCAGAAGTGAGGTCAAGTAACGCGGATTTCTTTTTTTCCTCATATTCTATTAGTAGTAGGGTGGAATCACCACTTCTCGCCAGTGCCCCACTTCTCGCCACGTTGAAATCGCTATTTTTCACGATTTATGAAATAAATTAGCCGCAAAGTTACTTGTATTTTTATTGCTGCTACGTATAGAGTCGAAAAACACTAATTTTTTGTTTTAAATTTAAATGTTTGAGAATCTTTTAGAGGAATATTTTAAGCAAGTGAATCGAATCCAATATTTCTTACCAAATATAGTAAGTGTCATGAAACTTTTATCGAACAAAATTTAATTTTTGAATAAGTAATTTGCCTATTGAACTTTTAATTACATTCGGCGAATACATAAAATTTGTATTTAGTTAGTTTATATTTCATTTTATATAATTTTTATGTAAAAATGAGCCATGGCGGAAAGTGGTAATATTCTAAAATTGATTCACCACCTGTCGCCATAGCTTTTCAATAGGTGACGCTAACTCCACTTCATAGATTCTCAGTTGTCAAATCTACTTTGTTTACTTACTGCAATATTCTAATAATTTAATTTCTCAAATAAAAGTGAAGAAAAATCATTTAATGTGAGTAATAATAAGGTGATCATGAGGAAAAAGAAATGTTGAATATATTCTTTGCATATTATATTATTATTAGAGTTCTGTAAAGGCAAGGAAATATGGAATTCTATATGTATATACGAAGTACTAAAGTTTCTCTTCAAAAAATGTCTTGGAAAGTTTTTGAGTTCCTTGGGAGATCCTACGGTTCCTTTTCATAAACAGAAGAAAGCCTAGGTTCTTGAAATAGTCGTGAATGGGAGACTCATTACGAAGGATTAGCTGTTTCAAATTACAAGCAAAGTGTCCCGAATTACAAACAAGGTGTCCGAAATTACACTCAAATTGATGTCTATGTTTTAATTAATTTTTAATCGTATTAAAATTAATTCAGGATAAGGATCTAACAAAAAAATTAAATTTGTATTAAAACTGTTGCACTTCCACATTAGAACATTGGCGGTTATATGCACCCTATTCCAAATATTGAGCGTTTGCGCTATAATTTCTTTTTAGCCGTTGAATCTGGGTTTGTAAACAATTACAATTGAATTATAAACCAACAATAAATTAATGAATGAACAAACCACAATTCAAAGTTTTGCATTTTTTTTTTAAATATCTTAATTTATATATTTTTTAAATATAATATTTACGGGTTTCTATTACAAATTGAAAACGGTTAAATCCCCCGCGCCGATACCTTCTAAGAGCTTTCCTAGTGTTAGGCTGTGTGTTATCCCTTTAGAAGGGGTATTGTAGATAGGATTAGCATTGAGATTGAATAGATCGTAAGGAGGAAATCTGAGGGTTCTGGAGAAACCTCTGGCGGTTAAGGGGCTCGTCCACGTGATTGCGCCCTTACAGATTCGCTAATGCATCTAACAAAATTTATTTATATAAAAATAAATTTTGTATATTTTTATATAAAAAAAATTATAGATTAAATTGGTATTGTTATTTATAACTGAATTAATTGCAGACAAATCCAAGATAATATATAATGTCTGCAATTAAAAACGGTTCGGAATATAGTATATTGCTATATTTATTTTTCTCCTTGATAAGTTCTTTTTTCTTTATGAAAACTATTCTACGGATTTTACATTATTATTATTATTTTTTTGAATGACCTTTTCATAAAACACTTGTCTTTACTCTCGTGTCACAGCTAACTAACTTATTGTCAATTTATGTTTTTTTTAACTTTCTCGAAGTATTTTAATCAAATTAAACTGCAACAGGATTCATTAAGGTAATAAACATGCATAATGTCCACTTGCAGAATTTTTAATACGTGTATGAAAATACAAAAAACAATAATCGTACGATGTAAACTGAACACTCTTGAAGGCACTATGAAATGCATTACTAATATTCCGGCATTATTTAATGTAAATTTCATGTTCATTTAAAGGATTTATATTGCTTTCTCTTAAAATTTGAATAATAAATATGAATTAATTAATGGGTGTTTCTCACAAATTGAAAGCATCTATGTCTTATCATTTAGCTTCTAAGTTAAATTCAATTAAAATTGAATTATTCACTACCTTAGATTCCCAAAGCAATGCTATAATATGTGTAATATATAATTCTAAATTGATTGATTGCGTGTTGTCTCTCTTTAAAGCTCGAGCATAATTATACGCAAAATCAATGGCCTATAAATAGCTCTAACTTGAAAGTTCGAGTTAAGAAATAAATCTTGAAGTTTTCAAACGCACTTTCAGTTTAAATTTAATAACATATTAAATGTTAAAAAAAAACTCCAAGTTCCGCTAAAGCTTCAAAGTCAATTCAATGTTCAAGACTTTTAAAGCCAACGGCGTCATCATTGAAGGATATTTTTAGCCATGAAGCGTCGTAGAATTGCCTTTTGCAGAATATTTTTCAACTTAAAGAATCCCACAAAGTGTCAATGAAAGTGTGGAAATATGATGGGAAAATAATAAAGGATGTTTATTTCTGTACCCTGAGCTTTTCTCTTCAACTTGCAGCCACTTCTCTTGGGGTGATATGTGCGATGTCCTCAAAATGTAAGACGAGACACGTTTCTCCCTCGAGCAACATTCTCATTATAATGAGCTCATATATAACTCAACAATCACTTAGCACTTTGTATATCAGCATAACGACGGGATATATCATTATCTCAGTATTCATTTTTTTTCTCCCCATATTTTAGCGTGATTTTTTTCATTGGGATGAAGTGATGCAGCATGATTTCGCTATTTAAATTCCTTCTTTTTTATTTAGTAATTGGGAAGAGGATGGCTAAATGAAAAGTGTCGGAAGCACACTTGTGAAAATATTGCTAAAAATATTTTATGACATTGTGGCAATTATTTTTCTTTTCCAAAACAGGAATTTTGTTCCACTTGAAATTTAAAAGAGAACTCTCAACATGAGATATCCCCTTTCTGTTTGAGGAACCTCCAAGCAAATATATGAACAAGGACCATTAAATCACACACGCTGCCCTTAGACAAACTCTTCCAATATTGTAAGGTTGAATAGAGATAAAATTACCCACTTGGGAGTGTGTGACATTTTTATCAAAACACGTAGAAAGTGAATTAAAACACGGGGAGACCTTTTTCCGGTAGTATTACTTCACGTGGAGCTACCACAGTTGAGAAAAAGGTCATTTATGGCACAAGACGCGTGTCCTGACCGTTCTCTGAATTTTTTGGGATTCATCAAATCCCATGCGAGAAGGAAAAGATAAAAATGGAAATCAATCCCCTTTTTATTGTGTCAACTACGAGACCATTCTTTGATAGGCAGGGCACAATACGTCCTTTAACAGTTTCGATTTTGTTAGTTTTTTGTGTGAGCTTTAAAAAATCCAATTTACACACGATATCTTTAAAATCTAAATTTGGCAACTTTTTGAAAATGCTATATTTTTAAAAAATTATCTGTAATTTGTGGAATTGAGTCAATAAAATTAAGGTAAAGTACCCTCACTCGACCAGGTTCCTCGATTCGACCAGTGGGTCAATTTTTGAATGTTTGATGGTCAATTTCGTCAATTTCTATGAATTTGTCACTGGTTCGTATTATTCATAGAATAATTGATTTATTAATGTTAGACGATACGCTGAATAGCAAATATAAATAAATTGAATAAATAAATCTACCGGTCGAGACGAGGAACCGGTCGAGCGAGGGCACTTTACCTTATGTAAAATTAATTCAAAAAATAAAAATAATGATAAAGAAAAGAATAAAGATTCATCTAGCATTTAGGAACACTAAAAAAATTTTTGAGAGGAGTTAATGCCACTTCCTGAAGTTCTATTTTATATTAGACCATGTAAAATCGTAGAGACGAAATGATCAAACCTATTAACTCTTTCTGGACCGCAGCATATGCTGCAAGACAAATGAGCCATTTTTTTAATCAAAAATATCTAAGCTCAGGAATTAATTGAGGTCCTACAAAACATATGTTATATTTGGACATCCTTATGTAGTTTGTAATCATCCACAAGAATCGGAATTTTATCAGTCCTGAATAATTAAAAAAACATTGTTTTTTACTGAATATTCATATGCTGCTTTGGGTACTCAGAGTCCCAAAAGAGACGAAAGAGTTAACAAGTCTATGAAACCTAAAAATGGAGTAACGTGAGTTAGTAAGGTGATTAATTTAACATTATTTTAAGCTTCTTTGTCTACCCGACTATTGTGTCTATTATGACTCCCATTGTGTTAAAAATAACAATTCAAGATGAGACGGTCCCGTCCCGAGCCTTTACTGCTCTAAGATTTTCCTTAATTTAGCATTTATATAAACTATTTTTTAGAATTTTTATTTAGTACAGGAAAGTGTTTCGCAGACTCTAAATTTATATCATTTACCGTTTAGCTTATTTTAAGTACAGTAACGAACGGAGAAACGGTCTAACAGCGTTACATATTTTTTTATCCTAGCTGCAAGGATATATGGTAGGGGGAAGTTGGGCACTTTTAAAAGTAAGACATATTTGAAATTGGGATTTTTCACATATTTTTAATTAAAATTGAGCCTTATCGTGATATAATTTTGCTGCACAATCAGTTTAAGAAGCTAAATTAGATTATGATATGGCTCAGTTCTACTTAAACATGGGAGAAGAATCCCAATTTCAAAGTTGCCCTACTTCTCTCTATAAACATTTAAAAAAATTAGGAGGTTTTATGACGGACTCTTTTTTTGTCATTTCAAAGATAAAGACCGGAAAGCTCAAATTCTAGAAAAACTGCAAAAGATTGTAGAAGTAAAATTTAGTGTATAGAGATCAATATACAGTAGGAATCATAAGGTTGTTACGGTACCCATTTCTAGTGAAAGTGGCTTTAAAAAACTATTGAAAATATTTTTAAAATTTAAGTTTTTGCTTCCATTACCTTCAATGGTTATTGCTCTTTCGAATTATTGGGTTTGGAAAAAATATTTTAAATTTTTCATTACTTAATAAAATTAATTTAAAAAAGTAATGCAACATTTCATCGATCAAAAGTTTGTTACGGTGTTCGAAGCAATAAATATAGCGAACGGGCCATGAAACGCTGTCAAATCCAAAAGTATAAGGACATTAACCGTTTAATTTAACGACAAGAGGGTCAGCAAAAAATCCTTTATTCAAAGAATTTTTAAACAAAATGTGAGAGTAGTTTAATGTTCAAAAGAATTCAAGAAAGCTAAAGTATTACTCTTTAGGGGAAACTAGGCATGGTTCGTACAAAGTGAACCTTCAAACGATGCGAATTTCCTCTTTGGTTGTAAAGAGCTAGTTCGTCATTTTTTAGTCATAAGATAGATAATTATTAACCTCATGAAACGAGATGGAAAATTTGCATCATTTGAAGGTTCACTGTGTGCGAACCATGCCTACATTCCCTTACTAAATCTAGGGGAAAGCGCGCTACCTTCGGACGGCTTAAGCTTTGGACAATTCAATTTTTTCTCTATGTTCACCCATAGCTCTTTTCTGCAAATTTGAAGCATTGGATTAGCTATTAAAATATAATATTAATTGAACCAAATTTATTTATAACACATTGAAAAAAGAAATGATTTGTGCGAAGCATAAATCGTCCGAAGGTAGCGCGCTTTCCCCGACTTCTTTATTTTAGACAGCATTTTTCATTTTTTTGTAGCCGAAAAATCATGATGAAGAAAATCAGTAAATAAAAAGAATAGATGAAAATTTCCATTAAAATTAAAACTAATAAGTGCTTTTTTAACTTTTGCTATTTACTGAGTAGGGGAGACCGAGGCAGAATAAGCTACGTGTAGTATTAGGTAGTTGTATCTTATAGTTTGCCTGCGAAGGAATATTGAGGAAACGTCCCTTTCTATTCATTGAAATATTTATCAGCCTCATACAAACATTTTTTGTACGAATTATACGCAATTAAAAATCTCATTTGGTGGCTAGTTATACCCCGGTCTTCCCTACCTCTAAAAATAATTTTAACATCAAATTATTAAATCGTGATGAGGCTTTAAAAAATTAAATATGTTTTGCCTAAAAACGGGTCATGTCAATGGCAAGCGGAGTTGCCGACATCAAAGCTCCTGACCCACATGGGGCAGGGGCCAACGGACAAACACACAAGTGGAGGGTGGTTTGGATTACCCCAGCCCACATTCACATTGGAGAAATTCCATAGCTGCCTGCTGTCTCTGGAATGCGCTACGGCGCTTCTCAAACGATTGAGAGACTTCCATGTTGTCCATTCTTGGTCACCACCAGGAGGAAGGCCCTCCTTCAGTTCGAGAAAATCTGGTAGAAAGACTTCTTTTCATAGATTAAGTCTGGCCGCCTCTGCAGATTGATCAAGTGCTTTAACAGAGTGACAAAAGCTCTTACGAGCTTAATATCAAATAATTTAGTTTTATTGTGGTAGTTTTCCTCTTTATAGAATTTTCATTTTATTTTTAAAGATATTAATAGACAAACCAGAGCTAATTTTATTTACTCATAGAAAAAGAATTCAGCAAACATCGAAAGAGACATAAATCGCCATAACCAGTAAAATGATTATAAATCTAAATCAAACCCAAGGGGGAGATATTAGGGTCGGAAGTGGTGTACAGCTGAAAATGAAGTGCATGGAAGTCTTTGGTAGTGGGAGTATCCGAAAATAATGTCTTCTCTGTTTAATTCGAAAAAGTTGGTTGGCATTTTACAAGTTCGGTTATGATAACAAAACGTAGGGGGGTAGCCAGTTTAATAAAAAGTGAAGCTTTTTTTTTACTTTACTCTGTTAATATTTTGCAGATTTTGCTCCTCGATTCAAACAATTTTCTCATAATTCTTGTTAAACTTCTAATGCATAATTTCGAAATATATCAAAGTGATAAGTCAATTCTCTTTGGGGAAAAACTTGTCATTAGGTTCATTTTGTTTTTGTAAAAATGTATGAAAAAATGAAAGTGGTTACCCCCCTGACAAAACGGAATAAATAAAGCTAAACTTTATTATAGCTTATTTTTTGTTATAATTTCGCCGACGAAATATTCTGTTGATAGATCTCACTTATCTGACCGCTATCCTGTCGCTTGATCTATTTTTCAAAGTAAGATAAGTAACTTTTTCAAATGTGACAAGGAACTTTTAGCCGATAGAAAATTATCAACTTGGTAAACAATTATTTTTGATACGATATTACTTTTTTTTTGAAATGCATAAATAACATTTATAGATTACAGGCAGCTCATTTTCAAAAAGATAAATTTTAAAAAGAATTTGTTTTTCATTGCTCCTACCTGATTTCTCAAAATATACCTTTGTCAAAAATTTTTTGGCGGATACTGTACTTCTGAAGTGCTGAATCAGTTGTTGCACTCGTACTTTTAGTCTCTTAGACTTTCCCACACAGTTTCAATAAATTAGAAACGACAATACATTTTTTTAGACTTTCTTTTCCAAAAGTAACTTCACTAATCTCTTAGAAAATCCATAGATAGAAATTCTGTTGGTCGTAAAACACAGTTAATCTACCGCTATAGAAATTCAACATAGAAGCAAAATATTAAAAAATATACGTAAAAATAAATTTTCTTAGAATTTTTTAAGTTTTTTTCATAATATTGAATAAATTACTGATTTTTAAGTATGAGAAGTGCATGAAGTGCAAGAAGTGCTGGAAGTATTGCAGCTTTTTCGGGAGTCTTCCGAAATGCTGGAAGTGTAAAAGACTCTTCCATACAAATTGTGGAAGTGTCTGGAAGTGGTGTACACATTTTTACCCTAATATCTCCCCCTTGACCAAACCTTTTTTTTATTAATTAGGTTAGGGGAAGGCTTTCAGGCTTCGCACAAACTTTGACTCCTAACACTTGATATTTTCCCATATTCTTTTAATAAATCTGACTGAGGAAATGTGCGACCTAAGACTAAATATTAAAATATATTGCCATAGGTCAGATTCATTAAAGAAATATGGCAAAAAATATAAAGTGTTCGGAGCGAGAATGTGTGCGAAACCTGTAAGCCTTCCCCTTTGGATAATTTTAAAGAGAACTCAATTTTGAAATTTTCTCACTATTTCAGAAGGGCGTAGACCAATTCTTATTTTTACAAACCATTTTTAGCAAAATACGCCCCAATCTGCAACAGCTATTTATGTTAATACGGTTCCACAATTCTGAGTATAATGTATTAGAAAATTGCCAAATTTCCCTCAGTACAAAACAGGAACTGATTTATTCTAATACTTTGAATTTGTCTTTGTACCATTACTTGAGTGTGTTTGCTGTCTAATCAACTTTCTCCATGAATAACTATTACCATTTATCCAAAAGCTTTCCTCGAATTAGAAGTCGAAGAATTGGTATACGAAATCACCAGGCGCCTCCATTTTCTTCCCTTGGAAAGCTCGCTAAAGATCATAAATATTCAGAGGGAAAATTATTTATTGGTATCTGTTCATCGTCAATTGAAATTGGAAGAGAAATGAATTATTGCTTATGTGTTGGCCTATGAATTAATAACACTTTTTGCCAAATAATCGTCTTACTGATATCATGCCGGATTCTCCCTTTTGTTTGCTGTTGGTCTCAACTTCAAGAATACTCTCCAGTGAAAGTTTGTGCAAAGCTCTGTGACTCATGTGCTTATTATTTCTTTTGCAAACAGTGAGAAAAGTCCTCTTATCTTAATCCCATTGGCGGAGCATGAGGTCTGGTCTTTTGCAACAAAGCACTTCAATTGTACCGCCGAAGTATAAATGTTGCGATATGGGTTAAAGATGACATTGGATGTGATACTAAAAACACCGACAGACACTAAAATTTAATTAAATCACATTTGTTATGGGAGTAAATTCTCACTTGAGGAATCTCATTAGACAGAAGTTTTAATGTCACAGCCACAATTCCATTTTGTTTTCCATTTTCCCTACCACTTTTCCTTTGTCAAAATGGGATATATCCTGCTCATAACACCCACAAAAAAGTGAGAGAATGGATTAAAAATTAAATTAATATTTCATGTAAGAGAGTTTGTGGTTCTACTCTGGTGTATAATTCGTTTTATTTTGCAAGAATGCTCACTGTTAATTGGCAAGAATTTTTATATTCATCCGTCCACGTGAGTGTGTGAATTGTAATGGGATAGAATGGGTCCTCCAGGGTGTCTCAAAGGCCCCTCATCATTTTATTTTAGGACAATCCAACTGACTCATGATGCTCGAGAGAAGCCCTTGTTTATGAGACTTTTCCCACACTTTACCCACATTCATATTCGTGAATTAATTAAGGCAAGTTTACTTGCAGACAAAGGGAACCATAAACCCAATAGGTATAGTGTGTGGGTGGTATGCCCTGCAGGAAAGTGTTTGGGAAAAAGAAAGAAAAAGCAATTTCACATTACGCCTGTGTTGGAGGGAACATAAGAGAAGAGAAGTATGAAGAAAAACCTTAGTGCAAAAAGAGCCCAAAGATCGAAATTTGCCTGGAAAAATTCAATTTTCTTCCCACTTTATAGCTTTCCATTTACCAATTCGTCGTTTGTGTCAGCAATTGTCAGCCATTCTGGTGATGAACAGATATCAAGTAATATCACAGACAAGTAAGGTAAAGTGCCCTCAATCGACCGGTAGAGTTATTTATTCAATTTATTTATATTTGCTATAATATTTAGCGTATGATCTAACATTAATAGGTCAATTATTCTATAAATAATACGAATCAGTGACAATTTCATATAAATTGACCATCAAACATTCAAAAATTGACCACCGGTCGTGTCGAGAAATCGGTCTAGTGAGGGCAGTTTACCTTAGCTCCAAATGTTATGCCCTAGACACACTTACGACTTAAGCTCAGAGACGACTTAGTGGAAAATTATTGTTGGGGTCGTCGTCAAAACGAGTGGACTGTATTTTTTTTTGTAAATGCTTCTTTATTTTGTCGTCATCTTACAGCTGGCGAGACACTGCTAATTCCCGAGTAGATCTAGTGGAGCTAATAAGTAAACTGATTAAAAGTCGTCCTAATTACTAAATAAATCGTCTTTGTCTCTACCTAATAAGACTTCAATCTTGTCCTGGATATCACCTAATATCTATTAAATCCATCTGTCTCTATTTCAAAGGTGTGCAAGAATCGTTAAAAACCGAATAAACGTCAAAATAAGTTCGTTCTGGTAGCGTTTTGACCATTGACGTACATGTTTCATTTGACGTTTATTCGGTTTCAACGGTTCTTGCACGCCTCTGCTCTATTTAATTAACCTATCGCAAAGAAAAGAAATACCCTCTTAGATTCAATAGATAACATAATTTTACACCATTTTCACAACTTACTTGAGAAATAACCAAAATTCTGTAGTCGTCGTCATCACGCGTGTCTCGCCATTAAAGTCACAAAACGAAAAGACAGAATGCCGAAAGGGCCTAAATTACAATGCCAAAAAATATTAAGTCATGAAATTTCCGTCAGATGGCGTTCCGTCCACAACAATTATGGAAAGGTAGTTTAATCATTATTTCGAACATAATTACGCTAAGCCGTCTCTCGGCTAATCCTCAGGTCTGTCAAGGTCCTTACAAAAACTTTGCTTTTTGAAAAGTGAAAATTATTTTATTTTAAAAAAAATATTTATTTTAAGTACAATAAGTGCGGGTGCCTTTGACAGCCCCCTGTTCGTAAACTTTTCTTTATTTCTAGAACTGAAGGATAATGTTTTTACCGATTCGATCTACAATGTCTGAAAGGTAAAGACCATTCTTAAGTTCTAGAAATAAAGGAAAGCTTACGAGCAGGGGGCTATCAAAGTCACCCGCACTTACGGTATTTTGATGAGATAATTTTTTTATAAAAAAAAATATAAATAAAAATAGAATTAAATAATAGTAAACTAATAAAATAAAATAGGAAATATTTCGGAAGATTTCCGGTCCGATGGAATGTAGCAGATAATAATAATACAGTAGACGAGTAGACTCTCTCAAATTTGGGCATTTGGGATCGTAATGTTACCCGAATTAGAGAGAAATTCGGGCATGAAATTATTTGAAATGCAACGTTTTTTTGTTTACCTGTTCACTCATTAAATTTACGTGCTCATATTAATTGTAAATTTTATGAAAGCCCCTTAATAATGCAAAATCACATCAGAACTGAGACAAGGCATGGCAAATTTGAATATTTTGCTTCATTAGATAATCACAAT
Organism: Phlebotomus papatasi; assembly: GCF_024763615.1. Lineage (NCBI taxonomy): Eukaryota > Metazoa > Arthropoda > Insecta > Diptera > Psychodidae > Phlebotomus > Phlebotomus papatasi. Next base: position 18,490,585 of record NC_077222.1, read on the forward strand.
CGAACTTCAAAAATGTCTACAAACTCTTTTCAAATTTAACTGCTACCCGAATTAAAAAGTAGCCCGATGATAAAGGAGCCGAATTAGCGAGAGTCTACTGTAAGATGAATGGAAACACTGAACCTCGCTTGATTTTCACAATTTTATTCTCTAGGCCTAACGATTCGAGGATGGCTGTTCTCTTCATTAGGTATCGCATTAGGTGTGTGGAATGATGAGTTTTCGATACAATCGAATTGATAGTATCGTCAAGGTGGTTTCCCGAATTACAAGGTCAAAAGAAATCGATATTGTTCTTATTGCTTAAATCGATAGATAAACTATCTAAGAATATACCACCAAAATTTCAGAACTCTATTCCAAGTATTTTTGAAGATAGAGAGATAGAGAGCCTAAAGCAAAGAAGCGCGTAGCAGTTTTGCAAACGTCTGGCCCTGGACAAACATACAAAACTTTGAAGCTCGTTTTTTCTATACTTCTCATTTTACAGATTTTGTCGAATTGTCGGGAAAGATAGCGAAAAAACTTATGGACGGATTGAAACGCATAAGGGCTCATTTTCTTCAGAATTAAATACTCTTCTAGTTGAACCTACATGATTTCAGAAAATCTCTTTTTTTCTATTTTTTACAGCATGTTAAAGTCAAAATTTTATCCGAAAAACCTTTTTTTTAAACCTGCGAAAAAGGTCCAATTTTATGATTTTCTTCGGTTTTTCTTGGTTTAACTATGAAATAAACTTATGAATTTTGAAAATTAATTTGGTCTTTTTTCAGACAAAAATTATAAGCTGCAGATTTCCCGCCACTTAAGAGGTGTATTATAACGAAGCGTTCCAGTAAACTACTCATTATTCCGCCATTTTGTAATATTTTTTTTCGAAAAATTTTATTTCAGCACTTTGAATGTGTATAAATATATAAAATATAAACTGAATAAATTTTTGTAAACTGGATAATTTATAAATTGGCATTCAAGTCTGGTTCAAAAGCTAAAGCTAAGGTTAAAGCTCGCTTAAACAAGCTTTCACGGACAATAGGGTGAAAGGAACGTCTATTGACACTTTTAGAACTCGCGTCAGCACCTATTGACACCTTACTTTGTACCATTTAGGATATGAAATTTGAACATCTCTGTTTATAGTAAAAGGTATATTACAGAAAAAACGTTATTTTACTTATATTTTACTAGATACATTAAGTAATTCTCAACATTTTGACAAAAGTATCAATAGGGGTTCCCTGGCAAACAGACGTTCCTCCAACCCTATATATTGATAGGGTAATACTTTTCAACTCTTTTACTTTTCATGCCAAAACTTTTTAGAGTGGCTTTGTAAAGTATACCTGTCTAGTTGAACCTCAATATATTTTTCTCTCTTTTGTATCTTCCTTCATCTTCGTTAGTTCTTGTATTTTCTCTATATCTTGGTATTTCTCTTATCTTAATCTAATCAAAAAATGTAAGAGGAATGGGTCTTACTTGTTTCAATTATTAAAAATATAAAAAATTACAACTTTTTATTGAGGGAATATCATAATGTAACAACTGCTAAGAGCGAGACACTTCTTGAGCATTGAGATCCCTGACTCGATTCTTTTGGTTATGAGATCGAGTCCCGCCTGGTGCAAAAAGTCTTAGGGTAAATGTGCCAAATTCCGGCCAGCTTGCAATTCCGGCCACATTTTTTGTTCTTCAAATTTCCAATAATTTTTAGTTTTTGCATTCTCTAGAGATTATACAATGCAAAAAATAACAAAAAATATCGCTTCGACGTGCAAGATGATCTGAAAAATGCATTGGAAGAATTCCGAAAGGGCAGGAACTATGAGAATGAAGGTGGCCGGAATAGGCCACCAATGCTATGTCTACATTTTTATTCATTTTAAAATGTATTAAGAATGATTTTTAGAGAAAATAAAGACGATAAACTGTCTACAAGGTTATAAGCAACACTTTTTCTAAAAACCTAACAAATAAATTCAATTTGTATTAAAAATATTACATTTCAAACTTTAAACTTTGGCACTTGCATGCAACTATGCCGAAATTTGGCACACTTACCCTACGACCTGAAGAGGGGACTATTATAAAACTATTTCCAATGAGTTGTATACGTTTGCAAAATCTGTTCCTGGGCCGCTTCTAAGAGAGCGAAAAGTCGAAGAGCGAAAAGATTCAGCTAAGTCTAGAACGTTCGAGAAGAAGGATGTGGACTAGGGTCTCTGGGGGGATCCGGTTAGATGTTAGAAGGTGTGGCGTCTAGACCTTAAGAGAACCAATTCCATCTTAACCCTTCTAATCTAAGAATACGGCCTATAGTTTACACTACACTGTGTATTGTAACATTAATCTTGTAAAGTAAATTAGAGATAGGGAAAAGTACTCTCCCTTCGAAAGTTCATGCCTTCAAATAATGTGAATTTCCTTTACTTTTCCTGAGATATTTCCCCATGATTTTCACATAATTATCAATAATTGATAAAAAGTTGGCTAATATTTGATAGAAATGTTTAAGTCTCTTAGAAAAACTTAAAGAAAATTCATATTATTCAAAGGCATGAACGTACGAAGGGAGAGTACTTTCCCCTATTCAGTGAAGTTTCACAATAAAATTTTGAAAAACAAAAATCGATATACCGAGTTTACAGAATATAAGAGGTTCTATCAAATATTTAAAATTGCCTGATTTTCCTTTCTATAATTCTTATGCTAGTGCAATTGTTGATTCAACCGACAAAAGTTTTTTTTACATTACACCTTGCAAAAATTGAAATATTTTCATATAAGGTCTTATGACTATATTCACAGTATTGCAAACCATTGCAAACAATATTGTTTTGATTAAGGTATGGGGATTGTTGAGGTGTGAATATCTTTTCCCAATTTCCCGAGCGGCCCACACAGCCAAAATAAATAGCCAGCAAATTTGGCATGGAGAGGAAGTCGAATAGTGATAGGGAAATGTCTCTCAATAAATATTTTATAGAAAATTTCTCTGGCATCGTTGGTTGAATGAGAGCCGTATGCTCTTAGTTTTTTTTTCTTTCATCGTCGAAAACGGAAAGGAAATTTTTATCTATATCTATATTCAATTGACCCAATTGACCCAGAAGGACTTGGAAATGCGCAAATAACAATATAACCTCCAGCAAATGTTTATTTGTCGGTTTATTTACTGAATTTAAGAGAGGGAATGATATAGAAATTTGTCTTTTTGCTTGCCATATATTGAATTTATAAGCTCCGAAGTGTACAAATGAATACCATCAAATCAATATTAAGTGATTTCTTTCGGGTTGGGTATTTCTTTTTTAAAAAAAAAATCTGTTATGTCTTTACTGTAAAGGTCCTATTCTTCCTTTATCGTGCCATATTTCCATATTTACCAAATTGAGGAAAATTTGCAGTGAATTTGCATAGCTAACATCAAATATTCGAAAAGTACCAGAGTTTTGTTAAGAAATTTTCATGCAACATGAATGTATTTGACAGTAAACATTTTTAAAGCTTTTGGTTCATTTCAAATTCAAATGGAGGATGTTGCAATTTGAATGATGGATCCTTAGGGATTTTGCGAAGAAAGGCTTTGTGTGTCAAATGCATGGTACATTTGATGAAATTTCGATTAAGGTCAATTGGTATTTGAAATTCAGGGGTCTTTGTTAACGCTTGCAAACCTTCTGTTCATTGAAGCTTCATAAAAGCTTTACTAGGAGCGCTACTTCCAACTTTTTTTAATTTATTCGCTATTAAGTGTTCCTTCTTTCTGGATTGTCTGCTTTAAGTTTTTTTTGAATGTTTTCACATGTTTACATAGTACATAATATTCAATAACATCCCCATTAGCGTTATGCCAGCAAACAGTATACGTAGAATCTCTTTAAAACAAACTTGTGCGACATGTTCTCAAAATGAGGTCTTGTTCGGCGATTAAATTGGATGTTATGTTGTATTTGAAGAGGCAATTCCCCCCCCCCCCCACAACCCAGAAAAATAAACTCGGAAAATCCTGTTACATCCATGGTGGATTGAATTAAATTTGGCAAAAGAGGCTTTGGCACAGAAGCGGATGACACAAATACAAGATTGTGCCTAATGATTTGGATAAAACGCGCGTCTCACAAGATGATCTCATTGACTGGGGAATAATTAAAACTATTGTGGTGAGAGTATGGGGTAGCTAAGCAAGTGTCTTAAGTGCCTTCAGAAGGAGAGGTACTTGTCGCAAAATCTCCATGGGGGTGATTTAGGAACATCCATCCCATAATCCCAAATCCCTTGTGATTCTAGGCGCCAGCTTGAGCTTTTACCGTTGAAAGCTCGCCCAGAAAAGGAGCAACAAACACGCTCTAAACAGCAATTAAAGTGTGTTATTTCTGTTTGTGTGTATGAAATTGCCGTTGAAGCCATCAAATTTAGTTAATGACTTACTCTTGCCCATTCTCTCCTACATCCCACTTTCCTCTTTTAGCGGACTTTAATTGTACGGTGGTGAAGGAGTGTGTTTTCTTTCTGGGATCACTCCATGGCAATCTCACTGGTGTTTATGGCTCTTTTATCTCAATCGTGTCTCCTTGGTGAGTTGCCCTTTTTTGCGACTGTCGCTCACAACGATTTTCTTTGGAGCGACAGCAGGGTGAGAGGTCTCCCTTTGGAAAAGTTAAGAAGTTCACAACTTTTGCGCTTTTCTCATGGATGTAATACTTTCCCAGGGAAAGGGCAAGATAAATTGCAGTATTTCTTCACTTCAGAAAACCGCATAAAAGAAAAGAAAATATTTTTAAGTTTCGCATAAAAATAATATTTTCTCTGCTTCCATGAAAATATTAGTAGAAAATGTACGGTAAAATGTACCCAACTTGCACCCACTTTGAAGGTATCGAGAAATGCTAGAGACTTCTGATTTTTCATGATTTATGAAATCAATATTGTTTTATGTCTTCAGACATAAACTCTTATAGATTGTACTTTATAATTTAAAATTAGCCGGAAATTCCCTCGGGCTTGGCATAATACGGTAAGACAGTGCTTTATTTGAAAATTTTTATTTTTAATAATATTTAACTTGTTTACTCTTTGTTAATTAACTTTATAGTTTTTGCAGATTATAGATATTTCATTCGAAGAGAAGATCTCCTTCCGGGTGCGCTGGAGGATTTTCCTTGTGAGAAGAGAAATCAAACACCACTGATATGCCCGGAAGGAGGTCTTCTCCCTGATTTTTAGGATTATAGATTTTATTTTCAGTCTATACTTTTCATTTATCGGAATTTTATTGTAAATAATTAATAAACTGCGTTATGAGCAACGCACAATAATTTTTTTTATGTAAACTTGTTTTCGAATCTTCCAATGAGAGTGAGTGAGATGCCTAGATTTAGATTTCTTTCACTCTTACTGAAATGTCAATAACATGTTTACTAAACAAAAGTTATTGTGCGTTGGGCATTATGCGCAACGCACAATAATTTTTGTTCAGATGAACCCGGATACGTGCAATGTAACTCAAAGAAGCTTTGGAGACAGAATCTTTCACTGTATCCACCTTTAAATCGCGATAAATACACATATTTGTAATATACCACGGAGTACCAATGGTTTTCCTTCACCATTTGGACTGGAACGTTTGCAGTTTGTCAATTAACGTATCTGCAGCACATTCCCAGATCGGAGCAGCAAACATCCAAACGGGCTTCAGGATCATAGATCAAAACTTTACAATGCAACCATAAACGTGACTGATGTCTCGATAAGGGAGACCGGGGTAGGATTTGCCATGCATGGTATTAGACAGTGGGATATTGTAACCTGCTTTAGAAGGAATATTGAAGAAACCACTACTTATTCGAAGTAAATACATCCCTTCCTATCCATTGAAATATTTTTCAGCCTGGTACAAATATTTTTGTACAAATTATACGCAATGAAAAATTTCATTTGCTGTCTAATCCTGCCCCGGTCTTCCCTACCCAGAACAACTTTGCACACAATTGCACTCAATTGAGATTACTCATTTGCTTGACTTTGTTGTAATGTGTTCAGCACAGATTAGCATCTTGTAAATTTGTTGCCAAAAGAGTGAAAAATTGTTGTAGAATTGTAAAACGTGCCCCCATATTGTTCATATGCCCTGTACTTATAGTGTTGATCATTATGAACGAATCTCATGAGAGAAGTACTAGACTTGAGTAAGTTGAGAAAGAAGAGATCAATCAAAAATATGAATAAAGAATAGCTCTCTCTTTTGCTCCAGCCACTGATGAAGGCTCGGAGCTTCAGCCGAAAGCTTTGGGAAAAGTTGATGAGTTTTCCTTGAGAGATCCCATTTCTCAACGATTTCTGGTTTCCCCATCAATATAATTATCCTCTCAATGGTTTTTTGCTACATAATGATAAGATTTACTGCTGTTGATACGAACTCGTCATTTCTTGAACCAATCCTCCAAAAGGGTTAAGGCATCTTGTAGAATTCTGGACACAGTACTAGTACACTTTGAGAGTTGAGAGTTGAGAGAGCAGAATCATTGAGAGTTCTTGTATACAGTACTAGAACTCTCAATGATTTGCGAATGTGTTCTGGAATAAGTCCAGCTGAAAATTTCGTTCATCCATACCTCATGACCTAAAAAACACCATCTTGAGTTCTTCAAAGTTAAGGTTAAACCACCATAGAGGGCTTATTTTTCAACCGATTTGGTAAAATTTGGATTTTTTTGAAAGGTCTTGAAATTCCAAACCAGACTGCATCGGCCATACGATTAATAAAATGGATCGGGAAAGTCTTGGTAATAATTTATTTTAAAATACAGTTTTCTGCGTTTTTTAATATCGACATTCGGTCTACGATGACTCCCAAAAATAACATTATCTCGAGACTAATGTCTTTATTTTTCTACTAAATAAATTAAATGAAATGAGTTAGTTCACAAAGATGTGATACTGTTTTAATAAATAGGTCGAAATCCAATTGAAAGTTTTAATGATATTTTCTAAATACGATATTTATGTTATTATCTTTTTATAATCATATATTACTTTCATGTGGCTATAAATGGTTCTTTAAGTGGCTTTAATTCAGAAAGAGTGATAATTACAGAAAATACTTCGGAATCTAATACTTTGTAATAAAAATCTCAAATATAAATATTTACTAGACAAATAACATAGTTAAAATAATAACAGAATTCTTCAAAGGATTCGTACTCCAAATTTTGCCCTAATTAATTTCAAAAAGCGCATTTGGAAAAGTCAAAAAGCTCTTAAAGTGTATCAGTGTGTAAAGAAATTTTAAAGCATCTATACGGCATTTACTTTAAATCATCGTCTTTAACCATATTAATTAAGTATTTAGATGTTTGTATCATTTCATGCTTGTTGTTTTTTCTCACTTTTTATTTAAATTTGGTTGAAAACTTCTGCACAGATATAATACTATATTTTATACATCTTTGAGTAATTTATTATACATGAATATTAAAACCAGAGATCGACCCTATAACTTTTCTTGTTTATCAGTTGGTTCTCAACAGATTCAATCGGTTAGCCTTTTTTGTGCAGTCCCAAGAGAGAATTTCATGTAATCTCCAGGGGACTTGGTAGAGCTTTAGAGAATGTTGCTGTTTGGGTTTTGTGCCACCAAGTTTGACAAAAAGAAAGTTAGAAAAAACCTCTCAAAATCTTTAAAATTTGACCTTTTTCTCCCCAAGAACTTACTCCTCAATCCTTCGTCATTCCTTGTTTCTTTTTCACAGGAGAAAAGTCACTTCTTTTATACATAAATATCTTAAGAATTTTTTTCTTCTCAGGTTGCTTGCAAGTGTTTCTATATGGAAAGTGAATGGGTAAAAAAGGAGAAATTTAATACCTTTCTCTCCTACCCATGAAAATATTTGATTTCGTATTTTTTTATAACTGTTTCTCCACCACCCTCATTCCATGGAAGGAAGGATTAAATTTCAATATAGAAAAAAAACAGATATTTTGGTATACAAGGGAAATGCTTCTCGGAAAAGACTATTTAAATTCAGCATTCAATTGCCAAACGATTTTACGGAGTGATTTTTCCTTTTTCTTTCTGACTGAAATACATAGAAAGTTTTCTTGTGACCGCAGAGAAGGTGATGGGGTATGGGTGATTGTCCGATAAATCCAAATGGGAAGCGCCAAAAGCATCTGGTGTTGCAAAAGGTGGCTTAATGGTTGGGTATAGAAATTGTTCTTTTCAGATGGTGAAAACAAACTACTAACTTTTCCCGATACACTCTCAGATATTAGGTGAGATTCTTAACAATCTCACCTACTATAATCCTAACAAAATTTCATGTCGTCCGATCGACCTCAAACTTGGCCAAAATGTGTTTCAGCACTTCCTGATCACGAATATATATGTGGCTATTTTACGTTCCCGGCCGGCCGGCCGGCTGGCCGGCCGGCCGGCCGGCCGGCCGCTCTTTGGAGCTTAATAGCTCCTAAACTAAAAAAGATATCGACTTGCGGTTTTCGGCAAAGGTTATATATCGGGTGAAAATTGCAACTTGGTGCATTGACCCCCCACCCCCCACCCCTCCTTCCGCCATTTTGAAGACCCCCCTTTTTTTGTTTTCTCAATAGCTCCGCCCCTATGGCATCGAGCGGGCTCAAATTTTAGTATGTTATAGCTGGGCCTTAGAGCTTTCCATCAATACCAAACTTAAGGTCCTCCGACCCCCCTGACCCGAGCTATAAGGGTCCAAAAAAAATTTCTTAAAATGCCCATAACTCCGGTTCTAATTGTCAGAATTTAAAAAGTGAGGGCTTTTTGGAAAGCTCTCGTGAAATGCCACTTCTTCTTCTAACATCGCAAGTTCATAAAACCACCGCTAGGGGCGCTATTATTAAAAAGAAAATTTTTAAATCTTATAAGTTAAATAACTCAAAAATTCCATTGTGCATCGGGCTGAAATTTTAGTATGTTGTAGCCGTTGATTATACCTATCAAAAAAAAAAAAACCTTAAGTCGATCCATAACCCCTGACCCGAGCTATAAGGGGTCAAAGTTCGAACATTGACCGGCCTCTATCTCCGGTTCTAATTAACATAGCGACCTAAATTTTACCTTTTTGGTTTCGTCTCGATGAGCACTTTCAGATGGAAGTTCAAAAAGTCACCACAGGTGGCGCTGTGATAGCGTCAAAATTCATCGAAATTCAAAGTCACTTTTCTCAAAAACGGCATTGTGCAAGTTAATGAAATTTTAGTATGTTGTAGTCCAGTCTAGGATGTTTCCAAAATGGTGCGTATGTGCGCTGTGGTTTCAATAGAACCGGAGATATGAGGGGTCAAAGTTCACGAAATTCAAAAAATCATATCTCCGGTTCTATGTGACCGATTTTGATGAATGAGGGCTTAAACGAAAGATCTCACCAAATGCTACAGCTTTCTAGAATATTTGAACTTCGTGTGACCAACACCAGGGGCGCCACAGTCGAAAAACCAATTTCAATATCACATAACCTCAATTATCTCGACTGTCGCTGAACCGATTTTGATGATTACTTCGACATAATTGTAGAGCACATTTGTCTCTACATTTCGTCCATACATCATTTTCCGCTCAGACTACGCTATCACTCCGATTTTGCCGTTTAAGTGTGAAAAAATTGATTTTTCCCATAATAACGCTTTGAAATCACTCAGATGCCAATTTGACTGCCTCTACTCCACCAAGACACTTAAAATAGGGTTTTAAATGGAAAGTCCCACAGAATACAACAATTCTTTGATATAGTTGAAGTTCAACAAATGACTACTTGGGGCACTCTGGATGAAAAAAACAAGTTAAGAAACAAAAAACCTCGATTATCTTGGCTTCTGAGTAATCGATGAGTTCATGTTCTATGGAAAAATTATAGAGAACATTCTGGTCTACATTTCACCCATATAACACTTTTCTGTCAGTTCATCCAAATCCTTGACATTTTGGTTTAAATACAAAATTTGTATAATTTCACGAATTTGATTCAAGATAACTGAATGGCGTCTCCCAACTTCAGCTCCAAATCGAATTTGCATGCACTCCGAGTTAGCTCACGTTAAGAATCTCACCTACATAAGCCGGTTAGGATTATCTGTCCCTTTCCTCTCAAGAGGTTATTTTGCCCTTGTCGGAGGGCAGAACGATGTGAAAAACACATAAATGTTCGATGGTGATCAGCATAATCAATCATTTCGGGAATACAAATGCGACTGTGTCTCTGGCAATTCCTCAGGCCACCGCACATTCTATAAAAGGGCGCAAAAAAAAAAGAATGGGTAGTGGTATAAACTTCCGCCAGGCATGAACCCCTTAGGGCCTGTCCAAGAGATTCGACCCGACCGAACTGACCCAATATTTTGTGGGCCAGTGGGCGGAGGACAAGACGAACAGCATTGAGCCACATCGACATCAACAGAGTTGAAAATCTGCTGAGAAAGCAAAAAAGAACCAATGAATGAAAGAAGAAATATTCCAGAATTCCCATCTTGTTCTTAAATGTGCTATCTAAACTACATCTAATTGGCCAATCCAGTTGAATTCTAGTTGAATTATTCCAGTTGGATGCAGATTAAATCTCACATGTTATTTTACGAAGCTTTTCAATTTTGAGATCCAGCATACCAGAGCTTAAATTACTTTTTCATGTTAAAATAAAATAAATGTAAATATGTATTTTTTTTTAAATATTCCTACAAAGCAATACTATATTAAGACCTAAAGAGAAAAAAATAAAGGAAGGCTTTCAGGTTTCGCACACACTCTGGCTTTGAGCACTTTATATTTTTTCCCATATTCCTTTACTGAATTTGACCTGTGGCAATTTACACATTTCCTGAAAAAAATTAAGTCAAATTAAATTAAAGTGTTAGTAGAAGCCAGAATATGTGCGGAGCCTTAGAGCCTTATCGACCTTCTCCTACTTAGAAATCTTGATCTTAAAAATACGACAAAAAAATATGGAAGTCGTTTCTTAAGGTCCGAAAGCCTATATATAGAGGAATATATAAAATGCCGCCTATAGACAGCACTGGTGAGTCTTGGAAAAACTTAGACTTAACAATTTTGGTCAGTACTAGCATTTTTCCCGGCAAAGCAACTTTTCTTTTTAATATAAAAGTAAAACTTTACCGGGCAAAACAGTCAATCAGTGTTTTTTTTTTGTCCGGTAAAGTATTTCATTTTTGATCACCAAGAAAGTCAAAATTGATCAAAAATTATTTCATGCCACGTCTTTAATATATTAACATGGTTTACACTTACTTTTCATTCCTTTCTTGATCCTAAAATATTTAACAAATTTATGCATTAAAAGATTATGATTTTTGTTTTAACCCTCTATCAGGTAAGACCGTCTAAAGACAGTCTTCACAAAAATCACATTTACTGCGATTACAAAGTTTCTATTTATTTAAAAGTGCTATAGTGTCCTCGGTAATAGTCTTACTAACATCTTTTGAAAGTTTGAACTCATTTTGAATCTTCTTTTAGTTGCTATCCTTAGTTTTGTGTGACAGGCCAGAGAAAAAGTAACAAAAAATATTTGTGCAAAAACTCATTTCCAATTTCAAGAAAAATACCGATTTAAAGTTATCTGACTAAAATAAATTTATTTTTTACTGAAAGATGTGTCATTCTACTTTGTATATTTTATTTGAAAAAAATTAAAAAAAAGTAAAAATGTGAATTTTAAAAGCAAAAATAGTTTCAAAAAAAATTATATTTTTTCACTTAGCGCCTAAACTAAGAGAAATAATGAAGAATGGATGGTTTTTTCGACTTTATTGGACCATAATTATCCTAGAAAACATTGTTTTAGAACTTTTTTCGCATATTAAAGAAAACTCTGTTAGAGGGTTAAACATTTCATGTCCAACTGCAAAATTCTATGCCAATCAATGTTGTGTTAACACTTGGATGGACTCTAGTGCATGCTGCTGCTAAATTTGTTTTGAATTGTATTTTTTACTATAAAGAATATATCATATTGCCTGAAGGTACGATTGAATACGTGCAGAATTTATCTGACTATTTTTTCGATTATAGAATTTCAGATGAAAATTAAATTTTTTTTATGAAAAAAAAATTAAAACATCTAAAAAGTACATTTTTGAATAAATAATAAAAAGGGGTGGTAAAGCGTTTTAAGTTTTGCGAAAATGCTTGCATCATTTACCATTTATCGATTCACATTCGATTTCAACCTATTTAAAAATCACTCGAAATATCGCACAAATTACATTAAAAGTAATGCAAATGAATTTCAGATAAAATTATTTATTCATGACCACTTCATTACCGGTTCATAACCGAATGGCACCGATTCTGGTCTTATCATAAATTCCAAGACCTTTCCAACAAGTTCAAAAATTTACACATGTTTTGCTCAATAAAGGACCACGTCCTTCAAGTCCCCTACTGCGCATGTAACCAGGGGACAAGGGACAAACACACAAGTTTGGAGTAGTTTGAATTACCTTACATAAAGGTTAAAAATATGCTCCTGTCAGACTTTTAAACCTGTGACTTTGCAAAACCGTTATTATGAATGATTCTACGGAATTTTTGTATATGGACGTGGACTATATGTCTGTCTGGGTCTGGGTGGCCTGGGTAGTCCGGGTAATCTCTGAAAGATGGTTTTAGAGGAGAAGGAGGAGAGGTGGAGGTAAAGGGATCATAAGGTTCACTTATAAGATCTCCCGTAGGCCCCAAGTCTCTATCTTTAACAGTTTGGCCTCTAGGCGTGGTAACAGCTGAACAGACTGACGGATAAACGGATAAACGGAAAAATGGACGGACAAATAATGCAATGTTATTTATCCGTCCGTTTTTCGGGTGAGAAATTGAAGGAATATCATATTGCTATCTCGTAGAGTTGGAGCAGTAATAAAAACAGAGCTAACCTTTTTTATAAATATTCTCGGTAAGCTTTCAAGTTAATGTATGCGTTTTATTTCATGTTTTCGATTTATTAATATTTTTTTAAATTAATTTTAAAGATCCATTTACAAAAGGTTATTTTTATTCGAAATCTCCCTTTCGAAAAAAAATCCCCTAATAAATTTCACGCTGGTGTAATTTTGCATTTTTTTTGCCGCTTAATATCTCATTCGCAAAGCTTTATATTCGAAGTTTTCGAAAATCTGTGCTTTCAAGAATGATGTCTTCTTGAAGTTGGCTTAAAAGTGAAGCATTATCGAATTCAGCATTTTTAAAATTTAACAAGAAAATTTCGAGAAATCTTCGATTTTTATTCGCCATTTCTCATTATTTTCCTGATAGCAACAACTAACCAAAAGAACCTAAAGCGGTTTTCAGACTAAAGGTTTAACCCAGTTCCCGAAGGTCTCAAAATCCTAAATAGCAATTGATTTTATTGGTTTTTCATAATAGTATTGCTCATTTGCCCTTAATAATCCAATCCAAATTTTCCAAAAATTCTTCACTAATAAGAAAACAAAGACGTTAAGCCATATGTCAGGCTTAGGTCTGAAGCCCGTATAATACGGGCTTCAGACCCAAGGCTTAGCTATATGGCTTAACTGCTCTAATTCCTTATCAATCACGATTTTTTGAAAAAAAAAAAACTTATGACTGGCATATTAAAGATAATTAACCTATTAGGCTTTCAAAAAGCAATAAAATTGCTCGCTATATAGGATTTTGGAATCTTCTGGATCTGGGTAAAACCTCTCCGGGTTAGAGCGGTCTTCAGACTAGAGGTTTAGCTCAGTTCCTGAAGGTTATAAAATATTAAATGGCGAACAATTTTATTGGTTCTTGAGAATCTAATAGGTTATTTATCTTTGATAATCCAATACTACGTTATTTATTTTTATAAAAAACCATAATTGATAAGAAATGAGAGCAGTTAAGCCATATTGCATAGCCTTTGGTCTGAAGCCCGTATAACTTTCCTGGAATAGTAAATTCGAGATTCCATTGCCTTTTTTCTTCATTAGACGAATGCCCATGAATTTTCCCATAATTTCACAAAGTTTCTAATTGAAACTGAAAGCTTATCAGTCGGACTTTCGATTTGAGCCGGAACACACGGAGGAAACTTGTAACAAGCGCCAGGGTATTTTATCTCAGAAATGGACCACTACCGGAAGATTTTTCTGAACTCGCATTTCACTGAAAAAAAAAGAGGGTGCGATTCACATTTTTTCCTCATAACTTTAACACTTTTTAGGTGTAAAAATTTATCAACATTCTTTAATGTTAATTTTACGCCTTTCTAAGGGTAAAATTAACATGAAAAAAGGTAACTTTAACCCCTAATACACCTAAAAAGGGTAATATTTACACCGATTTCGGATCAATACTGCAGGGTAAAATAAACATTTCCGGAATGTTATTTTAACTTTTTCGGATTTCTCTCAGTGTTCGAAATATCTCCATTTGAAAAACGATCTCAAAGAAATCCAGTGTTAGAAAGCTGATTGCGATTTCTTTTAAATTCTGTTCTATGTTGTTGGCAGCTCTGTTGCCTTGGCATCATGTGCAGAAAAATGGTGAATAAAATATAAGACTCATGAGCCCAGGTAATATATATCTTTTTTCCCATCTAAGTACCTTTCTGTTGAATTTGTTGATGATATTGGAAATGGCCTGTTATTTGGCTCAAGCAAAAAAATATATACCCATCTTTCCCTGAACTTCAGCTTTCATCGCGACGGAGGAAATAAAACTTTGAGCAATTATTTGCTTTTATATCGCAAAAAGTAATATTTTTTTTCCATCTAGACACTTTTACGACCAACTGAAGATTTACAAATAAACTGCGTTCCTAACCCTCAGTGACATACAGAAATAGATTTTCTATTGATGCGACCTCCTATTCAGATGAATAGGGGGTTGAATGGGCGCAATAATGAACTCTTGGTGTATCAATGTCGTTTCAGTTTGAAGATGGTGGTATGATATTGATGAAGGAGTTAGTGTTATAATTGTAAGGTGCGGGATTATATGAATATGAATAGGACTATTAATGGACATTTATGATTATACCGGAAGGAACCTTTGATAAAGTTTTGAGTGTGGAAAACTTTGCAATAACTCCATGCTTCTGAAAGTAATCTCTCTTTTGGAATTCAAAATGCCTCACCCATATGCACAACATTGTAAATCCAATGAATTTATCTCTCTTTATTCTGCGCAACCCCTTTTGCTTTTGAGTAGCAAAAAGCATCCACCCTCATCATGTATCTGACTGAATTTTATTTATATGATAATGACTTTGAGTGTTTCTCTGGAAAGGGTGTCTGGTTGGTTGAAATCAATTCAAGAAGATCAATTGCAAAGAGAGAAGAGAAGGAATTGCCTTTCTTCCGCCAAAGCTCGCAAGCTGCTCCCGCAACATTGATTGATCTTCATTCGCACGCAATGAAATGGTAATTTTTTGACACCGCAACCACATCTTCAGTGCAAAGCAGTTGATGGGCGGGATATTCATGAGGATTCCACCATCGAATTGTTGAGCAAAATGTGTTCAATTTGAAATCCATCGATCAACTTAGCATAAAGACTCCAAAATGAGTATGTTTATCCCACCTAAAAGACATCCCTAGCTCTTATTTTTGTTGATTCAACACCAAGAAAAAATGTCTTTGACTTTCACCACACCCACTAAACCCATTTAATTCCAATTGAAACTGACTGACAAACAATGGAAGGGTCCTGTATCTTCCATCATTCATCACGACAAACCTTTAAAAACACAGAGAAAATTTTTCAAGTATCCAGATTCAATACCCATGGTATTGATTTTAATCCCACCATTTCAATACCAAAATTATCCCAAATTTTCTTGAAAATAAGTGCATATTGGGATTGATTTTAATTTCTAGAACAAAGTTAAGAAATATTGGGATTACTTTTAGGACATATTGGTATTAAATTTTTGAAATTAATTTTTTGAGGAGGAAATGGTATTGTTTCTATCTCAATTTGAGATTGAATTTTAGAATTCGTGGGATTAATTTAATCCCATTGCAGCATTGATTTTTGAAAGTCATTATTTATTAGGAAACAGTATTGATTCTATCCCATTCTGGTATTGATTCTATCCTATTTTGGTATTGATTCTATCCCATTTTGGTATTGATTCTATCCCACTCTGGGATTGATTCTATCTCACTCTGGGATTGATTCTATCCCATTTTGGGATTGATTCTATCCCACTCTGGGATTGATTCTATCCCATTCTGGGATTGATTCTATCCCATTCTGGGATTGATTCTATCCCACTCTGGGATTGATTCTATCCCACTTTGGGATTGATTCTATCCCATTTTGGTATTGATTCTATCCCACTCTGGGATTGATTCTATCCCATTCTGGGATTAATTCTATCCCATTCTGGGATTGATTCTATCCCATTTTGGGATTGATTCTATCCCATTCTGGGATTGATTCTATCCCACTCTGGGATTGATTCTATCCCATTCTGGGATTGATTCTATCCCACTCTGGGATTAATTCTATACCACTCTGGGATTAATTCTATCCCATTTTGGGATTGATTCTATCCCACTCTGGGATTAATTCTATCCCACTCTGGGATTGATTCTATCCCACTTTGGGATTGATTCTATCCCATTTTGGTATTGATTCTATCCCACTCTGGGATTGATTCTATCCCACTCTGCGATTAATTCTATCCCACTCTGGGATTGAATCAATCCCATTTTGGGATTGATTCTATCCCATTCTGGGATTGATTCTATCCCACTCTGGGATTGATTCTATCCCATTTTGGGATTGATTCTATCCCATTCTGGAATTGATTCTATTCCACTGTGGGATTAATTCTATCCCACTTTGGGATTGATTCTATCCCATTTTGGTATTTACTACCCCATTTTGGTATTTTGATGTGTACACTGTATCCACTGCAGCCCTTTTGCACTAATAACCAGGCAAAAGACAGCGTACACTCAGATTTCACTTTAAATACAGAACACTCGCACAAGACACGTCATTACCATCCTCCTTCCCAAACCGATTCCAAAAGGACTATAGGGTATTGATTTTATCCCACTGAGGTATATATTCTACGATACTATGGTATCCGTTTTATATTATTAAGGTATCATTCTCATTCCCGATGGGATAGAATCAATCCCAGAGTGGGATAGAACCAATACCAAAATGGGATAAAATCAATCCCAGAGTGGGATAGATTCAATCACAGAGTGGGATAGAATTAATCCCAGAGTGGGATAGAATCAATCCCAGAGTGGGATAGAATCAATCCCAAAATGGGATAGAATCAATCCCAGAATGGGATAGAATTAATCCCAGAATGGGATAGAATCAATCCCAGAGTGGGATAGAATCAATCCCAAAATGGGATAGAATCAATCCCAGAATGGGATAGAATCAATACCAAAATGGGATTGAATCAATCCCAAAATGGGATAGAATCAATCCCAAAGTGGGATAGATTCAATCACAGAGTGGGATAGAATCAATCCCAGAGTGGGATAGAATTAATCCCAGAGTGGGATAGAATCAATCCCAGAATGGGATAGAATCAATACCAAAATGGGATTGAATCAATCCCAAAATGGGATAGAATCAATCCCAAAGTGGGATAGATTCAATCACAGAGTGGGATAGAATCAATCCCAGAATGGGATAGAATCAATCCCAGAATGGGATAGAATCAATACCAAAATGGGATTGAATCAATCCCAAAATGGGATAGAATCAATCCCAAAGTGGGATAGATTCAATCACAGAGTGGGATAGAATCAATCCCAGAGTGGGATAGAATTAATCCCAGAGTGGAATAGAATCAATCCCAAAATGGGATAGAATCAATCCCAGAGTGGGATAGAATTGATCCCAGAGTGGGATAGAATCAATACCAAAATGGGATTGAATCAATCCCAAAATGGGATAGAATCAATACTGGAGTACCCTAAAGTCAATACTGAAATTATATGAAATTAATCCCACAATGGGATGAAATTAGAAACTCATTGTGCTGTAATAAAGGAAACTCAAGCAGTCCCGTGGCGCAACTGGCTAAGGCGTCGACTCTCAAGTGAAGATTTGCTGCAAAGTTGTGAGATCGAATCTCGGCCGATGCAAAAAAATGGATTCTTGGTTGGACTTTGCGAAAATCAATACTACATTGGAATGAAATTAATACCAAAATGGGATAAAAAAATCAATACCGGAGTACTCTAAAATCAATACCAAAGGGGGAAGAAAATCAATACGAAAAATAGGATGAAAATACCCTAAAATCAATACGAAAATTGGGATAAAAATATCCTGAAATCAATACGGAAAATGGGATAAAAACACCCTAAAATCAATACCAAGATGGGATAAAATTAATACCACAATACCCTAAAATCAATACTAACGAGGTATTGATTCCAAGGAATATTTTTTTAATCAATACCTAAATACCCTAAAATCAATCCCAGAATGGGATAGAATCAATCCCAGAATGGGATAGAATCAATCCCAGAGTGGGATAGAATCAATCCCAGAGTGGGATAGAATCAATCCCAAAATGGGATAGAATCAATCCCAAAATGGGATAGAATCAATCCCAAAATGGGATAGAATCAATCCCAGAGTGGGATAGAATCAATACCAGAATGGGATAGAATCAATCCCAGAATGGGATAGAATCAATCCCAGAGTGGGATAAAAATCAATACCAGAGTGGGATAGAATCAATACCAAAATGGGATAGAATCAATACCAGAATGGGATAGAATCAATACCAAAATGGGATAGAATCAATACTCATTGCGATTGAAATTTAATGATTTTATGGTATTAAATCAATGACAGAGATTTTCTTGAATTTAATCCCAAAATACCCTAGAATTTAATACCACGAGGTATTGGAGCCCTTTTAATACCAAAAGTATCCCAAAAAAGTATTGATTCTAGGGTATTTTTTTTCTCTGTGAAGTAATCCCTCAAAATAAAGTGTCTGCCAAAAGAGTAAAAGTTGAGCTTTCGTACCACTTCACGGCTTTTTTTCTTTCTCATAAACCGCAGATTCCAGTTTTCAAGATTTAAAATGCTCTTTGCATGGGAAAACAGATTAAAAGATTCACAAGAGAACCATGCCCTCATCCCATGGAGCACCACATCATACTACTGACATTTATAAATTTAATTTTCCTTCTTCACTTCTTTTCCCTTCGTGTTTTTTTCCAGTTGAGATAAATAAACTACATATATGACTGACGAAGAGATAAGTCAGTCTCGGTGATAAATTTATTTTTACTCGTTCCGTGTTGAAAATACGTAGATGAATATTGTATGGAAGCGCCTGAAAAGGATGAGGAAGGGTTCTTAGGAAGTCAACAGCTAAACACCAACACATCAGCAAATTAAACGATGCTGAAAAATTCATGGCTTTTTAAAGAATTGTTGCTTTAAATTGTGCTTGAATTTTCGTGGTATTTTAAACTTTTTATAAATCAAAATTAAACAATATTTTCAATATTTGTAGAATTTTTTTTAAATAACAAGGCAAAATTTAAAAGTAGATAATGGCCTAATTTCCTCTATCTTACTGTGTTATCAAACACTTGCACATTAAAATTTTAATATGATTCACATTAATTGTCGCTGGTGAGAGTCCAAATGTGTAATTTGTGTTTGAATCATTTTATATTCAAAATTTGATCTATTTGTTGATAAAAAGGTAGACTTGACCCGAAAAAAATTGATATAAATTGATTTATAGCATTAATGTGAAAAAATAATGCGATTTTCTCTTTAATTTTTTAATGTGAAAAATATTTATGCTTTAGGTAAATTCAAACTTATTTTTGCAGGCCAAGTCCACTTCTTTATCAATAAATAGAAAAACCCCAAATATTAAGTGACTCAAAGACACAAATAACATATTTGGACGCTCACAAGCGACAATTAATGTGAATCACATTAAAATTTTAATGTGCAAGTGTGATAACGCCGTTAGGTTAAGAGCAATTATATATAAGCTTCATATTGTTTAAATTTCTTTTTTTACTGTCAACAAATATTTCCCTCTTAAAAACAAAATCACAAAATATTGTGTAACTTTACATTATGCTTCTACGGTTATCATAATGTGATATATACTAGAATTTATTTTAAAAACTAAGTATGAAAATGTTTTAAATGTTAATGGATTTTAAATCTTCATATAGTATTTGATATAATAAGTTTATTGTATTCCTAACCTTTGGAGGAAGAATATGTCATTGGCAACTCCAAATAAAATTATTTAATTCTCGTGATTTATTAGAAGGGAACCGGAATTCGTCGGGGGAATGGAGTCACTCTTGGAAAGCTTTCCAAAGCTTTCGGCTCGGTCTCCAAGCCTTCATCAGTGGTCGAATCAATTAGTAACTTCCAGAGTTTTGTCTCTCAATCTGTCTAGGGAAGGTACAGGGCATAACAGAAAATGTGGGGGCACTCTACTAACAAAAACAATTCAATTTTTCTTTAAAAATTTGGCACAAATTTAAAATCTACACAAAATCTTTCTGCTCTGACAACTTCTTTGTTCACACTGGTCAAGAGTCCAGAGGTTAAACGAAAGCTTTGGAAAGGATTGTCGTTTTTCCAAGAGTGACTCCATTCCCCCGACGAATTCCGGTTCCCTTCTAATAAATTTCCCTAACGTCGGTTTTCAATACAATTAATTCTCGTGCTTACAAAAAATATTCGTAAAAATTCCCTCTAAATTTCTTAACGAGCTTTTGCAGCAACTATATTTGCCAAAATTTCAAAAATCGTGAAAATTTTCCGATTAAAAAATAAATGTCAATGATTAAGCTTCTGTTTTTTAAATAATTCTGTTTAATTTATAACTGTCATGGAAAATAAAGAAAAAATAAATGAAATAATTGAAAATGAAAAAAAAACTATGAAACTATGAATGATTTTGGAAGAATTTAAAATACTTTTCGTTTTAGATTCTAAATCAAATAAAAATATTGTATAAGTATAGTTCAAAACCAAGCAAAATGATAATTGATTTTGATTACTAGATTTTTAAAATGGCTTAATGATTTTATATTCATTTGAAACATTTGTTTTCTAACAAGTGAGAGAAAAACTTGCGTGATTAAAGCAAATAAGTTTTTTGCTGAAAGAGAAAGGATATAATTTTAACAAAAAAGTTCAATATTATGCGAAGATGAAAATATTTAGTAGAGAAAAGACTCTTAGGAAATTCTTAAGTGCAATTTGTACTAATAATTTAGAATCTGCAACGTTTAGCTTTACGTATTACTTTGCAGAATAATCTTTTTTAAGAACAAAAGTTTTTGCTTCCGTCTAAAGCTGTGTAGAAGAGAGCCTGCATGTTTGAGATGCGGGAAGCTTGAGACACGGTGGATTATTCAGTGATTATTTAAATAAATGTGACAAAAAGGACAAGAACGGTAATGGAGTTATTTATTTTAAAATAAGTTTTATTTTAAATTTATTTTAGAGTACATTAATGCATTAATACATTCATAATACATTAATGGCTTTAGAAAATCAGGACAATAAATAAATTAAATTTCAGAAAATGGACATTGTCAAATAACCAAAACTTAAGTTTATCGAATGGGTATTATTAAGTTTGAATACAGCTTATATTAATTTAGCAATTGATGATTTGTAGGAAAGTATTCTACTGAGAAATAGGCAAATATGATTTTTGTGTTTATTGTGTGCTTAACCCATTTTCTACCTTATTTGATTAGAGTGTAACGACCAGACATTTATTCTAATTCAAAAGAAAAATCTGGTGATAATCGTATGAGAGAAGATCCAGTTTAGTGTAAAAATTCTTTTCTTAATAGTAGAACGTCCTTCTATCCGACGATTGGTGATCCCTTTTTTTTTAGAAATTCTTAATGCAATTTTTACTAATAATTAAATTATTTGAATAGACTCTATAATTCCGAAGTAAAAGTAATAATATTCTTGGAGAAACATTAATTTATTCCGAGAAATATTGTTAAAATAGACATATATTCGTATTCAAATCCAAAAATTCATTAATTCATTCAAAGAGAAAATCCAGTGATTGTTGGATGAGATGAGATTCCTCTAGGACGAAAAGAATTTTTATACTGAATTAGACCTATTTCCATCCAATGATCACCAAGATTTTCCCTTTGAATTATTTAATTATTTGTTCAAGATAAGAACAAAAATAAAGCTATTTTAATGAAACTTCTTGGAATAAATTAATCTTTTTATAAATTTTTTACTTCGGAATTATAGTATTTTGTTAATATTTAAATAATTTTGACTTTTTAATCTAATTCCTTGCAGTCAAAATTATCTACAGCTATGATCCCACAAGGGAAGTTCAGGATATGCAATAGGGGAGAGTGGTGTACTTTAAAACAGATAAATTATTTTTCAAGATTAATTTGCTATACGAATACGAACCATATTTAAATTAATTATGTCTCGTTAGTTTCTCTTAGGTATGGGATATTTGAGGATCACAGTCAGTGACGGAATTATCAAGAACGTTGGCTTTTGGGCGGATAGATCTCTGGCATGATTCACAGTTGTGAGTTCGAATCCCGCCTGATTCAAATATCTGAATGATTGATTTAGACAATTTTCAGATGTAACAAAAACGTAATATAATGCACCGCCTTCGCCCAACATCTCCGGGAGCATGAAAGAAGCATTCACACACGAAAAGGCGCTTCTGGGCCGCATACACAGAAAAAAATTTTTTTGTAAGAATGCTCGAAAATGTTTGTGAATTTCTATGGGGGACTTACAAAATACTCGTAAATCGTAACCCACAAACAAGTTCGTAAAATTTTGAACTTTTTAACAAACATTATTCGTAACATGATCACTTGACGAGAAGTTTTTTATTTTTGCAAACATTTGTTCGTAAATGTTCGTAAATACACAAAAAATGTTCGCAAAATTTTGTCATTTGTTCGTAAATGTTCGTAAAGTATTCGTCAGGTGAACAAAAATTTACGAACAAATGACAAAATTTTACGAACATTTTTTTGTGTGTTTACGAACATTTACGAACAAATGTTTGCAAAAATACAAAAAATGCTCGTCAAGTGATCGTGTTACGAACAATGTTGTTGAAAAAAGTACAAAATTTTACGAACTTGTTTGTTGGTTATACGATTTACGAGCATTTTGTAAGTCCCTCATAGGAATTCACAAACATTTACGAACAATTTTACAAAATATTTTTTCTGTGTACAGTAAAAATAAAAAAAGTCTAATTGATTCTTTTCAGAAAAAATGGATCATATTTGATCCTTTGAAAGGTTCACTTGTATCTCTTGAAATTATATATGCGCATTTATCACGATAGATTATGTTTTACCGTAAACTTATTATTCAGATCATATTTTTCTCATCTGAGCGAACACCAAAGATGACTTTTTCCAAGGGGTAATTCATAATCAATCATATTGGCTCTGGTTCCCAAAAAAATGTATGGGTTCCCCGGGTTTCCTGAAAAAAATGTATGGGTTCCCCAGCCAGATTGGCTCGAGTTCCCCGAAATGAGTTACTCCTCGACTTTTTCATTCTTTTATTTAGTTTATTCTTGAGTTAAATAAGTGTCAAAACTGGGACTTCTTCAAAACATCCCCGACGACCTTTTATTTTTATCAAGTGTACAATAAACGTAGTAAATTCTTCCAATACGGAATATGGCAATGTAAAAATGATTACCTGTAGGGGAATTCTGTAATTTTCTTGGCATTGTCACACGTGAGTTCGAAACCTGACAATGCCAATCGAGCTTTTTTGTCATATCATATAAGTTCGAAAATGCAATTCATTAAATTTTTAATGAAATTCCTTTACTTGAGGATTTCATGAAAATACAGTACGTCTTGGTTGATTTGGTTAACAAAATTCATTGTCATTTCAATTGCCAGAAATCTCAAATATGTGACTTCTGACAATGCCACGTGAGCTGAAATGTCAATGTCACGGCTACAGAATCGCATTTTCGAAAAACCTCTCCTAAGATTCAAACCCAATTTGTCATATGGCATTGCCAGAGCGTTACAGAATTCCCCTCCTGGTAATACAAATATTTCGATATGATTAATAAATGGGTTACCTGAAAATGTACAGTAAAATTCGTGGAATAAATATTTATTGTTTCAAAAATGTGTATTTTCGTAAGTAATGCATGCATGAACTACTCTGCTCTCCCCTATTATTTCTTCTTATGCAGGGATGGGGTTGTCAGCCCCGTGCCGCATGGAATCAAGTGCAGTGAAGCTCACTGGATGCAATTCGAACCTTTATTAATGCCAGGAATATTTATGATGACCTAAAGGGGATTCGAATCCGGAAACTTGCATCATATAGTGAGTATGACCCATTGTGGGAAGGAACTTATACAGTATGTAAGAGAGTTAGCTTAAAACTAAAAGAGTAAGCTTCACTAGTTGAAAATTAAAATTTTGTTAGAAGTGCCTGAGACAGACGCTTTACATTTTGATATTTCGTGTTAAATCCAGCTTCTTAGACAAGCTTTTCAGTCATTTCATTAGCATAACTCATCACTTTGCAACTCAATCTCCTGTCTAAATTACAGAATAATTTCTATTGCAAAATGCTTGATCTAGAATCTGTATTCAAAAGGTAAACTTTTATGCTTGGTCTACCCCTACAGAAAATATATTGTAGGTTTAACTATGCCAACAAAACGTTTTCCAGCACAATCTCCTCGTTTCAGTACTAAATCACTTAAAGAAATTATGAATTTGAAAACCATAATTCCATTTCACAAATTGGTAAAGTTCCTGAGTAAATATCATTCTTATTTATATTTACCCAAACATCATAAATCGTCTTAAATATTCCCGGTTCTAAATGGATTATTTATGCATTGCATAAATTTATAATCAATTTTGTGGTTGGGAACTCTATATGAATCAAGCGCGTCCTGCCATTATAGCTTTCTGTACACTCTTCATCGTTTTTTTTTTCAGGATAAAAAAAACATTTCATAATAAAACGATGTTTATACGAGGAAAGATTTATTGTGAATAATGTATATCTGAGCTTTAATATTTCTCTTTGAACAGCCCACGCTAGGGTGTGTGCTTTTTTTACATTCAGCGGAAACTCAGCACGAAACCACACATTTAATTATAAAGAAATGGTAGAAACGGTAGATAATTTACTTTGCGCTTACCTCAAGTGTATTTTTTCAATCAGCCAAAATTATCACCTGAAAATTTTGTCGTCTTATGTACATTTATTCGCTCGATGGCAAAGATAAACAAGCGAAATATTGAAAAAGAAATGCTAATGGAATTTTGTGTGCACAGCAATTTCTGCCTTTGTGGGCAAATTGACTTGCAGGATGGGTCCTGAAGCAGGAAATTACCTGGTTTCCCACCTTTTCCAACACCTTTCCACTTTGGGGGGGGGGCTCGATTTATTGAGGGGATTTTATTGGGCTTTTTGGGGACTTTATGAGAGAATTGAGCTGAAATTGTGAGTGAGCTTAAAGCTCATACTTTCAGTTTAAAGGCCATCATAATTCTTTACTGTCGTCAGTTGATTTTTTCTTTCTCGAAGAAGGTGGATAAAAGCAAAGGAAAGATATTAAAAGACATAATAATTTGGTTTTATCTCTTTTTCAGAATTTTCTCTATATTTTCCTTGATCTTACAACTATAAATATTGAGTGATACAGCTCTCATAATTTTAGTTTTATTTGAACTAGCAATTGTGAAATAAGTTTTATTTTGAAATGCAGTTTTGGTCCTATTTAATGTCATCATCTTCTCCATTTATTAAGTGCTTTAAAAGATTTATCGCTTTCATCATGGGTGAGAAAATGGTAAATATTTATATCTATTTATTTTTTCATTTTCCTAATATTTTATGAGTAAATTTTATGTGCGACTGTAACCTCTTTTCCCTTAGCATTCGGTACATCGATATGCTTCCCATTTTGCGCGCTAAAGGTGATCTATAAAAGTTGACATTATTGAGATTGTAATTAACTTTAATTAATCTTGTGTTTAATGGTGATTCCTCTAAAATGAAGTTCAATATCTTCTCACTTTCTTATATCACAGTCCTGTGCAACTTAATCGGAAAACAGTTTTTTTTCTTCACACAGAAAAAAATATTTTGTAAAAATTTTCGTAAATATTTGTGAATTCCTATGGGGGAGTTACGAAATGCTCGTGAATCGTATAACCCACAAACATGTTCGTAACGGCGTTATCACACTTGCACATTAAAATTTTAATGTGATTCACATTAATTGTCGCTTGTGAGCGTCCAAATATGTTATTTGTGTCTTTGAGTCACTTAATATTTGGGGTTTTTCTATTTATTGATAAAGAAGTGGACCTGGCCTGCAAAAATAAGTTTAAATGTACCTAAAGCATAAATATTTTTCACATTAAAAAATTAAAGAGAAAATCACATTAATTTTTCGCATTAATGCTATAAATCAATTTGTATCAAATTTTGCGGGCCAAGTCTACCTTTTTATCAACAAATCGATCAAATTTTGAATATGAAATGATTCAAACACACAAATTACACATTTGGACTCTCACCAGCGACAATTAATGTGAATCATATTAAAATTTTAATGTACAAGTGTGATAACACAGCAAAAGTTTGTACTTTTTTCACAAACATTGTTCGTGACATGATTATTTGACGAAAATTTTTTGTACTTTTACAAACATTTGTTCGTAAATGTTCATACAATGTTCGTAAGATGTTCGACAGGTAAACAAACATTTACGAACAAATGACAAAATTGTACGAACATTTTGTTGTATGTTTACGTACATTTACGAACAAATGTTTGTAAAAGTACAAAAAATAGTCGTCAAGTGATCGTGTTACGAACAATTTTTCTGAAAAAAACTACAAACTTTTACGAACATGTTTGTGGGTTATACGATTTACGAGCATTTCGTAACTCCTCCATAGGAATTCACAAACATTTACGAACATTTTTACAAAATGTTTTTTTCTGTGCAGTGGATTGAGACAGTCAATTAGGGACAGTGAAATTGTGCGAGGGGGGAAGAATTAATTTAGGGAGTTAAAAGGAAATTTCCTTAATGACTGTTTTTTCGTGGGAGGAAAATCTGGGGCTGGAGAAAAGGATATTTCTTATCAGCATCAGTTAATTTATACAACATATTCCAGTGGATAATTATAATGTTTTTTCTTGCTGTTTTATTCTCTCATTTTGGGATCAGTTCTCGCGGAAAAAAATTGTTATATCCACAAATCTGTTCATCCTTTGCAAAAATGCTTGAAGCGAAAGTCTGAATCTCTCAGCAATATTCGTCCTTTTCTTTTAACCCAGCAGATAAAATTTTTTTTGAAAGAGGATTTGCATGGATAGGAGATTGTGTATGAATTAGAATTTCTATCTCCTAAATTAAATTTAGAATTCCCTTTGTGTTTCGAGACGTCCTATCATCTTGTCTAATTCGAATAAAATGGATATTAGACGGGAAGAATTTCTTAAGCTTTGATTACACGTCATCGTCTTTCCCAGGACAAAATTATATACCTTTTCTCTCCTCCATTTCCTCTCAAATGGCATACCACACACAATTCCCTAGAGTCACCAAAAGCCCCAACAGCTAAGGTGGTGCTTGGCTTTCGGAAAACGGAAGAAGTCAGATGATGATGATACTCTGATTATTCGTCAGAAATCACGAATAAATTACTTGCGATGATACCAGTATATCTATACAGCAAGGGAGGATGGTTGCATAATAAAGGAGAATCTCTGTGGCCCATCTTCAATCCCCAGGCCTCCATCTCCTGGGAATATGCATACATTTTGTATCGTTCTATCGGATCTCCCAAGAGGGATCCATCTCCAGATATTTACCATGCGACTTACTGATGTTTAAATCCACATCTAAATTGAGTACCAATTTCAGGCTAGTGACTCGGAAATACATTCTGTGACTTTTCTACATAAAATCCATGAGATTTAATTTTTTTTTCGAAAAAATACCTTCAACCGAGAATTATTCAAATATTGAAATATCTGAAATATTTTTCTTTGACTGGAGGAAGAGGAGAGAAAAGGAAATAATTTCCCAGTTGTATTCTTGGAAAAGGTAGATTCTGTACAATAAAATGCGAGGAGAAGCATTTGTCTTATCCTTTGAGATTTTTCACCTCAATACAACTCCTACTCTCTGTTTCTTTTGCTTCAGTAAGTTCAACATTGAATTCCTAAAATGCCATATTGGTGGGATTTTTCTAAAAATCTTTTCAAGGATCTAAAATAGGGAAAAGTCAGACCTCAATATTTTATCCAATTTTGAGATGCGTTTTAATATAGGGTAAGGGCTCATAGTTTTGTCCAGTTTCTTATTTTGGACACTTTGAGGATAAAATTGGACACTATAAAAAATTGATTAAAATTATGGATTTTTATTCAAATATTTGATGAATAATAAATTCTATCTAAATATTTGTTCTTTTTGGAAGATTTTAACACTAAAAACGTTAAATTTTGAATATGATTTGAGTTGAAATTGCTTTGTTAAAAATTCAATGTGAGCAATTGCTTACGAGAAATATGACTGAACTTTGTGTTTATTTAGCTGTGGTGAAGTACTAACAATGTTTTTTCGCTCTTTTTAAGGGATATTATTGAATATTCATTGAATATTGTGTTGATTCACGTTAATGGTGATTTGTACATTTGACCTGAAGTGAGATTTGCCTTGTGAATTAGATTTTTCGTGTGAAAAATGGGAAATTTTTTAAGACATTCACCAGTGAGGTGATATTCCTTATTTTGGACAGGTGTTTTTCTCTCGAAATTTCGTGAAGTTTTAGCTTTTGTGATGACTAGGTTGGACAAATGCCTGGAGAAACAAAGGAGCATCATCTCTACGAAAGAGATGTAGCGAGAAATGCCTTGAAAGGCTCCCGGAAAGGCCAGGGAATGAGCGAATCCGCACGTACTTGGATTACCGAAGTCAACTCACTTTAATGAATGATATGGAAAGTTTCCGGGTTTCTTATGACATTCTACCTTTCCCTTACATGAACAGGAAGAGGACTTGGTAAGATTGGTTCATGAAATAAAGATCAATGGGCATTCTATTCAGTCGGATTAGCTGTCCAAATTTACAGCCAAGTTGTCCAAATTAATAACCAAGTTGTCCAAAATTCGAGTCAAATTCACCTCTACATATCAATTAATTTTTAAACGTATTAAGACTAATTTTAGTAAAAACAAAGACAATAAACCCTTGCCAAGTTTTTAAACAACCCTTCTGAAAAGAGAGTAACAAAAAAAGTCAATTAGTATTGAAAATATCGCACTTCAAAATTGGAACATCGATGCTTATAAGCAGACTGGACAAAATTATGAGCCTTTACCCTATTTCTAATTTCACACGTTTAAAATAACAACAACTATTCACAAAAGAACAGAAATTCTTTACATTTTGTGCCGTTGTTATTTACATCGAGCGATTTGATTGTCTTTTATACAAATTTTTCAATCTTACAGCTTTTATTTTATAAAATTTAATTTATTTATCAATGTCTTTTAAGATCTGATTTATAATTTTAATTTTTAGAATTCATTTTTATCGAAAAAATTGATTTCATATGTCTCGTCAAGAGTGGGGTAGGGTAAGTGTACCAAATTCCGGCCTGATTGCAATCCCGGCCACAATTTTTTGTTTCTCAAATCTCCATGAATTGTTAGTTTTTGCGTACTCTAGAGATTATAATATACAAGAAAAAAAAAACAAAAAATATCTCTTCGACGAGCAAGATGATCTGAAAAAGGCATTGCAAAAATTCCGGAAGGGCAAGGAACTATGAGATTGAAAGTGGCCGGAATAGGCCACTAATGCTATGTCTACATTTTTTATTCGTTTTAAAATGTGTTAAGAATGATTTTGGAGAAAATAAAGACGATAAACTGTCTACAATGTTCCAAGCAACACTCTTTATAAAAAAAAGTAACAGAAAAATCATTTTCTTTTAAATATTACATTTCAAACTTGAGACTTTGGCGTTTGCATGTAACTATGCCGAAATTAGGCACACTTACCCTATGTCTAGGGTAAAATGGGGTAATTTGGATTGGTATCATTTTCAATTCGGAATTTTCGGGGTAATCACCTCCCAGACATACCTCAAAATAAAAAAAGGAATAAAAAGAAAATTGAATTTTAAGATTAATGGCGCTGGCACACCTTTTCAATTTAGTGAAATTCAATAGATTGAAATTTTACCTCTCTTACTCTTTCAAATTGAAATTAGATATAGCTGTCTCTTTCTATCAAATGGAAATTAAAATTTCATTTTCAATTTCAATTTGAATTTTAAATTTCATTTGGCAGAAAGAGACAACTATATCTGATTTCAGTTTGAAAGAGTGAGTGGTAAAATTCCAATCGATTGAATTTCACTCAATTGGAAAGGTGTGCCAGCGCCATAACTTACGGTTTTAGGCAGTGGCATGACGTTTCCTATGTTTCCCATATGTTTGTAGCGTGCCGAAAAAACTTTTGAGTTTATTAGCTGTTTTCTGTCATTGTAGAGTGAATTAGCAAATAATACTGATACAAAATAAAAGCCAATTTAATAACGAAAAGGCAACCGAAAACCCCAAATTGGCAACCTACGTAGTTTTGGAGATATCTCGTGAAATATGTACGAAAACAGGAAAAAATTTACACTAAAACTAGTCGCATTTTTCAGAGCTAATGTCACCCCCCTGGTTTTTGGTGTGCAAAAAGGCAAGAAAAAACTAAACATAAAAACTGTTCCTTTTCTTCTTACTCGTCTTTTTGTTCGATTTTATCTTTTAATCCTTTTTTAAATTCTTTTTCTATTTCTCCATCAGAAAGAGTCAAAAATCTCACATGTTCCGAATTGAAAATGATTCCAAATTACCCCATATTACCCTACTTTGTAAGTTTTGCTTTGATTAAATGTATAGGATTTTATGGATTTTGCTGCCTCAAATCACTTACCTAATCTTTTTTTTTCAATAGTAATGAGAAAAATATTGTAAATAGTGTGCATTTCAAATGGCCCGCCTTTCCCCTATTTTTTCATTTTTATTTCACTTCCCCACAATCTTCGAAATATACATTAAATCAAAGCAATTTGTGGGTCATTTTCCTTGTCAAACTTACTGAAAAGCTCCACCTTATCACTTCAATTGAAACCTTCATCCCTTTTCCTGACTCTTAATCCTCAAACCCATCAGTCTTCACTTCACTTTCCATGCCTGATTAACATGCTTTGGAAGTTTTACGAAAATTTCCACAAACGGGGGAAAATTGACATGATGATGGCGAAAGAAGTCTCTTAACTTTTGATATCTGGTGCCACTGTTGTCGTGGGCGTTGTCGGGGAGTTGTGCACCTGGCTGAAACTTTCTCAATTTGCACTCTGTATATGTCTATGAGTGTCACAGCAGAGTGGCAGATGAGTGAGGGTCCAGCCTCATACACTCGACTTTGGTGAGGGTGTCCGATCGATAAAGTCGAGGGGTTCAGCTGAGGTGCCTGATGTGCTAGGTTCATTTGCCACCTCCTCAATGGGCTTCAGGTGGGCCACCTCCGAATTGGCCATTGCCTGTTCCAGTTCCTGTTGCCATTCATTCTCCTTCATTTCCATGGCTTTCCTCTTCATCTCCTTATAGCGATTATACACAATAAACTCCTTGATAAAGGTACTCTCAATCTCATTCTCCTTCTGTATTGAGCGCTGCTTTGCCAGACGCTTCTTCTTCTTATGCAGTGGCTTTGTCTCTACGATCATCTCCTCCAGCTCTAGGCTGGGATCACAGTTCAAATGGTCTTTGGGTGGTTTAAAGGGTGGGATAGTTTTCTTCTGCTGAATTGCCTCAAAGTCTGTATGCCGGAAGATTTGGGTACGCTTTAGTTCCCTCAAGGAACTTATTCGACCACCTGGGTCTGGCTCCAGCAGCTGTGACCCCAGAAAAAAAAGGTGAAAGAAACCCTAAATTGTTTATTCATTTAAGACATCCTCCACTTTCCCACATCCTCTCTTTCCACCCATCTCTCTGCCAAAGGCCATAAATTTTGCCCCAACATAGCTTTCGCGCTTTTTTGCATCTTGTTCAACAATAAAGCATTCAAGCAATTTGCGTGGGTTTTAGCCCAAGAAAGACGGGTTTTTTGGAGACGAGGGAAAGGGATCATCGAATTTTTTTTTACCCTATTCACTAAATCTGTGAAGTTTTCACTCCAGTACCGTGGATACTGTAGAGGTGTAATTAATAAATTTTTCACGTCATCCAAAGGTGTATTGGAGTGTACAACAAATGGCCGAGCACCTGCTCGCATCTCAAAAGCCACAATTCCCAGAGACCACCAGTCCACGGGGTAGCTGTATCCGGCTGGAAGTACAAAAGAAAAGCCACATCGCAAATAAGTAGCAATTAAAGAACTTTATAGCTTTGCAGAATAATGAGAATAATGCCTGCAGGGAAGAGAAACCCAAGTAACAATTAGGCTCTGGGAATAGAGAAGCGAAATTTTTGAAGAAATTTATAAAGCTTTATTATTCAGTAGGCACTTCAAAAATTTTTACAACGTTTCAGGGATTGGTTATCTTCTTCTTCAAGTCTACAATATGTTTTAGAACAATTTTTTATTTAAAATATTTTTCCACATTATTTCTTGAACTAAAATGTGTCTAAGACTTTTCAATATTAAATATTTAAATTTTGGCCAAAAACAAATTGTAGACCTGAGGAAGGAGGTAGATCATCTCCGAAACGTTGAAAGAGGAGGCAATAGGGGAGATTTTAAGTGAGATTCTTTTTTAAATCTAAGCTTCTGTGGACCGAGGTGAAATCCGACCTCGCCAGATCAGGTCAAAATTTTTCATGTATACGTCCCGTACTGTTTCGTTACGTTCTGTCCCGTTTCGTCCTGTCAGATCCCGTTCCGTTCCGTTCCATTTCGGCCCGTTCCGTTCCGTCCCATTCCGTACCGCCCCGTTCTGTCCCGCCTTATTCTGTCCCGTCTTGTTCTGTCCCGTCCCGTCCCGTTCTGTACCGTACCGTTCCGTTCCGTCCCGTCCCGTTCCGTTCTGTCCCGTCCTCTTCTGTCCCGTCCTCTTCTGTCCCGTCCTGTTCTGTCCCGTCCTGTTCTGAACCGTCCCTTCTGTCCCGTCCCGTTCCGCCCCGTCCCGTTCCACCCCGTCCCGTTCCGCCCCGTCCTGTTCCGCTCCATCCCGTTCCATCCCTTCTCGTTCCGTCCCGTTTCGTTCCGTCCCTTCATGTCCCTCCCGTATAATAATAATAGTAATGCTTTCCCAATTTTTCATTGAGGAACTAGGCCTTCCCACAAGCGTGATTTCTAGACATGCATTATTATTCTTATTATATACAGATTTGGGTTGGCAGTCTTATTCCCCATGGAATCAAGTGCAATGAAGCTCACCCTATGCAATTCGAACACTTATAATGCTAATAGAATTCCTGATCTAAAGGGGATTCAAACCCGGGACGCTTGCATCATAAAGCCAGCGCCCTCACACTTGATTCATTGAATGATTTTTTAAACTTCCTACGAGAATATTCAATTTATTTAAGGTCTATCAAGAGCCTCAGTGGATTAGTTAGTAGAGTAGTGGCTCTATGACTGTGAGGTCTCGGGTTCGAAACTCGGCAGCTGCAGATTTTTCAGTAGCCGTATCGAATTAGTCCAGTGAATAGATGGAAAATTAATGCCTAATGCATTGACAATGAACCGCCTAAACAAGAGAGGCTGGTACAGAAAACGAGTTCGGCATAAAGAGATCTGTCAATACAAATACACATTCACTGCAACTGATCCAACCAAGGCTGGCCTGCCGCAATATAGATACGGCACTGTGTGTGTACCTCAGGCATACAGAAGCCGAGATATGGAGCTGGAGGACCGCCTTAGGGGTTAAGATAGAATGGAGTAATGGGGAGTGCTTAATGGGCCCAAATAAGTGGCCTGGATGCACCGGAACCGATAAGGGTTTAAGCCGACCCATAGACAAATCTTAATCTTAATCTTAAAGGTCTGTCAAGGAAATTTTCACAAGCCGATAAAGGATTTTATAACAAATGAAATGATGAACTTTAATACATCTATTGCAACGATAAGTTGTCACAAAAAAAAATCCTAAAAAATGGTTCCACAAGACACTTTATGGCTTCACTATAAAATTTATTTAGCTAATTTCTCTACGTATTTGTGTTACGTGGTTAAAAATCAACCCATGCTTATTCAATTTTTAAAATCTCAAAATTTAGGTACTGCCTCCAAGGGATCACATTTTGCAATAATTTTAAGAAAATTACGTACATTGAATACGGCTGATCTTGTACCCCTGCTTTTCATTAACAATTCAATTCTAGTACTTAGGAATGATCTTTAGACCATTTTTAAGTGCCCTAATGGTCACTGGAAAAACCGTAAGTCCTGTAGAGTTAAAGCAAAGTTTGCGAAAAGCAGGGGAGCAAAGTTATCCCTGAATACAGTCAGTCGTATTATTTACGGCAGAGGCGTGCGAGAACCGTTGAAACCGAATAAACGTCAAAAGAAACATGTACATCAATCGTCAAACCGCTAACACAACAAACTTATTTTGACGTTTATTTGGTTTAAACGGTTTTTGCACACCTCTGATTTATGGTATAACAATTGTCAATGGTTGAAGGTTAGGGGGTATGTCCTCTTTTCTTTCAAGGGTACTGACACCTCTTCGTACCAGCGAACTCAAAATGTTGATAAAATATTCTGATTTTGCAATTTTGAAATACAGTAGAGCCCCGCTATTAGCCATCGCTCTATAGTCCACAATTTATCGACCGTTGATTTCAAAACACTGATTCTAAGTTAGGTTATGTTTTTTAGTACGCGACATGCAATGTTGTCATAATTATTTTAATATTTTTTGCAAACTTTATTGAGTAGTTAGTTGTGATAATTGTGATCCATAATGAAGAGAGCGAGGACAAGTACCACAATCGCAAAGAAAGTGGAAGCCGTCGAGCAATTTCAATACTAAAAGTCGTTGATAATTTTAAAAAATGACATGGACTATAGTCAAATCTGGAACCAAATATGGCCTATAGCGGGGCTCTACTGTATTCAACTAGTGCCAGTCGAGACTGAAGAGATAATGGCATTAAGGGGTGCCAGTACTTTAAAAGCCAGTGAAGTATTTGAAAAACCTTTTAAAAGTCTTCAACCGAGACGTGGTTTCATAAAAAAGTTACACAGCTTTAAGGCTTCTTGGGAGAGAGGGATAAATGTTTTTTGTTAGAGGATTTTTCTGTTGTTTTTAATTTGTGGAATTACCCACCTAGAAGCTTTTCTTTAAAGCCCTATTCACTTCACCTGGGTTCACAGCAATTCTGCCGCTTTCCCATAAATTTTCTGACTTTCTCGAAAGAGGTATGTTTGGAAAGAAGACAGGTGAGCACGTGCATTTTTTATAAACACCATTCTATACATATTTTCTAGCAAATAACTTTATCTTTATAGTGAATTTGAGGAAAACTTTAAAATTTATCTACACTTTAAATTCGTTTTCTCTCTATGATTTTCCTATGGTTCAATCACTGAAATAAATGATGATTTCTTACCAATTTCTTCGAGAGCACACATAAAAACCTCGGGCGCCATGTAGGGCTTTGTTCCTGACATACTGCAGGCCAATCCATCAGGAAGCAATCGTGTTGCTATATTAAAATCTGTTATATGTGCGTGACCTGAATCGTTGTGGGTGGTTGTTTTTTGATGGGTGATGAAGAGGAAAAAAATATAATCCATAAAATACCACATTTTACAAGTTAAAGTCATTTAATAGCAATCATATATATAAAATTTATACACACTTCACTCACTCTCTCTCTTTCTGACTCTCTGTCTATTTCTCAGAAAAATTCATTTTCCATTATGCTTTTCTTTTTTTCCTGGTGTATTTTGACGCAAAAAAAAATATCGCGTCTAGTGTAGAAAATGAAAAGCGGATCAATAAAAGTCGATCAAGAGAAAAATATTCCTTCAGACATTTTTTCGATATTCACATTTGTATTTGACATGTTTCACATCTCATCCTTCGTTCTGGGAAAGTCCTATGGTCTCCCACTCCTCATGCCAGAGGGAGTTTGGGGTGAGAAAACTGCTGAGGCCTTCGTGAAGGGAAACCAAAACACTAACGACAGCCTATATATAAATGGTGGAACAGAAGTCAAAGAAGTACGATGTGTAACGACAAAAGTTCCACAGAACCAAAGTTGAACTCCAATTAGCCGTTAAATTGGGATAGATTGGAGACTGAGAAAAATTTTCAAAAAATACCACTTTATTAAATACGTTGTATACACGGCTCTTCGTTATCCGGCATTTCGTTATCCGGGTGACAGCTGCCAAACACTGGCGGTTGATGTATTCAAAATTATTTTTACTAAACATGAAATTTCTCCAGTGTGAATTAAAGTATTACTATCATTGTGTCGAAGTTTTTAATACATAATTGTGATAAAAAAATGAAACATAAGCACACCAAGAAGAAATTTCTCTTATTCTTTGTCAGACAGAAAATAAATTCACACAACACAAAATATAAAAACCCTTGATCATTCAAAAAACCTAAATGTCATCTTGTCCCCACGTCAGCCGGATAACGAAGAGCCGTGTGTATATCGAATTATGGGCTTAAATGAAATTAAACATTAAACATAAAAAACTATAGCCCCGTAGCGAAGCAATTATTTAAATAAGTATTTTTGTTTATGAAATAAATAGACGAAATATTGATATATAATATCTTGGCAAAAATATGATTATAAAAAAAAACAATCATTAAATATCTGTGTTAAAATTCACAATTAATATCATTTATAGTAGGTGAAATGAGAACCTAGTAAAATGTTATTGCTTACAGCTCAAAAAGCAGGGGCCTCTCGACATTTCATTTTTCCATACGTTTTTGCATACAAGCACTGAAGACTATGGGGAATCAGTGGCGCAATAGGCAAGACCTTTGGCTAAAAAGTTTTTCGGAACTCGAAGTAGAAGCTGAGTTTTGAAGCAATTTATGAGTTGGCTTCAAACAGGTCAATATAAAAAAAACCTTTTGCCAGGGGGTAGTGTAGAATATATTTACATATACTCGTCTTTAGAATTGATTATCCCGATCATCCTATGAACAGTAAAATCTATTATTAGCTGGATGGTAAGTTTTACTATTCTCCTTTAAATTTTGCCTCAGGCCTCCTCCATATTCTAAAATCCAGATAATATATTTTACTATCGGGATAGTATAACTCTAATAGCCGGATATTAAAATTTACAATCTTGGAAAAGTTTTTTTCTATTTGCATTAATAGAGGGGCATAAGGCCATTCCTGGACGATATTCAAAAGGATTTAAAACTATTATAGTGCGTGAAAATATTTTTCCGATATTGGCGGCCGTGCCGAGATTTAAACATGGCACTTTTGTCGAGCCTCTACCGATTGCACTGTAACTGTATGATTAATTTCTCTTACACTTTCTTCTGCTCACCGTTTATAGAATTTTCGTATTATTTCTTCAATTTTCTTATATTATTTTCACCTAGTGCCACCAAGTATGAGATAAGGTAATACGGTAATAGAAAATTTGCGTAATAATTGCAATGAAAATGCGTAAATTAACGAAATACGCTGAAGCTACGGCGAGCATTTTATTGTCAATGTGATTCTGCCCTTAAACGTTGTCTTTGGAAAGGGTGTTGTACCATCTTTGAGAATAAATTACGAAAGAGGAAAACTGAGAATATTTTAATGATTCAGTGAAATAGTCTCTAAACTAAATAAAATGAAATAGAGTTCCCTTAATTCATATGATTGTTTATTATAAAGAATATTGAGCAAACTTAGAGCATTTAATTAAGACCTTCCTTATTCATTGAAATATTCATCAGTCTGATTCAACCATGTTACTCACAAATTGGATCCCGGTCAAACTCTCGAAAGCCAAAATCCCGAACGCCAAAATCCCGAATGGGCCAAAATCCCGAAAGCCAAAATCTTGAATTCTTAAAAGTGTCATAGCTACTCCGATGATTGCATCCACACTTTCTGGAGTCAACGGGAAATCTTCTGTGTCTTGGGAAATTATTCTAAACATTTTCCTCCATATAATTTCATCTCTTTCACGATTTTGAACATTCGGGATTTTGGCTGCCACCGCACAAATTATAGGCAAAGAAAATTTCATTTGTTCGCTAATTCTGCCCCGGTCTTCCTTGCATGGTATTCTAAAACCATTTAAACAACCATTAAAACATCTAAAACCAATTAAATAAACTTAAAAGTAATTTTCCATAAAATAGACGAAACGCCTAATATTTTAATTTTCTATTGAAAACTTAAACATTTTATGACTCCTGTGCACTGTAGATAATTTAAAAAAGAGAATTTTTTAAAAAGAAAAGTATATTTTCCACTATTTTCTGTTGATGTTATGAAGACGGTCAGTAATAACGAAGATTTATTTGTAATACGAGGTTTAAAAACAACGTTTTAATTTACTAATTCGTTCATAGGGAGAAAAAATTTTAAGTTTAAAAGATGAGAATAGTTTTCTCTGATTTTGTTATAGGGTCAGTGTGCCAAATTTCGGCATAGTTGCATGCAAGCGCCAAAGTCTCAAGTTTGAAATGTAATATTTTTAAAACAAATTGATTTTTTTTATTCCTTCTACTTTAGGAGTGTTGTTTAGAACCTTGTAGACAGTTTATCGTCTTTTTTTTACTTTAAAAATCATTCTTAATACATTTTAAAATGAATAAAAATGTAGACATAGCATTGGTGTCCTATTTCGGCCACCTTCATTCTCATAGTTCCTTGCCCTTCGGGAATTCCTCCAATGTCTTTTTCACGTCATCTCGTTTGTCGAAGACACATTTTTTTATTATTAATTTGCGTTGTATAATCTCTAAAGTAAGTGATAACTAAAAATTCATGGATATTTGAGGAACAAAAAAGTTGGCCGGAATTACAAGCTGGCCGAATTTTGGCACACTTTCCCTACATCAAATAGATAAAAATTCTTAAATATACAATTATATTAAATTTATAATCGCTCTTTAATCTTAGATCTAGATTTTCTGTAAATCTGTTAAAGAAAGAAAGACATCCACACCATCATTTGGTGGCTAAAAATGTTTAGCATACATCACGGTGTTGGAGGTGTTGGGTGTTTAACATTTTCCCGTCCTCCATGGTATCCCCAGACAAAGAAGCCGAATCACCGAGCGCGCAAAATACTCTCTCCCCGCGAAGGTGTGGGAAAGTTTTCACATGGAAAATTAAGAAGTTCACTAAATGTTTTGCAAAAGCTAAAACTTGGAAGTGTGACTAACGACTTGAACGATATTCTTCTACTTTTCCCAACAAGTATGGGGACCACCCATCTCATTTCCTTCAGCCGCGTACTTTTCCACTTTAGGATTTTCCTTTAACCTTTTTTTTTATATTGTTCGCGTTAAATTTTGTATAATCCTCACGATTTTGAGAGAGAATGAGGAAATGTGATGAGATAAAAAAATAAACAACTCTATTTTCATGTTAGCATATTACCTTCTTCATCCAGAAGAATATTGTCCGGCTTAATATCTCTGTAAATATTTCAATAATGCATTATATGAGAGTCATGTGGGGGGTATATTGTGTCATTGAAGGGATGTTTGCGCCTCGTGGTATTTTTTTTCTCTCAAATAAAGTGGCATTCAAGAGGATGGGACTGTGCGGTATAAAAAGAGGTACATGATTTTTTTTTTAACATCCACCCACCACCCAGCTTTCGCTGCTACAATGTAGACTGAAAAGCTCATGCTGGTGTGTGGTTTCATTGAACAAAAAAGTAGTAGATAAAAAAAATTTAGGGGTGGTTAAAGGGGTTGAAAAATACAATGAGAAATGGTAGTAGAAGTGCGGTGGATGGTAGAGAAAAAAATCCTATTTCCTCCTTTTTAATACACAACCACATATACATAAAATGTCTGAAAGATGTAATCTAAACATATTCCAGCACTTTATGTACACATTGAGAACGTTGGAGCTTTTTTTTTGAGAGCTTGTAGAAGAGGTGAATTGCTGAAAGACACGCGAATGCTGGAAGATACTCACCTGTGAAGAACGCGCTGAGATTGCAGATAGTCGAGTGCTGAGCCCAATTCACAAACAAGTAAGGCAATACTCCTCTCTGAGAATTCCACCTGTTCCAGAAAAAGATATAAATTTTAATTATACCAACTTGGAAGGCCTGATATTGCCCCAAGGGGGTTGAATGATCATTAGT
Source organism: Phlebotomus papatasi (assembly GCF_024763615.1). Taxonomy (NCBI): domain Eukaryota; kingdom Metazoa; phylum Arthropoda; class Insecta; order Diptera; family Psychodidae; genus Phlebotomus; species Phlebotomus papatasi. The sequence continues at coordinate 18,530,953 of NC_077222.1, forward strand.
GTAAAATGGTAAAGCACCCCAACTTTGCGGAATGCTCGAAACACGCCATTTATATACTTGAAAAAAAAAGATTTACAAAATAATAACTGGATTTTATTAAAAGGAAAATAATATGCTATTTTTTCTTATATGTTACATAACTTTTTTTACATTTCATTTTGAAAAACACCCTCTTGATAAATTATTAACAAAAAAAATGACAAATTTGGTGGGTCTGTCTACCTGTCTAGTCTACACTGAGAGAAATCCGAAAAAGTTAAAATAACTTTCCAGAAATGTTTATTTTACCCTGCAGTATTGATTCGAAATCGGTGTAAATATTACCCTTTTTAAGTGTATTAGGGGTTAAAGTTACCCTTTTCATGTTAATTTTACCCTTAAATAGGTGTAAAATTAACATTAAAAAATGTTGATAAATTTTTACACCTAAAAAGTATTAAATCTGAGGAAAAAAGTTAATAAGCATCCCCGTTTTTTTCTCAGTATACCTTCTGTCTACTTTTAATAAAATTGTTTAGCTGTAGAACATGTAAGAATACCTATATTCTCACGAGTTCGAACGTTCGAACATTCTGTAAAACTTTCCTTCATTTGAGAGAAATCCGAAAAAATTTCTCGGCTGATCTTGGATTGATTGAGCAGATGCTCACATCCGTCTATGTGTAAACTACGGGAAGGTTGGCTCATTCACCTTGGGGTACCCCTTGATATTCTCTGCTTGCTGACACTCTCTCGCCTATCGTCCTGGACATTTCTTGGTGTGCCTTATGTACGGGGTCTGTTACCTTGGACAGTTTTGTTATGTCCCAGTGCGATGAGCATGGTCATGTTCCTGAGCTGAGGTGGTTTCTTCCCCGGCTTCACTGGGTTCTTTCCCCTAATTGTGAAGTTTGGGCATGTGATTCCCTTTTCGGGGGTGACTTGGCTCCGGGGTACTACTGATGGGGTGTCTGGGGGGTGGATTTGGGTGGGTGTCATGTTTGCTGAGGGGTCTTTGGAGGTTTTTCGCCTTTGGGCTTGGTCTCACTTTCCCGTATCTTAATCTAAGCTTAGTCCTCTGTACGTTACTTATTATTAGCTATTGTGCTTTTCGAGCACTTTACGTGGGTGGGTGCTGTTTCGCGAATGTATTTTGTGAGCTTCTGATTTAATCCACACCTCATTTGTTTCCTTTGATATTCTGTTTATCGTATAACTTATTTATTTATTTATTACTTACTATATTTATATTTAAAATACCTTTTTGTTATTTCTTTAAGCTCTATTTATTATATTAAATGCCATACGGCTGTACCAGCCTGGCCATTGTCTCTTGCTTGACATTTCCCATTTCAAAAGATACCATTTATGTATGAAATTATTGTAAAAACGACTTATACAACCTGTGAAGGAGTTTTCCATCGTTTTCACTCTGGAGGTTGGTCACCAACGCTAAGACGTCGATGGACGCATGGGAGGTGGGAAATGTGAAATGCAAGATGAAAATAAATACAATACAATACAATACAATACAAAATTAAAATAACATTCCGGAAATGTTTATTTTACCCTGCAGTATTGATCCGAAATCGGTGTAAATATTACCCTTTTTAGGTGTATTAGGGGTTAAAGTTACACTTTTCCATGTTAATGTTACCCTTAAATAGATGTAAAATTAACATTAAAAAATGTTGATATATTTTTACACCTAAAAAGTATTAAAGCTGAGGAAAAAAAGTTAATAGCATTCCCGTTTTTTCTCAGTGTACCTTCTGTCTACTTTTAATAAAATTGTTTAGCTGTAGAAATGTAAGAATACCTATATTCTCACGAGTTCGAATGTTCGAACATTCTGTATAACTTTCTTTATCATAATTTGTATCTCATATTTTAATTTTTACTCATTCACAAACGATTTAAACGGATTTTTAAGTTTAACGAATATAACCCAAAATGGTTAGAACTAACTTAGCTTGTCAGGAATTCCAAGACCTTTCCAAAATATCTAAACTTACCCCAATTGGTTAATAAATACACTTCCTAGAGTTTTTTGAAATTTTTATTTTGGATAAAACCGTTTCGGAATGATTAAATGCCGTTTTCGCATTTGAAAAATAGTCGCAATACACGTTTTGAGATATTCCAAAAATGTTTCTTGGGAGGGGAAAAGTAAGTATGAGAGAAAAATGAAAATTTTGTAAATAATCCTTAACTTTAGTTATGTGAGAAACCTCGACGTTTCCCAAATTGATATCTGTAACAGCCTGGTCTTAACCTTTGGTAATAGTCGTAATAGTCAAACAGACGGATGGATGGGCAAAAAGCGTGACATCATATTTTTTGAAATTATAAATTTTCAAAATTCTACTTGAATATGACCCCTTAAAGGATTAGGATTAAAAAATCGAAAGTTCTCTAATTGTGGAATTCGAGCAATAATGGGTAATGACATTGACTTGAACTTTCAACTTGGAACTTCCATGACAACGACTAACAAAATTGTAATTATCCTCACAACGCCAACAATTTGATATGCCATCGCGAAAAGAATCTCATTCTCCCTATAAAAAGTTTTTGGTTGACATCCCACCCCTTTCACGCCCAGAAAAAACCACTCTACATAGGATTAATCAATGAGGCGGTAAATTGAGAGGAAGCAGTCATTTTTCCCCAGTGAAAAAAATCTCTCTACTTGTAATTGAGAAATTATGCAGAAAATTGAAAGGTTATTTTTAATGAGGCCCACCCTCGGTTTTATTCCGTTTTAAGCTCCCTGCTTTCCCAATAAAATTGCTAACACTTTTGCCCAAAAAAAGAAGTTATAATGCATCAGCACTAATTTCGAAAGTAATTTTATGAATTTTAGCTCATGACAAAGTTTGTGAATTTTCTCATCAATTTAGTGGTTATATTGAAAATTTTCAATAAGCTCAATTTCAAAAGAATTTCACAAATTAATATACACACGCTTGGTTAGGAATCTCTCAATATTGCAATTAATAACACAATTTTACCCTCAAGCATGTAATTTTTAAATTATGCGGGTTGCATTATATATTTATTGAATTTCTACTCTTTTGGTTTTTATATAATCAAAGCTCGTTTACCAGTCACTTTGTTAAGCTTTTTTTTTATGATTTTGCTGCAACCTAAGTAATTGTGTTTCATTATTCTGCATTCAAATTCAGAGGCTACATGGGTCATGAATACTAAAAAAAGAATGTTTTCACTAATTTTTCCAGAATAGTGAAAAATTTAATTAATTCAAGCTGTAACCCTTTAAGGATGAGTGGGACACAGGCGTCCTAAAATTGAAAAAAACATTTTTTTGGTTATGAAAAGCTATTTTGCCCTCTAAATACTCTAAGGTCAGAAAAAAGACATTTTTGGGACACCGGTGTCGCACTCGTCATAAAAGGGTTAAACATTAAAATTATCCATAAAATTACGTCAGTATAAGTTAATCTGAATCTATAGAGCTTCCGGTGTCCTAGCTTAAATGTCCAGAAAAGTTTTTTGATCTGGGCTGAACTTTCCCATACAATGATCATCCGATTATTGTTTTTGGTAAATTTGTTACGTCAGTCCCTTATACGGGCTTCAGACCTAAGACTTAGCCATATGGCTTAACTGCTCTACTTTTTTATCAATCACGATTTTTGGGAAAAATTTAACTTAGAAATGGACTATTACAGTTAAGTGACCTATAGGGTTATCAAAAAGCATTAAAATTGCTCGCTATTTAGGATTTTGAGACCTCCGGAAACTGGGCTAAACCTCTATTCTGGAGGCCGCTTTACCTTCCAACAAATTGCTAACTAAATTTAAAAAAACTATGGCAAAAAGCGCGAATTTAATTATCTTTAATAAAATTGTTTCTCGTTAAAGCAAACTATTTATTAAAATATTTTCTTTAACTTGCAATAAGTCCCCTTAATTATATAGAACCAGGGGCCCATCAAGCCTAATAAAAAGTGAAGATATTTTTCACTTTTCCTTTTTTGCAGCTATTGCACCTTGACTTAAACAAATTTGCTCGTAGTTCTTTTATTATTTCGGTAAGCATTATGAAATATGTATTTTTAGATAGCTTTTAGTGCACGATTTCGAAATATATCAGACTGATAAGTCAATTCTCTGTAGGAAAAAACTTTCCAATAGTCTTCAGTGCCTCTATGGAAAAACGTATGGAAAAATGAAATGTTGAGAGGCCCCTGCATAGAACGTTAAATTATTTAATGCTTTTGGTAATTAAGATCATATTACACGATCTTTAATTAATAGAAAAATGTTTCAAAAGAGTTATTTTAGAGCAGGAAATAAAAATTGACGAGACGACAACAAAAGCACCACAAGTACCGCAATCGTTTCCCGCCAAAACTTTTTATGATTTGCGTTCTGAAAAGTTTTTACGTTTCCTTTTAAACATAGGAGGTTGAGGTGCTTAAATAGAAATCCAATTCGAATAAAACTTGAATCTTATTTTCTCCTTGGTTGGTCCTACATAAAGCTCATAATGATTCTTGAAATATTTCAATCTAATTTACGTAAAATTCCACTGAAAATCTTATGGATATTTCTTTTAAATGTCATCTTTTGATTATGTTTAAAGTTCAAAAGAATAGCTTATTATCAAAATCTTCTAGAATAATATTGATGTTAAATTGTTCTGGGCTAAAGAATAATCAAATATCTAATTCTAAGAATCCAGTATATTGAGCTGCTGCTATGCTCTTGTTTGTCAAATAAAGACTAATTGGCTGTGCTCAATAATAGCAACTTTTCGAAGAGATAATGCCAAACCAAACTTATTCAAAAATATGCGTGTAAAGGTTAAAGGTGCAAGTTCATATATTCGCAGCTTAAACACTGGCTGTTCTTAGATTTCGAATTTTCGATATTCTTGGAACTTCAATTGGGAATAAGATAAACAGTACATAGGGTGAAAGGAACACCTATTGACACTTTAAGAAGTCGTGTAAGGACTTATTGATACCCTACTATGTATCATTTGGAATTCGAAATTTGAACATCTATTCTTATCAGAAAACATAGATTAAGGAAAAAACATCATATTATTTACATTTTATTAGATACTTTAAATAAATTTCAAGATTTTGACAAGTGTCAATAGGGGTTCCCTGTCGAAGAGGTGTTCATTCGACCCTAATTATAAATAAGGGTTTTTTTCTCTTCATGAACCACGAACAATTTTTTGAGGTACTTTTCTGGAGAGGGGAATTGATTCAAGACGGTTATAGTTTGAAACCGTTATAATCTTAAGGGTACGTGCGTCACGAAAACTAAAACAACAGCGTATTTTCTTTACATTTTTTAACAAAATAAAACAAATAGTTCATTAAGGCTCTTAAGCGTATTAAAGTACAACATTTCAACTACACTTTCTGAAATGCTCATTTAGATATTTTAAAAATTTCCACGTTTTTTTGTTTATTTCGAAAACGGCTCCTACGATTTCTTTCATTTTCGAATGTGTTTTAGAGGTAAACAAAGCGCATATTTTGTCCTTGGACTCCTATGTTCGAAAATCATTTCAATATCGGATTTTCGAAGATCAAATTAAACCACTTTGGAGGGCATATTTTTCAACATATTTAATTTAATTAAATGTAGATTATTTTGAAAGATCTTGAAATTTCCAACCCGACCGCATCGGACTTAATCGGTAGATAATCGCATTGTTTCTTCGCGTATTTGTTACTCATTGTAAAATATTCTACAACCCACTTGTCACAATTTCTTATTTTGGAATGGTTTTTTCTTTTAAATTTATAAATCATTCTAACGTTAGTTAAGTGATGTATCAACAAATCATGCGAAAAATTAATACACGGATAGCTCTTTATCGTGATTTGACAGAGTTTTATACAAAAAAAAAAGATTTTTGGCGTATTTTACACCACGTTTTGCCTTGTAAAATAAATTGTGATCAACGTAAAAAAAATCCACCGTTTAAGTACGAGCCTAACTCTTTAGCTAATAGGAAATATTTAGTTTTTTTGACGTAAGATGAATATAATCTGAAAAATCTTGTCCATCCAAAAGTCTGGATTTCAAATTACGTCACCAAAAATCAAGTCCTATTGTCTGAATATTTAAGATTTTTAAATGAAAATTTCAGAAATATAATTTAAATGTTGTACTTTTATATGCATATGAACTTAAATAAAAATAAAAATTCATTATGTTGAATCAAGAAAATAATATAAAGAGAAGTTGTTTTCTAGTCTTTTTGACCCGCGTAACCCCACTGAGAAAAAAACGGGGGTGCGATCGACTTTTTTTCCTCATAACATTAACACTTTTTAGGTGTAAAAATATATCAACATTTTTAATGTTAATTTTACACTTTTCTAAGGGTAAAAGTAACATGAAAAAGGGTAACTTTAACCCCTAATACACCTAAAAAGTATAATATTTACACCGATTTCGGATCAATACTGCAGGGTAAAATAAACATTTGCGGAATGTTGTTTTAACTTTTTCGGATTTCTCTCAGTGCCCTAATAAAAGTAGTGCTTTCTAGAATTATTTACTCATATCTGAAGATAATAAATAAGGTTTCAATATTCAAATAAAGAGAAATGAAGATAAAGTTGAATGAAGTTCCAAAGTTTACAGTCAAATTTTCAAATACGAAAATTAAAGATTTTTAAAATTTGATTAAAAGTTTCAATGTTCCAAGATTTATATCAGAATTGAGAGGTAAGGTAAAATGGGGTAATTTGGAATCATGTCTATTTTGGAATTTTCAGATTTTCTTATTGTTTTAGATTGCCATAGAGAAAAAGAAAACCATGAAAAAGTACAAGGCTTTACATTCGAGAATACTTCTTCGTTGTTTTTTTTTTATTTTGACATTTTAAACTGTTAGGAAATTTCAAAATTCCAAATTAGACATGATTCCAAATTATTCCATCTTACCCTAAATATGAAATTTTTTGAAAAACATGATTTAACTTAAAATTCTTTATTCATAATTATTTTAAATAGGAATTGATTGTGTTATATTGAAGCCATATCATTATGAATTGACCATTGGTTCATGCACTAAAGTACCATGTTCGTGTGAATATAACATTATTATTTGTATTGTGTGTGAATGTGATTTTTTTTTTGGGTAGAAAGCTCACCACAAAAAGCTCATTTTAGGTATAACTGAAATTATATTAGCTCTTTTTAATCACGTTAAATTGTCGTTTATTTCACGTGGTTTTCGAAAACACCAACTCTCAAAATAATTAACCATATAAATTGATTTTAGCTGAGATTTTTTGGTTTTCAATTTAATATTTATCATGAGCAGAGAATTTGGTATAAACTTGGATGAAGGTATTTGAGCTGAAAATGCTAAATTCCTTGCGCGTTTGAAAATATTTATTCTTCAAAATTAGATTTCAAATGTGATTTTTTGGTATGAATTTTCATTGCTTATGGGAATGTTTTCTTTCGTCAAAGAGTATAATGCCTTCGGCACGTGATTTTATTTTCAGTTGGGGAGTGGGTGACCCCCATTGGGAGCTTTTCATGTCATCACATGTGAGCTTTACGTGAATATTTTGGAATATACAAAAATAGAAAAATAGCTTTGGTGGTATACTTTTGTGGTTTTACCCAAATACTTTTTCCATTCACCTAATTCACTTTCCATTTCACAAAATTCAGAACTTTCATTTATCAATTCTGTGCCGGGGTTGGAAAAAAAAACTGAGAAAAAGTATATTCTGAAATAAATGTGAATTCTCACATTTAATGTCCCCTTTTGGGATTGGGTGAAAAAGAGTAAATGACCCACTTTAGTGGCGCTTTTATGAGTGAAAGCTCTCAAAAATTTATATCAATCACTTTAAAAAGCTCTGTGGATGATATGGGACCATTAAAGAGGTGGAGTTGAATTTTTCTCACTTAAAGTCTGTCCCATATTGTGCTCAACCACCCTCGTTCCGTGATGTGGCAAGAATGGTATTCACATGAGAATAGAGAGGGTGGAAGTGTAAATTTCTTTGAAACCCAAATATTTTATTTAGAAATTCTTGGAAGAGTTGTAAGAAAATTTGTTTTAGAGATTTGTCTTTAAATCAAAATCAAATCAATTTTATATTATATTACCTTTAGTTTGAATTTATATACCAAAAGTGCCAAAAGTTTTACGTGAAACATTTCAGTAAAATTCCTAATTTTTCGGAGAATATAGCAAAAATGGGAAATGTGTGCTAACGTTATTCATGACTGAAACATGAGAATCCGACGATGGATGGGTTAAATGTGTGAAGACAGCAAAAGATTGGTGCACGCAAAAGACGATGAGAATTTTTAGGGTTTATCTCATCAGCAAACTCTCAACGAAATCCCCCCATCATTTCCCAGGGAAGAACATTATGGAATCCAATAAAAGTTGTGTGCTCACCAATAAATGGTGTGACATTTAGAAAAATGAAAGCAATTTCCTCCTACGTTTATCGTCCATTGACGAAAAGATTCTACATACCCCCAAGAACAGGATTAGCTCATCTTCTTTCCTTATATCGTCCGCTAGAACATAAACCCCTGGCATGGCAAATTTCACGGTGCTTTAGTAACATGAAACGTGAAAGTCAGTTTTAATTTGTCAAAACTTCCACACTTTACGTATGCTTTCATCCCAAAAGCTCATGGTACTGAGTTACTCAACAATAAAGCTTCAAGATGAATGTCGCAATAAAATTCTATCCGTGAAAGCACAATAAAATCCACATAGGACAAACCTGCCAGACATTCCGAATAAACACGGTATGAACTTTTCCAAGGGGCGGCTAAATTATTTCTTAAGTGCTCAACAAGAATTTTAAATTTTAACCCATGCTGTACAGAGGACTTTGATGGTTCTTTAAAGAGTTCAGTCGTAAAAATACTCGGTAAAAATAGCTCATTTGGGAAAGGGTTAGTACAATTTAAAACCAAATTAAAAAGGATTTAAGGAGAAGAGTTTGAGGTATTTATTCTATCATAAAATTTTCTTTATTTTGAACTGAAGCTAACAGCACTGACTGGGAGTGTTCAAGAAAAGTTGAGAGACTTGTCGTAAAATCCAATTTTAAACTGATTTTCAAATTAAAGCTTGACTAATTTTAGGATACATTCAACATATGTATTAGCGTATATAATATTTGTTGTATTATCGTGCTATCACTCTATAAAATTTCACAATAAAATTTCAAATGAATTTCTCATCCAAGTTTCTAGGAACTACTTGAATTTATTAGTTATCTAGAATAAACCCGCGGGAAATTTGCTAAATTTAAATGGTGCGTGGATTTTTTTACGAAATACTCGAGAAAAAGTTCATGTTATATTACCAAGAATAGCAGATTCATCTCTTTATAATCAACCAATTATACGGACCTTCAAGAAAGAAAAAATAGTTTTTGGAAAGGAAATTATACTTGAAGTGGTTTTACAACATTTTCTTATAAGCTACAGATACCAATGGGGAGATATTTGGGTGAAAATATGTACACCACTTCCAGGCACTTCCACAATTTGTATGGAAGAAGCCTTTCGCACTTCCAAAACTTCGCAAAACTCTCGAAAATAATGCAATACTTCCACCACTTCTTGCACTTTATGCACTTCTCATACTTAGAAATCAGTAATTTATTTAATCTGATGAATAATCTAATTAGGAAAACTTTTAAAAAATCTCAAGAAATTAATTTTTACACATATTTTTAAAATTTTTCTTATATTTTGATTTTCTAGCGCCAGATGAAGGGATATCAACATATTTTGAATTTTCCTAACAGACTAGTGAAGCTACTTTTGGAAAATAGAGTATCTAAAAAACGTAATTTCGTTTGTAATTATTGAAACTGTGCTGAAAAATCTGCAAGAGTCTAAAAGTATGAGTGCAACAAGTAATTCAGCACTTTACACGCATCTTCACTTTTTATTAACCTTGATTCTCACTCTGGTTTCAATGTCCTTTAAAATTAAAAGGAACGGTTTTTGATGATTGGCGTAATAATTAATAACAATTTTCTTAGTAACTGGAAGAGAAAATTTGTTCTGCAGATTAAATATGAACCAACATAATGCGTTTTTGGTTTAGTTAAACGATTTAGTTAAAAATCTTTGCTAAAATATAGCGAATAATTTTAAAAAATACATTTTATTTCGGGATTCCGATACACAGGACAGCCTTTCAATCCGAGGAACACTGACGATCGCTGGTACAAGGAATCAGGAGAAAAATGCCCACATTTATAAAGTACCCTTTATACCGCGAAGTGAAAGAATATGGCATGCATGTAACGAGCTTTTAAACACATCCAAGCTTTTCTAAATGGCGTAATACGATATAATTATTCCCGTCAAATAATTTCGTCAGATATCTTTAAGATTTCTGCGGAAAATATCTACACCTCTGCCGAAAATCTGCCGATAAATCTGCAGATATTCCTACGAATTTTATTTGGGCTTGGGACAAAATTCGTCAGAAAATTTTTGCAGATTTTATGACGAATCCTGGTGCATACTCTGACGAATTTCTGTAGATATTTTGCCGATGTTCTGTAGATTTTTTCTACATTCTAGACTTTTCAGACAGCTGTGTGTGAAAAGATGGAATATTTTTCACTGAAGTTTGCAAAATTCAATAGAGTGCATGATTCTTATTGATATCAGAGTGTTTATGTAAAATAAAGAATTTTGCGACGCCGTTTTATAAGTAGAAGGTAGTGAAGTGAAAACTTTAAGCAGAGTGTCGACGTAAATTTCGTATATTTGTATTATTCCATTGGCGATTTTTAAGAAATTAGTATTTTTGCTCGCATCTTTTTTGTTATCTAAAATGTTTGATCGTTAATGTTTGTTAAGCAAAACATACCATTTTCTTTATAATTTCTACAGTTTCTACATAAATCAACAATATTTTTGTGAAGTATAATTGGACACTATGCAGATTTTCTAGCAGAAATTCTGCCGAAAATCTACAATTTTCGCTGAATATACTGGAATAAACCGTTACAATTCAAAAAACCTCCGAGTAAAATCAGCAGGTAGAGCAATGGTTTGACGAGTTGTTTTCCAGCATTTTACCAATTTATACAATTGTTATTAGACCTTTTCAAAAGTAGTCTAATATAAAATATTACAAACGCATCTTTTCGTCCTTCATTTGGTAAAAGTCCTTAACAGCATAAATCGACTTTTTTGAAGAATTCTTTTGGCATTAAGAGATGTAATACACTAATAAAACCTTTCCAGTATATGCAAAAAGGCAAACAAAAGTGGTGGAGGTGACTTATGGGACACCTCTTAAGGACATTGACGAAAAAGTCCCACGAATTTATGCAATCATCCTCATAAATTTACGACAACTTAGAAAAAAAATTATATCAAATTTATTCCAAGTCAACTGCAATAGCTATGTCATTATTTGCGAGCCATTACATGAATTTGAAATTCCAGTAAATATTAAGGAAAATTATTATTTAGCTGAGTATTTCTTCGGAAAAATTACAACACAATTAAGCTATAACAAATTTGTGTGTAGTGTGTATTTGCTCCATTTATTATCATAATCGAACTTAAAAATTTCAACAAACCTTTTCAGTTTGCCGTCAGAATTAAAGATCTTAACTAAAAGTAACATAGTCTGAAAAATACGTAATTAGACAAAAAAAACTATATTTAGGCACTCCCACTTCCAAAGACTTCCAAGAACTTAATTTTCACATGTACACCACTTCCGACCCTAATATCTCCCCCTTGGCAGATACTCTAAAACAAATATTTCTTCTACATGATCCGAAAGAACTTAACAAATTAATCTCGATAATGGGGCTTAAATTTCAATGAGTAATAATCACTAATCCACTACATTTATTCTATTTTTTTATCACAAGTTATTTTAAATCAGGCGCTAAAGCCTATATTTTTAAAACCTGTCCTAAAACATCCCAATTATTTTCCCTTTTCAGTACTTCTTGCAAAAGTGACGATGATGTAAATACGATGTCATTTACCATTAGAAAGCTTCAATGTGCACTGTGAATTGATATGGCAGCTTTCGATGGAAATCTGACTTTATTCAAATGATAACAACTCACCTGCTGCTGAAGATGATATCGAAGATCACCGCCTGCCAGCAAGTCGCACACCATGAATAGATCCTCCTCGTCTTGCATATGGTGAGAGAAAACAGGATAAATCATTTGATTGTGGAGAAAAGGCATCTTAGCACTGGAATTCACCAGACATGCAAAGAGAAGGTAGACCCATCCCCCTAGAAAATCCCATCATGTGCATTTCCCATGAATGCTGTAGCAATAGCAAAGTTTATGTGTTTCCCCTAGAGAGTTGACAACGAGACAGAGAGTGATAAGAATGCGTGTGGTTTGAGGCATTATTTTTTCAACCGCGGGTGCTGTAAAAGCCTCCCCCCACAGCGAAGGGATCAGTTTGAGCTTGGGGAATGTACTTTGTGGCAACAGGACTGTCATCTCGGTGTGTCTTGCATCCCAAATAAGGGGAACTACATCACCACAGTCATATCCTTTTTGCAAAATTCTATCAAAAGGGTACCGATCATCGTGTATGCATCAGTTTGCCATCGCGTGACGTGAATTCCAAGTGCATGAGCTAAATTGCTGGGTAAGGTATTACCTTGAAAGGAGAACCACAAATTGACAAGAAAGGGATGCTCCAACGTCGACAGGAGTTCCACCTCTTTCAGGACACCACCCAGAGCCCCTCGACCCGAACAAGCACCTCGGCTTACATATTTCATGGCAAAGAGACGTCCTGTGTCGCGTTTCTGGACAATGCACACCTATAAAAAAAAACGGAGCTTATTAAAAACATAAAGATAAACTTAGATTATCTTATGGTAAGCTAGATTCTTTTTGTAAACCTCGGAGTACTGTAGTAGATAAAAGTTGAATCTGAAATTCAAACGAAATGAAATATTTATTTCAAAATTCAAATAGGGGAACTATGCCAAAGACATTGCATTTGCAAGTAAATTGATTAAAATTATGAAATATCTCCAAAAATTATTGAGTAATATTTTTCTCTTTAAATTTTATTTCTCTTGGAATTCTTTTAGAATTCTCTTTTAGAAAACCTGATCAATTTTTCTTCCTATTTGAAATAAAATTGTTTTATTAAAATTTCAGCGTGGAAAAGAGTTTATAATGGAGAAATTTGAAAAATTTTCGTGATCTCCAGATTTGTTTAGCTGAAATAATTTTTCTTCTATGATTTTAACTCTTTAAGAACGATTGGAACACCGGTGTCCCATAAAGAAAAAAATTTGTCCTGACTACCTAAAGTTATTTTTTCCTTATGTTTGTATGTAATTGCAAAGCAGAAGGATGAATAAATCTAGGATATTTTTTTCTAGTCTCCAGCTATTTGCTATATAGTAACTATTTAAGCTTAAAAATGGCGAATTTTTAAATTCTCATATTGAAAAATTATTTTAATTATTTTTTAAACTTGAATTTTTTTTTAAAGCAAAATCCTTTGGGAATAAAAACTACATTACTCATACGTAATATTTTTCATTAGACTGAAAATTTATTATTCATTGTTATTGTCAGAAAAAATTACTTAAAGTTTCAGGCTATTTTTATCCCTATTACACGTAGAGGTAAAAAATGCACCGAATCAGACTTTGTTGAACTTTCCAAAGTTAGATGTAAAACGTTTCGCAAATTTTGTTTTTTCGGTTTAATTTTTATTTTTGATTTTCGGTCCGTAAAAAGTGTCTCGTCGTTAAAGGGTTAAATTATGTAAAAAACTGTTAAATATTGGCTTAATTTGTTTTTTATAGGGAATGGATTTGTAAATGGATCCCTGTTAAAATCCCGTAAACTAAAATTCCGAAAACGCCAAAACCTCTAAAAGCCAAAATCCTGAATGGGTTAAAATCTAAAAAGAACCAAAATTTGGAAAATTAATAACGTGATTTTTTAGGTCAAAAGAAATTTTTATGTGTTTTTGGAAATAATTAGCTTCACTAATTGGGGCAATGGCAAATTTTCTTTGTGTGAAAAAGGAAAATTTTTGGTTATTCTGGATTTTGGCTTTCGGTATTTTGTCTACACCTGGGATTTTCGTATTCGGAAGTTGGGCTTTCGAAATTTTGGCTGCCAGCGCTGTAGATGTAGAGTGAAATTAAATAGTCCAACATTGAAGTTATGTTTCTTATATCGGACAATTTATATTTTTTCAAAATTCTGAGAATATTAAGTTTTTTCCATTTTCTACAGGTTGTACAATGCCAAAGAAACAAAAAAGCGTAGCTTACGAACGAAGGGCTGTGAAAAAAGTCTTGGAGAGTTCCGAAAATGCAAGAAACTTGGTGTCCGATATAATATATAAAGCAATATTTTCATTTTTAAATGTAATAAAAAATATTTTAAAGAAAGCAAAAATAATATATTACTCTAGATAGTTCAAAACAGCAGTTCCGAAAAGAAAGTAGCAAAAATAATCTATAAAAGTTCTAAAAGTTTTTGTAAGTCAGTTCCTGGGAAGTTGACTATTTGCGACAAAATTCTGTGAAAGTGTTTCTTTCTAATGTTAATATTCTTATTTGAAAAAATTTCAAAAACTTATAATAATATTGTGAGACATTACGTTTAAAAAATAAGCTTCCAACTTATATGGAGGAGTTTAGGGCCCAAATAGATTTAGGATAAGTCTCTAGAACTGAAATATATTTAAGGATAAGTATACTTATCCTGCAAAATTTAGCAGTACAGCTTTGCACCAAAGTTCCATACTGCTATATTTTACAGGTTGATTATTCTCTAAGATCAGCCTGAATCAATTTGGCCTTTATACGGGCCTCAGACCTAGGGCTTAGCCATAAGGCTTCACTTCTCAAATTTCTTATCAGTCGAAAGTTTTTGAAAAATTTGGACATAGAAATGGATTATTAAGGGGATTTAATCTATTTAAATCTCATCTGATGATCAAATTAAATTGGTTGCTTTTTAGGATATTGAGACCTTCTCAAACTAGGCTAAACCTCTTAGACGATCTTATAGGAGAAGAGATTCTTATGAATCAAACTCGCTTTTTTATTAAATGCAGTATAATGAAGCTAGGGGAGTTACCCTGTAATTCTGAAATAAAGATTTAACTTAAAGCTTTAATTTTGATACAAAAAATTTCATATTCTGTAATATAGGAATTTCGGATAAAGGACTAAAGAAATTTGAGATGTTAAGGTTTTCTCGACCAGATTTCAAATTAAAGACGATTTATAGGCGCCTGATATATTTAAGTCTGTAAAATTGAGCATGGACTTATAAATTAACAGTTTTAAAGATTTAAATACATTTGACATTTTAAAATTAAAGATTTTTATCATATAATACGTATCGGACTTTAAAGGGCATTTTAAATATTTTAGACTTAAAGAATTATCTCGGACTTGGGAATTTAATTTAAGTTTTCTCAAGATATATATTATTTGATACCAACTTTTAGGAAGAATAGAAATAAGTTAAACTTCAAGAAAAAGTCTTAAAAGTTAAAGTTCTTCTACCGAAAATAAATAGTAGGATCGTAGAGGGTTACATAGAACACTTTGTTATAGTTTCAGTCAGATCGGAATCTCAACTGTAATATATCATAATTCAAAAGCAGAAGCTACAGAGTACGAAGAAAAATTTTCTAATTTGCAGAGTTCCTTTTAAAACTTTCAGAGTTTGTGCGGTTTGTGCAAAGAACAAATTGCTGGATGTTGTAATTAAAATCCGGGTCAGCATTAAATGAACTCCGCTTTATATGTAATTTTTCAGGATATATTCAGGATACATTCAGGATATATTGGAAACTTTCCCGGAAATTGGGATATCATTCCAGCAATAATTGAAATTTTCTACCAAACTCAAAATCAATAGGATATTCTGAATCAGTTTTATGCTCCCTGGTTCTCTTGATTTTGGATACAGAGGATACAGAAGAGAAAAAGGTCTTCTGATTGATTGCATTTCTTAACATTGATTACATTTGGGTGGAGTTTTAATGAAATTAACTCATGATACCCTCGTTTTTTTCTCTATCCTCGAAAATTTAACCTTCTCCACCGGCAGCAAAAACGTACTCACCCCTAAAGTGAAAGTTTCATCAGATTTTCGCCACAAGTGGAAATTAGGTTTAAGGAGAAAATAGATGAACTTCCTCTCTTGTGGCTTTGGATGGCAAAAAAATAGCTCAGAGAATTTCTTACATTGAGTTGAGGATTGTCGTAATAAATAAATTCCAAATGTATTAAAGGAGTATAAATGAGGGTAACCCCCCAGATTAATCAGACTGAGATTCTTACCATGTTTGTGACGAAAGGAAAAATTCTCTCTGTGGAGGTTTTTTTTTTGCACAGCACCCCGAAGTCTTTTTCCGGAGGATAATTTATAGTGTGGTGAATCGTGAAAATGCTTGAAGCATGTGAAATGGAAGCAATGTCTTCTGGCCCATGAAAATGTGTCATGCAAAATGGGATGGAAAGGGTAGGAAAATTATATGGAAACCTTCTCATCTTAATAGCCCAGCCATTTACAAAAGATAGTTAATCTTAAGCGCCAATTCTCATCGTGTTGCAAAGATGAGAATTATCCCAGGATGTTTTTGTCCTCATTGAAGGTCTGGGATATTCATGGGTGAATACTCATAGAGATATTAGGCGGGAGTTCAGGATTAGCTAGAGACATCGATACTGTGTCCAATTGCCTGTCTCGTCCTCATTCTGCTAAACAAAACCCCGGACTATCCCGAAATCTCGTGTTGATGATGATAATGAGACCACCCCCAGGGATGTGTTCATTTTCGTCTACCAGACTTTATTGCTCAGTGCTCAAAGAGAGACGCCAGCCAACGCTTAAACCTCACTCAAAATGTGGCGCCAGGAATTTAATAATGAAAACCGATGATGTTTGAAGCATTCTTTAAATGATCACACAAACATTTTTCACTTGCGGTTTTTGCTTAGATTTGCGGTTCGAGAAGGAACGATTCAAATTACTGAATGGTTATTTTGGTTGATTTTGTGTAGACAATGACTCTGTGCTTATTTCTCAATCATCAACAGCATAAATTAACATTTTATTTGTGTATGTTCTTAAATACTGCACATAAAATATTTTATATAAAACATATTTTATTTCCTTAAAATTTAGTTCTGAAATTATTTAAATTTTTGACAATAAAAGCTTTTTTATCTCTCATTGTAAAGTGCATTGATGAAAATTGCTTGGGTGAGTGGGCGTGGCTATAATAAAGTATTATTACAGCTTTATTAGCTTCATTATATGAACATGTTTTATGATTCCAAAAAACAACATTATTAGACATTCCAAAAAAAATTCTTCAACTTGCTGTATGATACAAATATACCAAGTCTGTATTTTATAAAAATAAAATAAGACTTTTTATGCCCCGCCCATATTTTGAGAGTATTTATATGATTTATAAATATAATGTTATTTGCGGAACAAAATGGAATATTAGATTATTTAATTGTTTTATTTTTTGATTGTCGAAAACTGTTAATTAAAAAAAACATTTCAATTTCATTCGGTCATTACTTCCAAACAGGTGTAATTTAAATTAATTTTTAATAGACACCAGGATAGGATAGGATAGGAGCCAGGATATTCAAAATTACATCTTTTTCAAAACATTAAATTGTTTGTTTATTTATTTTTATGTTCTGGATTGTTTTTGATATTTTGTACATTAATTAGTTTACAAATGTTTATCCGGTTTACAATGTGTATGAGAAGGGTCCCGGTCAAAAGTCCAAAAGCCAAAATCCCGAAACCCAAAATCTCGAACGCCAAAATCCCGAAAGCCAAAATCCCGATTAAAAGTGTCACAGCTACTCCCATGATTGCATCCACACTTGCTGGAGGTAAAGGGAAATTTTTTGTGTCTTAGGAAGTTATTCTAAACATTTTCCTCCATATAATTTCATCAATTTCAGGATCTTGAAAATTCGGGATTTTGGCTTTCGGGATTTTGGCCTTTTCGGGATTTTAGCTTTCTGGATTTTGGCTTTCGGGATTTTGGCTGCCACCGGTCTGAGAAATATGTTTCTTCAGGCGCTTCAATCATTTCTACCGGGCAGGACTCGAATCCATAACTGTGACAGTCGAATCAGGGACCACACCGTTCAAGAGCCGAACGCCCTTACCAATTGAACGAAGAACCTCATCAAAATCAAAAAATCCCCAAATGTAATATTGAATTAATCACAATTAAATAAGTTTTCAATAGATTTTTGCACTCCTGAATATTTTTGTTTAGGCTTATGGGCCACATTTTAATGAGGAATAGACGATAAATTATTTTTCAAACCGTTTCTGATAATATTGTTTATAAAACAGGAGTCATTCTGTACAAACTAACAGAAATGAACCAAATATTTCTCTAGTCTTAGTAAAATCATCTCATGGTACTTAGCTGGTGGAAGCCAAAATCCCGAAAAGGTCAGAGTGCCGGAAGGGTCGAAATCCCCAAGAACCAAAAAGCGCCGAAGAGTCAAAATCCCGAATTAATTGAAGTTCTTAGGAGACAAAATTCCGAAGAACCAAAGCCCCAATTAGATCAAAATCCCGAAAACTCAAAATCTCGAAAAGTCAATACTTCGAAAGGACCAAGGTTCCGAGAGAGTAAAAATTCCTAAAAGTAAAAAAAATTCCCGAAGTGTCAAAGTCTTGAAAGGGCCAAAATCATAATTGGATCGAAATCCCAAATAACCCAAAATCCCGAAAATGCTAAAGTCTAGAAAAAAAAAAAACAAAATGCCGAAAGGGTTGAAATCACAAAAAAGGCAAAATCCCGAAATTAAAAAAAAAAAAAAAAAAAAAAACAGAAAACCCAAAGTGCCGAAATGGTTGAAATTTCGAAATGTCAAAATCTCGAAAATTCAAAATCACGAAAAGATCAAGGTTCCGAAACAACAATCTCAAAAAGTAAAAAAAAAAAAATCCGAAGTGTCTAAATCTCGAAAGGGCCTAAATCACAATTGAATCGAAATAGAAAGAAGCTAAAATATCGAAATGCCCAAAATCCAGAAGAAAATTAAAATCTCAATAAAGTCAAAATCAAAATCTCGAAAACCTAAAATCTCGAAAGGACCAAGGCTGGGAAAAGTTAAAATCTTAAAATCCATTAAAATCTCAAATCTCAAGTCAAAAATAATTCCATAGTGTCAAAGTCTTTAAAGGGCCAAAATCACAATTGGATCGAAATCCAAAAAAAGCCAAGATCCCGAAAAAGTCGAAATTCTAAATGGGTCTATATTCTATATCTATATTACTCTCTGGCAAATGATAAAAACCCGATGAGGCCATTTACACCGTCACACTGAATTGAGGTTCAATTGCCCCAAAATCCGTTTTAATTAACCAAATTCGATTATAATTGTCCAAGATCGATGTTTATGCTTCTAATGCGGCTATTTACACCTAAGATTGAGATTAAATTGTCCCAAAACACGAGTTTTGGACATTTTAATCTCAATCCGATGCTCCGTAAATTAATTAAAATTATGTAAAAAATGAGTGTTAAACTTTTTTTTACGCTATATGATTAACGAAATAACAACCAATGAAACTATTAGTCTTATTTTAAGTATTATTACTAATACTACCACTAGTACTACTTCTAGTATTAAGTACTAATACTTATTCTTAAGTGGCATTGCCCCCTGTTGTTCGCAAGATTTTCTTTAATTCTGGCACTTAAAGATAATCAACACCAATTCGATCTACAATGTACGATTGGTGAAGATCATCCCTAAGTACTAGAATTAAAGAAAAGGTTACGAAGAGCAGAAGGCCAAAGTTACACGCACCTACGGTATACACACGGTATGGATTTAGTAAAATTGATTGATTGTAACTCTTCCTCGAAATCTTTTTTTTCTGATTCGCCTATAGAAATATGATCTTGAGTAATTTATAGTAACGATTTTACAGGGTTTTATAGAGTTAGGGTTATGAACGTATATCTCAACAAGTTTCAACGACCCCAAACAGGGATTGTTTGGGTTAGTTAAAAGGTCTCTGAACCCAAGAAAAGTTTGAACTGGTTCCAAATGGTTATGAATACAAAATGCACATATAACTTATTTTTAATTAAAATTTACCTGACTGATGACACAAAAATATTTTGTGTAGTGTATGAACTCAACTCTGGCAAAAACTATAGCAGTAACACTGAACCACTGGAGGATGATATAAAATTTATAATCCGTCCCCGTATGTAATTCACTTTTACTATAATGAAATGTGTCGAGGGAGGTCCTTTATAGTCTGGGCTGAAATCGATAGAATCACTCCCATGCTAGCCATCTATTGTTGTTTTGGTGCTCGTACTGGAATATTTGTAATTGTAACTAATGGTGTTCAGAACTTAATTAACATAGTTTTGCTGGAATTCCCCATCCAATCCTGTATACCAAACATCCCAAATGAAAATTTTCTCAATGTTTGTGCAAACGAAACTTTGAGTGTTTGCTAAATATTCACAGGGATTTTGCTCTTGGAGATTTCCCGTGGTCTTTTCACTGTTTCACCTGCCTCGTTGAATGAGATGATCATATCCCCTCAACATCCATGGGGAAATCATTGTGCGCGTTGGGAATAATTTTCAACAATGCATGATATCTTTGAAGGGATTTACCGGAAAAATCTACTTCGGCGAAAGTGTTTGTGGAATTTATTTTGAAACTCCTTTTTCATCTTCTCAAACATCCTTCTCAGTCGAGATGGTAGCAACAAGTTGTTAATTTTAATTTTACCCCGAGAGAAGAATTTCTTGGTGGACTAACCTTCCAAGCACCCACGTTCAAAAATAAATGTGTTGAGGGGCAAAAATCTAAGACTCTCTTTTGGAATTATATCGTTCTATCATATAAATATTAGTCCAATTTAGTAATATTGCCGAAGAAAGACATTCCACTCGCAAAATACCCACCCAAAAGAAAACTCATCATTTCTTCATCACGAGGCTAAATTAATTTTCTCCCGTCATCATAAAGACTTGGCTATAGTCAATGATATCAACTTAATTTTTATTATTTATTCAGGCTGTCTCGCTCACACTGAACCACCGAAGGAACTGAGGCACAAAAAATATTCAGAGCATTGTTAATTGAAAATAAGAAATTGTTTTGTTTTTTTGGCAAGAACTCTTTTGGTTTCAATTAACTATTGAACAATAGCCCAGCGTAAAAAGTGATGTCAACCATTGAAATCTTTGTTAGAGCTTTCACTCCAAAATCAACCCCACAAAAACGGTTTTGCACCTATGCAATGATTGACGTGTGTGTGATTTGGAGAGTCAGGTAGCTTCATGCAAAATAAAAAAAATAAATTGAATTTCGACACTTTGCTAACAAAAACAATAGAAATCGGAACTTCTAGTCGTGCTATGGACCAATTCATAAAAGAACAAATAGAAAATGTTGTATATTTTTTTGAAATTCAGTTCAAAAACCTATTCAACAAATTCAAAAAATAATAATAAATAAATAAATGAAACTCGGAAAGCGAAAAAAACAAAGAGGAATATGAAAACGGTTAGACATGAAGAAGGGGTAGAAAAGCGCCCCAGGCTTTCCGAAGTGCTCGAACTCGTGACTTAAGCGGTCCTCAGACTAGAGGTAGCCCAGTTCCAGAAGATCTCAAAATTCTAAATAGCGAGCAATTTTATTGCTTTTTGAGAGCCCAATAAGTCATTCATCTTTAATAATCCAATCCTAATTTTTTCCAAAACATTGTGATTGATAAAAATTAGAGCAGTTAAGCCATATGGCTAAGCTTTAGGTCTGAAGCCTATATTAGATTCTATACCTCAAAAGTACGTTCGCGTCGATTTCTGCTTACTGGTCTTCAACTGATTTAAACCGATTCATAATGCCCAGCGCACAATAACTTTTGTTTGTAAACATGTTTTCGAAGCTTCCTGTGAAAGAGAATGAGATCTAGATCTAGTTAGTCATCTCGCTCTATCTTATAGGCAGTTTCGAAAACATGTTTACAAAACAAAAGTTATTGTGCGTTGGGCATAAATCACTCAAAAGATACCTAAAATAGTTTTAAGAGCAATGGAATTGATTTTCAGTCGAAAATTACTTATCGGCTCATAACCGGTTAATTTATCGGTTCACAACCGATTTGAATCAATTTATGAGTCTCTTAAAACATTGCCCAAAATTCATTTCAGGAGTAATATAACTGAATTTCGAATAAATAGTAGGTGAGATTATGAAGAATCTCACCTAATATTAGTTACCGGTTATGACTCACGTAACCCCTTAACTGTCCTCTCCTGTTCCTTTTCACTAAATGAAGAGAGTAATAAAATTTGACGGTCTTTCACACGAAGTACCCTAGGGGAAATTGGGGCACCACCAAACACGGGGTAGCACCAAACACTAATTTTAATTTCTAAACTATTTGGACTATCTCTACCATTTCTTTAGTGGACAAGCATCCTTATAATGCCTAAAAATTTCTGTAGGTTTTGTCATCAGAAGTCGAATATCTGATTAAAAAAATCACAGTGTTTGGTGCTACCCCGTGTTTGGTGGTGCCCCAGTTTCCCCTACATAGAAAAATATATTTTGTAAAATTGTTCGTAAATGTTTGTGAATTCTAACTGGGAACTTACGAAATACTCGTAAATCGTATAACCCACAAAACAGTTCGTAAAGGTTTGTACTTTTTCACAAACATTATTCGTAACTCGATCACTTAACGAACATTTCTTGTTCCTTCACAAACGTTTGTTCGTAAATGTTTGTAAACCCATAGAAAAATGTTCGTAAAATTTTGTCATTTATCTGTAAATTTTTGCTAGACGAACAAAAATCTACGAAGAAATGTTTGCGTAAAGGAACAAAAATCCTCGTAAAATGCTCAAGTTACCAACAATGTTCATGGGTAAAGTACAAACTTTTACGAACTTTTTTGAAGGTTAGGGGAGACCGGGGAGGTTTGGGACAGGGTTAGTGTGGGACAAGGCGATTTTTTCATTAATTTTTTGAAATAAATGGGATTTAACCATTACTCAATCATAGGAAATGTTAAGATGTATCTTGACTAAAAGAATGGATATCCTCAGTTTTATTGTTTTAATTCTATGAACACTTCCTTAAAAATTGATAAAAATTATATTTTTTGATTTCTCAGTTTTGCTCTTTGTATTTTAAATCAGCGATATAGTATAATCAAAACGTTTTTATCTCATTAGCTAGCAGTGTAATCTGGGAACAAGTAAGTCTTCAGTAGGAATTCACAAACATTTACTTTATGGCCTCTACACATTGGGAGGAATTTTTGTCAAAAATAGCTTTTTTGAAGGAAATTCCCTGCAGCGTTGTGGGGGGAAACGTCAAATTTCTGTCAAAAACGCAATTTTTGACAAAAATTGCTCCCAATGTGTAGACGCCTTTACAAACAATTTTACGAAATATTTTTTACTACTCGAACTCAAAGACAGAGCAGTTATATAATCGTCCATTTTCAAATTATCACACTCGTGTAGCTTAAATGGCAAGAGATATTGACTTCCGGTCTTCGATGACACCCAATATAAAAACAATATCTCTAGACGTCTTTTTTCTTCCCTCACAATCCCTTCCATTGTTTTTTTTCGATTTTTCTCAAATTTGACTCAAGCTTTTTCAATGATTTTCGGATATTCAAACTTACCTATTACCGGAAAATTCTCCATTTTGAATTATTGAAGACAAAAGGTCAATCACTTTGGAGGGCTCATTTTTTAACCGATTTGGTTGAACTTGAATGAAACTTACGTATTTAAATTTCACACCCAGCTGCATCGGTCTTCATCGGTAATAAATCGATTAAGTACTGATTTTTTTTATTTTCAAATGCATGTGATTTATAAATCAATTTGATCGGTATTAGAGCAGTAAAAGCATTAAAAAATCATCGAAAAGCTAATTCACAGAGAGCTCTATATTGTGAGTTCGAGAATTTTGCAAAACTGGTACTCTTTGTCATCTCTTTTTCTGTATAAGATCTAAAAGTTAGTCACTTGTAATTGCCAGGAGGAGACATATAGGGTAAATGTCCTAATTCAAAACCATTTCCAGACGCTTTAACTTTGACAGAAGGTTCAATACATTAAGTTCAATTTTTTCTGAAGAAAATTGCATAAATTTGCTCATTGACTCTTCTAGAATTTACTGTTTAGTGAAAATTCTTTAAATATATTTTGTAAACTTCTTATATACAAGAAAAATACGCGAGTGCAAAATGCTTCTATTGGAAACAAATTAATCCAAATGGAGACAAGGGAAAGTTTCTAATTGGAGACAAACAGTGTAAGTGAAACCGCGGCGAAAGGCTTCCAAAACCTTGTTGAGTTGCTCTAGAGTGCAGGATTTGTTCTTATTCCTGGTCTTTTCTCCTTTCCCATCTAAAACAATAAGAAAATCAGAATCTTCAGAAAAACCCTTTTTGTTCACGAAATAGGTAATTATTTCATTTGAAAACTTCACGTACCGTTAACAATAAAGATTAGCACTTAATTTAACTAAAATTAACCAGTAATATGACATAAATATTAAACAAAACGAATAAACAAGAGTCACTTTATTGTGTTTTTCATAGGAAAACATGGTCGATCTATGAAAAATTCTATGGAGAAAAGATACACTTTAAATTTTTATGAGAAATTAACAAATTAAAATTTGTGAATATGAATGGATATTCGCTTTATTTGTAGCAAAATTAACTAAATAATGAATTTGAGGTATAGAAAATATATAAATATAGTAATTTAGTACAGTATTTATCATGAAAACAGTGACGTTTCCATTTGGAATAGAGAAAAATTTCCATTTGGAGCAAGTTTTGAATTAGCTTAATTTACCCTAACAGAAATCACTATTTTTTAATGCATTAGAATAGTTAAACATTCGTGACAAAGAGGGAAAATAAAACTCAGGTAAAAAATATGAACCATTTTAGTGTTTTTAATTAAACTTGTGCTTTGTAAAATACCCCACTTTCCTCTAGATATTTTTTGCTAAAAATCAATTGATCAAAGCGCAAAGTGCCCCATTGGCTCCATTTGGAGTGACTAAACTAATCAAAACAAGCACACAAATTTCAATGAGACTGCAATCAAAGTTCTGAAGTGTATTGCCGGTATTGTCCAAAACTCTAGTAAATAAACATTGTAGTATAAAACTGTGATAAATCCACTTTGCAATTAAAATGAAATGGAATAATTTTCAGATTGTCACAAAATTAGATAAAAGTGGAAAGACACGGATTGATGCAAATACAAGAGCGGAATTTTGGTACGTATATAAAGGATAAATTTATCTTGGCTGGAAACTTTCAAAACGAACAAGAAACTTTCTTAAAGACACTGGGCGAAAAAAAATGAGGCATTGACTGGAATAATATAATATTTCCTCCACACTAATGAAAATGTGTTTCCAAGTGGAAAGTCTCGAGTGTTGATTCACTGAAAATCAAAGCAAATTCAATTGCAACTTTGGGAAAGAGAACTTTTATACTACTTAATTTTTTTTTTGCAATTTCAGCATCCAATT
The DNA here is from genome assembly GCF_024763615.1 of Phlebotomus papatasi. Lineage (NCBI taxonomy): Eukaryota > Metazoa > Arthropoda > Insecta > Diptera > Psychodidae > Phlebotomus > Phlebotomus papatasi. The sequence continues at coordinate 18,556,550 of NC_077222.1, forward strand.
ATGCTAGATGGAAAATTTTTCTTCATCCTATGAGATAATTCAGAAAATCAATAAAGAAAATTCCTCGACGTGATCCCATTAAATTCTTTCTGTTTAGCTTTGAATAATTCATTGAATTGTATAGCAATAAAAAGGCGCGTTTTTCTTTTGGGAGATAAACGCAAAAATTGATTTAAACTTACCTTGCCAAAGCTACCTTTTCCAATCGCTCTGAGAATCTGGAAGTGATCGAAATTCACTGAAAAAGAGAAAATAAAATAAAATCCTATGTAGACATTTTCATTGGCAAAAAGATTTAATTGGAATGAATATTTGAATTTGGGGAAATGAGAATGGTGAATCAATTTCTATTGTGCCCCGTGAGCAATCCTTCAATATTTGCTGGTGGAAGCAATGTTGGGAAGCAGTTGTGGGAGGAAGAAGCACTTAACTTTGCAAATTGAGAACTGAATAATTCGAGAGGGAAAGTTGGACAAATGCCATTATTTTTTTTTCTTGATAAAGCTAGAGATTTAATCTGGATTTGTGGTATTTGAAGTCGATACACAGTAGACAAATTAAAATTGTATTATTAACTTATTTTAAAAATTCTCTGATGTTATTTAAAAAAAAATAGTATAAATCTCTAAAAAATGAGATTTATGTCTTTTATCCTGTCCAATCTTCGCTTTATTTAGATTATTATTTTTTGTATTAAATTTCTGACTAAAAGTTAATGAGCATTATTCACTATCACTGAGAAAGACAGGGAGTGCGGAACCTTTGAAATGGAGTGCCTTTGAAATTGATATTATTTCAGTGATATAATTGTGGAGCTCAGAGGCAAAATGACACATATCCTATGCTTTAACCATAGGATATGTGTCATTTTGCCTCTGTGCTCCACAATTTAGTTTCATAAACCAATTGTGAGGCTAAATTACATTAGAATAAGCCTTAATTCCTTTAAAAAATAGAATAAAAAAGTCCAGTTTCACAGGTACTTCATTTCAAAAGTGCGCCATATACTATCCCCTATGCTTATGTTGGACAGTTTTTGTAGAGGTTTTAGTGAAATTTATTAACAAATATTTGTTTTACTTTCTAAATGCCTCAAAAATTATTTTTATTATTTCTATAATTATTATAATAAAGTGCATCTGCATTTAAATCATTCACATTTTGCTATAAAAGAAACACTTGTTATTTTGAAGAATTAAAACTAATACCGCTAGTTATACAGCATTTTATACCTCATTTGTAAAATTTTACTTCTGTAAATCATTAAATACACACGAAAAAAATTGCTTTCTATATAAACTCTCTCTGAAAGCTCGTAAAAATTATTTTACGAGCTATTAAAGACATCAAGATGATTATATAGAATAAATATTCAAGATATTTTCTGTTAGGAGATACTGATATTCCAAATTTAAGGAAAGCCTCGAAAAAGACACTGGTTCTGTTGTATCAGATGAACATAAACCCTATAGGAAGCTTTATATTCCGTCGTGTGCTTACACCCAGAGTTCAATTCTACGAAAGTGTCTCGGTTAAAAGGTACATAACTTTTTATTTTCAAAAAAAAAATAAAATAAATGTTGATGTTCGAAAAATTGAAAATTAATTTCGAATTTTCGTACTAAAATTTCTGTGAAATTTACAAAATTCATAAATTAACGGACTAAGTCGCTGATTTTCGAAGAATTCAAATTCAGTTTCGAATTTTGAAACTAAATTCTCGTACAAGGTGGGAAAATTTATGAAATATAACATGAGAAAACTCGCAGAAAAATATTAAATGATTATGAGGGGAATTATAAGGAAATGAGCATGAGCTTTGTACCTTTGATTTTCAACAATAAAGTAAAAACAAGTACATTTTGACACTCGCGAAACTTCGAAATTCGAATAAGAAGTAATTCGGTCACCATGCGGACGTAATGAGAAATAGAAATGTATTTTCTGAAATTCGAAACCAATCTTAGAATTTTTAAACTCTAGCTGGGAATGAAGCTGTTTAATAAAATAAAACAAGAATATTTAAAGCTTTGTTGCTTAGAATTTTCTAACAACTAAGTCAGGACTGAAAAATGTTGACCATCGAAGTCTTTCGAAATTCAAACAGCGTATACTCATCAGCCGAAAGCAGAAGTAAATAAATATTTAATTTTCGAAACTGATTATTGAAGATCAGTTTCGGAATCTCTGGTCCTATAGGGGACAGTACTCTCCCTTCGAACGTTCATGCCTTCGAATAATGTAAATTTTCTTTTATTTTTCCTAAAATACTTAGACTTTTCTAATAAATATTAGTTAGCTTATCATCAATTATTGATAATTACACAATGTGTAAGTCTCTTAGGAAAAATAAAGGAAAATTCATATTATTCGAAGGCATGAATGTTTAAAGGGAGAGTACTTTCCCATAGTGTTTTTTTTATTTAAACGAAAGTAATGCTCTATTATAAGACGAGTAGGTATTAAGGACAAATTGTATTTTTTTATTTTGCAACTTTAACGTATTTTTAATTTTTGAAATTTTATTTCTTTCTGTTGAATTGTTTCTGCAATAGCGGTGTACACAGAGCATAAACTTTTAAAATTGCTATTTAAAGTTCTTAATATTGAATTGTAAAAGTTCTGCCTTGTAATTATTAATATTTATAAAATCATTGTATATTCATTTAGTTTTTTCTTAAGAAAAATCATTGTAAAAATCATTTTGTAGTGCTTTCATCCAGAAACACTTTTTTTAAAATAACAAAAAGTATTTTTTATTTTCTTTAAAAAAATACAAAAAAAAAACAAATTCTGTAATATAAATCTTGTTTTCACATTTTTTTAGTTCGATTTATAAAAAGTTTATAAAAAGAATAAAATCCGTATGTAGGGGAGACCGGGTCAGAACTGGCCAGAAGACAGTATAGAGTAGGATGTTATTGTTTATCTTAGTAAGAAAATTGAGGAAACCATAATTTATTCAAAATAAACAGCTCCCTTCTTATTCATTGATATATTTATCAGCCTGATACAAACAAAACCTGATACAAATTTTTGAAAAAATTAAAAAATCCATTTTCTGTCTGAATGAGCCCTTGTCTCTTCTAATGTAATATTTTTTATAAATACTATAGGTTTCCGAGTTTTTCCATTGTCTGTATCTTGAAATGCTCTGAATTTTTTGAACGGTTTTATTTTAACTATATAACTTTATGTTAACAGTAACCATTACTTATCACATTTGCGATGAGAGTCATTTTAAACAGAAGAACTCATTATCGTTCAGCCTGATTTAGGGAATCTTAAGAGTTAAATGATGTAAGAAACTCATTTTATTTCTAAATTTCAAAAAACACAATTACTATGTACATTGTAATGTTTGACTTAATAAATCACATTTCATTCATAATTGAGAGAACTTCAATATTGGAAACTTTAATGGTCCAGGAAGCTATACGTATTAGGTGAGATTCTTAACAATCTCACCTACTATAATCCTAACAAAATTTCATGTCGTCCGATCGCGCTCAAACTTGGCCAAAATGTGTTTCGCCACTTCCTGATCACGAATATATAGGGGGCTAAGTTACGTTCCCGGCCGGCCGGCCGGCCGGCCGTCCGGCCGTCCGGCCGCTCTTTGGAGCTTAATAGCTCCTAAACTAAAAAAGATTTCGACTTGCGGTTTTCGGCAAAGGTTAAATATCGTATGAAAATTGCAACTTGGTGCATTGACCCCCCACCCCCCACCCCTCCTTCCGCCATTTTGAAAACCCCCCTTTTTTTGTTTTCTCAATAGCTCCGCCCCTATGGCATCGAGTGGGCTCAAATTTTAGTATGTTATAGCTGGGCCTTAGAGCTTTCCATCAGTACCAAACTTAAGGTCCCCCGACCCCCCTGACCCGAGCTATAAGGGTCCAAAAAAATTTTCTTAAAATGGCTATAACTCCGGTTCTAATTGTCAGAATTTAAAAAGTAAGGGCTTTTTGGAAAGCTCTCGTGAAATGCCACTTCCCGTTCTAACATCGCAAGTTCATAAAAGCACCGCTAGGGGCGCTTTTTTTAAAAAGAAAATTTTTAAATCTTAAAAGTTAAATAACTCAAAAATTCCTTATGCAATCGGGCTGAAATTTTAGTATGTTGTAGCCGTTGATTATACCTATCAAACAAAAAAACCTTAAGTCGATCCATAACCCCTGACCCGAGCTATAAGGGGTCAAAGTTCGAACATTGACCGGCCTCTATCTCCGGTTCTAATTAACATAGCGACATAAATTTTACCTTTTTGGTTTCGTCTCGATGAGCACTTTCAGATGGAAGTTCAAAAAGTCACCACAGGTGGCGCTGTGATAGCGTCAAAATTCATCGAAATTCAAAGTCACTTTTCTCAAAAACGGCATTGTGCAAGTTAATGAAATTTTAGTATGTTGTAGTCCAGTCTAGGACGTTTCCAAAATGGTGCGTATGCGCGCTGTGGTTTCAATAGAACCGGAGATATGAGGGGTCAAAGTTCACGAAATTCAAAAAATCATATCTCCGGTTCTATGTGACCGATTTTGATGAATGAGGGCTTAAACGAAAGATCTCACCAAATGCTACAACTTTCTAGAATATTTGAACTTCGTGGGACCAACACCAGGGGCGCCACAGTCGAAAAACCAATTTCAATATCACATAACCTCAATTATCTCGACTGTCGCTGAACCGATTTTGATGATTACTTCGACATAATTGTAGAGCACATTTGTCTCTACATTTCGTCCATACATCATTTTCCACTCAGACTACGCTATCACTCCGATTTTGCCGTTTAAGTGTGAAAAAATGGATTTTTCCCATAATAACGCTTTGAAATCACTCAGATGCCAATTTGACTGCCTCTACTCCACAAAGACACTTAAAATAGGGGTTTAAATGGAAAGTCCCACAAAATACAACAATTCTTTGATATAGTTGAAGTTCAACAAATGACTACTTGGGGCACACTGGATGAAAAAACGAGTTAAGAAACAAAAAACCTCGCTTATCTTGGCTTCTGAGTAATCGATTAGATCAAGTTCTACGGCAAAATTATAGAGAACATTCTGGTCTACATTTCACCCATATAACACTTTTCTGTCAGTTCATCCAAATCCTTGATATTTTGGTTTAAATACAAAATTTGTATAATTTCACGAATTTGATTCAAGATAACTGAATGGCGTCTCCCAACTTCAGCTCCAAATCGAATTTGCATGCACTCCGAGTTAGCTCACGTTAAGAATCTCACCTACATAAGCCGGTTAGGATTATCTGTCCCTTTTAGGTGAGATTCTTAACAATCTCACTTACTATAATCCTAACAAAATTTCATGTCGTCCGATCGCGCTCAAACTTGGCCAAAATGTGTTTCGCCACTTCCTGATTCCGAATATATATGTGGCTAAGTTACGTTCCCGGCCGGCCGGCCGGCCGCTCTTTGGAGCTTAATAGCTCCTAAACTAAAAAAGATATCGACTTGCGGTTTTCGGCAAAGGTTATATATCGGGTGAAAATTGCAACTTGGTGCATAGACCCCCCACCCCGCACCCCTCCTTCCGCCATTTTGAAGACCCCCCTTTTTTTGTTTTCTCAATAGCTCCGCCCCTATGGCATTCAGCGGACTCAAATTTTAGTATGTTATAGCTGGGCCTTAGACCTTTCCATCAATACCAAACTTAAGATCCCCCGACCCCCCTGACCCGAGCTATAAGGGTCCAAAAAAAATTTCTTAAAATGGCCATTACTCCGGTGCTAATTGTCAGAATTTAAAAAGTGAGGGCTTTTTGGAAAGCTCTCGTGAAATGCCACTTCCCCTTCTAACATCACAAGTTCATAAAACCACCGCTAGGGGCGCTTTTTTTAAAAAGAAAATTTTTAAATCTTAAAAGTTAAATAACTCAAAAATTCCATTGTGCATCGGGCTGAAATTTTAGTATGTTGTAGCCGTTGATTATACCTATCAAACAAAAAAAACCTTAAGTCGATCTAAAACCCCTGACCCGAGCTATAAGGGGTCAAAGTTCGAACATTGACCGGCCTCTATCTCCGGTTCTAATTAACATAGCGACCTAAATTTTACCTTTTTGGTTTCGTATCGATGAGTACTTTCAGATGGAAGTTCAAAAAGTCACCATAGGTGGCGCTGTGATAGCGTCAAAATTCATCGAAATTCAAAGTCACTTTTCTCAAAAACGGCATTGTGCAAGTTAATGAAATTTTAGTATGTTGTAGTCCAGTCTAGGACGTTTCCAAAATGGTGCGTATGTGCGCTGTGGTTTCAATAGAACCGGAGATATGAGGGGTCAAAGTTCACGAAATTCAAAAAATCATATCTCCGGTTCTATGTGACCGATTTTGATGAGTGAGGGCTTAAACGAAAGATCTCACCAAATGCTACAACTTTCTAGAATATTTGAACTTCGTGGGACCAACACCAGGGGCGCCACAGTCGAAAAACCAATTTCAATATCACATAACGTCAATTATCTCGACTGTCGCTGAACCGATTTTGATGATTACTTCAACATAATTGTAGAGGACATTTGTCTCTACATTTCGTCCATACATCATTTTCCGCTCAGACTACGCTATCACTCCGATTTTGCCGTTTAAGTGTAAAAAAATTGATTTTTCCCATAATAACGCTTTGAAATCACTCAGATGCCAATTTGACTGTCTCTACTCCACCAAGACACTTAAAATAGGGTTTTAAATGGAAAGTCCCACAAAAGACAACAATTCTTTGATATAGTTGAAGTTCAACAAATGACTACTCGGGGAACTCTGGATGAAAAAACGAGTTAAGAAACAAAAAACCTCGCTTATCTTGGCTTCTGAGTAATCGATGAGATCATGTTCTATGGGAAAATTATAGACAACATTCTGGTCTACATTTCACCCATATATCACTTTTCTGCCAGTTCATCCAAATCCTTGATATTTTGGTTTAAATACAAAATTTGCATAATTTCACGAATTTGATTCAAGATAACTGAATGGCGTCTCCCAACTTCAGCTCTAAATCGAATTTGCATGCACTCCGAGTTAGCTCACGTTAAGAATCTCACCTACATAAGCCGGTTAGGATTATCTGTCCCTTTTCTAAAATATTTATAAATCTATAAATTACTTTTAATTTGATCCTATGACGCAAAAAAATATTTATTTCAGTAATCAATGAAAATGATGAGTTATTTGAATTTCAGCCAAAATGAAATAGCTTCAAAATATCGCGGAAAATTATTCACAAACTTCCGCGAAATTCGGTTGTTATGAAATAGTTTATAACAAATTTTAATACTATTTATTAAAATCCTCTTGGTGTAAATAATCGCACTGACTAAATCCATGCGAATGCTTCACATTCACTTCAATCTCCTATTCACAGGCGACATAGGCTTTCCTACATAATCTATTCGTGTTGCCTGAAGTGTATGGAAATTACGGCTAAAACAATAGTTCACATTCAAATCAATTTATTGTGTTACGAAGGCAAAGTCGTTATTCAGATAGATACAAATACATCGTAAATTAAGCCGCTATATCAATAATTCCGAACAATATACATTTTGGAGTATACATCATTTCATTCAACGATATTGGAGAATTTATAGTTGATTTTATGTGAAGCAAATTCAGTAAATTTTGATGGTGCTAAAGGACTTTTCAGGTCACTGTAATTTGTCAATATTGATGGTTTTGCTGTCAGAAACATTTTATACGGGCTTATGGGTATTATAAATAATTATACTAACAATTTCGATACACCTCAGTGAATTTTGAATTTGAGCTTTTTGCCACATTTTCTGCAACTTTAGTTTTATAGTCAAAGTTGTCGTTTTAGTGCATACTATATTGACTCATAATCTGTTTTATATTATCCGAAAACCACAGTTTAACCATAGATTTTCCACCCCTGTGGCTCCACAATAGACCAGCCCCCACTTTGGACTACAGTCTTCCGCATCGAATATTGCAGAGAGAAACCTTAAATTTCAATCAATATTGATTTTCTATATCTCCTTTGAGAAAGTCTCTGTAATACCACAGAACAAAGATCCGTGACCAATTCTAGCTTTCATGAGATAGATAAGTATTACCTCGCCAGAAAACTGAGATGAAAAGATTGGATAAATCAATTTTGTAGATAGGAAAAAGTTCCAAGTGCCTTTTTAAAATTGTTTGGGCTATTGAAAAATTAGAAAGTAATGCCTAATCTCGGAAATTCGTACGGTCAAGTGTGCTAATCCGGGCGCTTCGCTATCTGGATCATTTATGACTAATCCACTTAAAATAATATTTTTATTTCCGTAATATAGTCACTACAGTAACATAATATAACTATTCAAGTTTGAGAAAGGGCAAAAAAAACATTTTTATCCATTAAATCGTAATCGACTCATTTCAAACATGTGCCAGCTAGGTTCTTCACTAAAAATTTTCTAGCAGTGGTTTTTTTTTTCTTGTGAAAAAAATATTATAAATCCAAAGGTTTAATTAAAAGTGAATTAGCGAAAAGGCGACCCAGTTAGTGCATGCTGACTTATTTCAGTATTATCATTATTTTATAAATTTTCTTTAATATTTGTGATATTTTTTTAAATTACATTTCTGAATGAAACAATGAATAATTCTATGGATTTAGAAGAAGTAAAAAAGAATTTCATCAGTCCAAAAACAAGCGTTTAAGTAGCACTCTTCGGAAAACGATCCTGTTACCCCACCTTACTATATTTGTTGATAAAATATATTAATCATGAATTAAGGAAAATGTGTATTTAACTTTGACTTTAAAAAAACTAAAAAGTGAACTTTGTGAAGAAAAAACATCTATTTTGTGGGGGTCAGGAAAATCTAGAAAACGCAATCTCTTACGATTCGACTTATAGGCCAGTAAGAACTCAACATTCAGCTATCGCAGGTTACCCGGGTCAGACAAAGCAAGTTAGGTAAATAAGCTTTGTCCAAGTTCATAAAATAAGTCCTTAATAAGTTCTTACAAAGTACTTATTACGGCATTCTTTAAGAAATGAGTGACATCTAGCAGCAAAAAGTGTAAAGTGCAATAATCAAGAATGGAGAAATCTGTAGGTCGTTGGGAAGAAACAATCACTCAGGGAAACACATCAATTATCTCCAGAGCTTTCGGCTCGGTCTTCAAGCTTTCATCAGTGTCTTGCAATTTTTCTCTAAACGCCCAAATAGAGTCAGGGTGGTCCTCGAACATATTTAGCTTGTAACATTTGCCAGTAATCAATTAGTACTATCGATTTTAGAGGTTCTTTGCATAAATTTCCTCGGCCTTATTCATTACTATCAAATTTTACATGCTAAGTATTTTCGAGGATCAGCCTGACCGTGGTGTCACATATAACCATATAAGATTAATATTAATATTAAGAAAAGCCGGAGAGAGAGGTATATAGTATGCAAAATTTTAAATGGAATATCACGTGTGTTAGAAAGAGTACACTCTATTGGAGTAATACGATGTGTGAAATATTACTGTTCATATTAATTGCTTTCTGAATCGTATTACAGGCAATCCGAGCAATTTTCCATGCGTGCCAACTGTGATTCGGTCAGTTTTCGAGCGAAACACAAGAAAGAGGCAAAATAAAGCACTTGCTATACTTTGTTGGCATTCTCGCAGTTTAGAAAGTATTAATCTTAATATTAATCTTATATGTGACTTGGTTATGAGTCTGGAACCTAATGACCATGGCAAATCGTTTTATCTTGCCTCTCTCTCACATTTTCCCTCTGTGTACAAAGTTGGCAACAATACAATAGCTCCAAGTTATTTTGCAATCACTAATCTGTGATCTAAAATTGTTTCAACTCTAAACTGGATTACACTTAGGGTATAACATTTGATACATGCCATGTGGAAGTTTCAATATTACAATATATGAGAGAGAAAATGCGGGAAAGTCTTCTTCAATCCCCCATAGAAATTTTGATACAGATGAATTATTGACTGAGTCGCATCTCTGATCCGACTGAAATCATCCAAATAAAACGAAACACTCAGCTATTTTTCATACAATTTTTTTTTTCTGACACATTCACTTTTCTTGAAGTTTTCACGGTAGAAAAAACAGCATTTCCAGCAGAAAACTCCATGTTAGATCCAAACACCAGATTGAACAAATGATCTCGACAAATTTGAAAATGGAAAGAACGCAGTAAAGATATTGGATAGCAAATGAGCATCTCATTGCTTTATTAGATTTTCCATTTCGTTTATTCTACGTATATGTAGGTTTTTCTTCTCTTGGTAGTTGCACCAGATATGAAGAAGATATTTGCTCTTGGTAAATAGAGATTCATCGATTTCCATCCTATCTAACATATTCTGTAACAATCTTTCCTCCCCCTTCTTCGGCAATTTAATGCGATGCGCCGACAAATCCAGAAGAATCTCTTGAGATATAGTGGCTAAATTATCATTAAATTGTTCAAGCAATTTACCAAGCCGGTTGGAGAATTTCACTGATGAGTTGGGAAATCAATTTTCCTCACACGCTGCATATTTAATTGGACAATATGTTATTCTGTCGCATGGGTCTTTGTATATCATCCTTCAACAGGGAGTGACGGTGTAATCAAACATTCACTGTTGATGGTAGAATGTCACAAACTCTGTCACATACTAACTTTTCCCTCTAGGATTGGAGATGTGAGACATTTTCCTCAATGATAGTGATGGAAAAGGAAAGTCAAGGGGTGAATGACTTTATTAAGAATTACTTAAACGAACTTTACATGTTTAAGGGGTCCTCCCTTAATATGCATATTGATAGGAGCGTTCCGGTCTTGGACGTTAAGATCATTGACTCAACTGTTAGAACGTCTTCAGACTAGAGGTTTAGCCTAGTTTCTGAAGGTCTCGAAATCCTAAATAGCGAGCAATTTCGTTGCTTTTTAAGAGCCTAATAGGTCATTCATCTTTAATAATCCAATCCTAAGTTAAATTTTTCCAAAAAATCGTGATTGATAAGAAATTACAGAAGGTAAGCCATTTGGCTAAGCCTTAGGTCTGAAGCCCGTATTACAATTACAAGTTTAAATCCCACCCGATACATCCCGTCCGATCAGATAAGCGTAAATTAAAGCCTAAATTAACCCCTATATTTCATACCTTACTTTTAAAGTCGTTTTCAGACTAGAAGGAATTTAAATTTTTTTAAAAAAAATTCCTCTGTCATTGTAGGCAGAAACATCTAAAATTTTTTAAATGGGAAATTTTTCACAAATAATAATAATAATAATGCTGGCACAACATTCCATGAAGGAACTAAGCTTTCCCGCAAGGGGATTTCTAGACATGCATTATTATTTTTTCTTGTACGGGATGAGGTTGTCAGTGCCATGCCCGTGGGATCAAGTACAGTGAAGCTCACTGGATGCAATCCGAACACCTTTAACGCCAGAAAAATCCCTGGTGACCTAAAGGAGATTCGAACCCGGGACACTTGCATCATAGAGCGAGTGCTCTACCACTTGACCCATTGAGTGCCCTAACTTTTTTGACAAAAATCCAAGATAATATCATTTGGAAAATATACGTTATACTCTCACTATTTGAACCTCTTTTCCTCAAAGGCTAAAATGAGTATAAATATTTCCAATCTGAATATATAATGTATAAAATTATCAAAATGGAAGGGTGCATCACAGTAAATTTATAATAACTTTAAATGCTAGTTCCATTAAATTGTAAAACATTAATTGTAATAATATATTCAGAATTTAAGAGTGTAATTTTAATTGAATCCGCAATGTAAACCTAGAATAAATAAATTTACTTAAATTTAGAGTTAGGCTTTATCACATGTTGTAAAGCTAAAATAAGTAAGTACTTAAAATATATTTTTGAAAACATCAAAGATTTAAAATTCTGAATTAAGAGAAGTTGCCACGGATTGTTAGGTAATTAAAACAAAATCGGAAATTTTTAATGCATAAAAAAAGTGAAATGGTCTTCGAAATGAAAAAAAGAAATTATGAATTTATTTTCTTAAATTTACAATATAAGTTTAAAGTTTAGTTTTAGGTATTAAATATAATTTAAACCAAAATACATAATTTTCTGTCTAATTTGGAAGATTTTATTGATGATTTCCGTTTTTGAAATTCAATAAATTTGATGTGTTTAAAATAATATGTTTTTACTTGCATGCAAATTTGCTTTAAAATGCCGATTATAGGCCTTAGGATTTATCTTGAGGATTATATGAGATTACCAATCTGAATTCTGCTATCATATTGTCACTTTTCGAGCTTCCTTTCTCTTAAATTTTCGTTAAATTGGTATTCCATATTTATTTATTTTTTATATTTTTATATGGTACAGTATTTTATTCAACTATTAAAGATTTTCAGATTAAAGGATTAGGTGATATAATGCTAATAGTACAAAGCGTATTTCGTAGTGTGTGTAGTATCCAAAGAAAAGCTTATTAATTTATTTTATTATTTAATCAGGAAAAATAAAATTAATGGGTCTTACTTTGTGCTAGTATATTGAATTAATTACTTACTACTCGATCTTGAATATTGTTTAATTGACATTTAAAAACTCGAAAATTGCTAAAACTAAATTTATTCCACGTTCGAGATAAACAACGATTTTATATTAGAAAGCTTAAACCTTGAAAGTGTCCTTTCGGTATAAATATTAAAAGTTTTTAAATAAAAAAAACAAAAATAAGTATTCTTTTATTATTAAGTTCCTGGAATTGACATTCTCAACATTCAGTCATTCAGAAAGTTCAAATGAAGCTCTTGGGATAATTTTGGTGGTATGAAGTGCCTTTTGTTTTGCTTGTAAAATGTTTATGCAAAATTCCCCAAATTGATGGAAAGCTCTGTCCTCTGGGAAAAGTGTATAAGTCTTCGACTGGATGTCACATTGGACAGCCCCTTGAATGGTGAAGGCACAAAGTGGAAAAGTTGCTAATGGAAGTAACACAAGTTGATGACATTCTTCTTGTGGTGCTCCACAAGACATTCAATGATGTGTATGTCGAGTGAACAATATAAAAGTTCTTCATGGGCCCAAAGAGTAGATACTTTCACCTCTCAAAATGAGGAAGGGCTTTTTGGTCGGTGAGGAAGACTCTTTTTTTTTGTCACCCTTATATGAGCACACTTCTGATGTGAGTTTAAACAAACTGCCAGTGGCAGTAATCTCTAAGTACTTCACCCTACAATCCCTCATCACACTTGCGAAATTGAGCGTTTCAGCACAACATTCCACCCACTTTGGAGGCATGGTCCCAAACCGCCCTCTGATATGGCATCTCTATGAGAATTCCACAAATTCATTCCGGCAGACCCATTTCCATCTCCAGAGAGCAGTTCATGCACATGAGATTCGTATTGTCGCTAGCTATCCAAGGGTGCTCTCTGGCACAAAATACACATCTCCCTGCTTCCCTTTCGACATCAACATCAACAGTACAAATATACGAGCAGAATAGCATCAATTTACACTCTTTTATTCCACATCTATACACTAACCTAACCTAAGGCGTGGGTTGGAAAAAAAAGAAGGGTTCTTTTGCATAATACGAAAAGGGAAAGCTTTCGGAAGCTCTACACGTACTCCAAAAGGCAAAAGGTAACAGACAGAACAGGAAGAAAAAACGGTGGATATTAATAAACAAGAGCGTGTCATGAGATATAATGTAACCAATACATTTCAATTTTGAGGAATGAAAAGAAAGTGCGTGAGGTATTTTTCTTCGTTCCATTTTTCCACTGCGTTATTTAAGAGTGTCTCGTTTTTTTCATTGCTCGAACTCTACCGAGAGAGCAGAATGTATAATCCCTGGATCTTTGAATATTTTGAAATGCATCTCTATCCCTCACATATTTCTCCGTCTCGGGAGTCATATTTTGAATAAGTTTGGAGAATCTGACGTTTATAAATATATTCATTTCTACACTGGAAGAAATCCGAAAAAGTTAAAATAACATTTCGGAAATGTTTATTTGTTAGGGGTTAAAGTTACCCTTTTTCGTATTAATTTTACCCTTAGAAAGATGTAAAATTAACATTAAAAAATGTTGATATATAATATTTTTACACCCAAAAAGTGTTAAAGTTATGAGGAAAAAATGTTGTATTCATTCAACCATTCAACCGTCGACGTGCAGTGCAACCGTTACCAGAACTAGAGGTCTAAGGCACAAAATAGACTCAGTCCGATCCTTGAGAATATTCAGCCTGTAAAATTTGACAGTAAAGGATTAGGTAAAAGAAATTTATGCACAGGACCTCTAATCTATGATCCTAAGCCCTCAGTGTATGATAATTTTAGAAAAAATTCTTAATGCCAAATTTTACACAGTAAATATTCTCGAAGATTTAACCCATAACGCTAGGGATATATATAGAATTGAAATTTCAGATAATCCGGGTAATCCTTTTTATAATTTGATTTTCACATCATTAGCATTATCCTTATTTTTCTCATATCCCTCTATAATTTATATATCATCGGTTCATTTGACATTTTTCGAATTTAATTCGGATTTCAATTATTCCCACCCGATGAAGTTTTTAATTAGTTACCATTTTAAGGACGATTGGTCACCAGTGACCTAAAAATGAAATTTTCCTACGGTCTTCTATGCTTTGCCCTGAAAAGGCAGAAAAGGTTTATTTCTGACCTTTAATTTTTTACCAACTCATCCTTAAAAGGTTAAAGCGTTACGTCGAATCTTGTGAAAGAGCAGTTTCGTAAGATATTTAAAAATAATTTTTAGACTTAGCGTTTAAACAAGGGAAAGGATCCCTAGGAAACTGTATGAGCGGAATTCCGAGACGGTGTTCCTGGACAAAATGACATCACATTGTGGAAAAACTCCTTAAATCCCTGGTGGTGCTATGACGTTTTCGGGAATATGACCCTGGATCTGGATCGTATAAAACAAGCCTCTGGCAAGTTGACTTTTTTGTTATGAAATGATGAGATGTTGTGCAGAAATCCTTGTTTCTAAAACTCAGGCTATCACACACTGAGATCTTAAGACCATCGATTACAAGTGCTTTGCCTACATTTCCTTTACCTAATCCTTTCAAATTTTATCACAAGGATCACCCAATTTGGATCCTAATGTGCTGGACCTACCTATGACTAAAGAAGAGAAACGGAATAACGTAATTATAATCAAAATAAGGATTAGACTGCATTTCCAGCCATTTCCCATTAATAAGACGCCTCTCAGCTTAAGTCATCAGTCTATCTAAGCCCGTCTTCAGACTAGATTAGCCCAGTTCCCGAGGGTCTCAAAACCTTAAACAACAACCAATTTTATTGATTTTTTAAAATGTAATAGGTCATTTGCCCTTAATAATCCAATATTAAGACAAAATTTAAAAAAAAATCTTGACTGACAAGATATTAGAGAAGTTAAGCCATATGACTAAGCGTTAGGTCTGAAGCCCGTATAAGGCATAAGGCGACTTAAGTAAATAAGTTACCGCAAATTTTCGATTAAAAGCTTAATTCGGTTCTCAAAGGTATCAAATTTCTAAGAAATAATCAAAAAAGTTGAATTGTTTTTAGGTAAATGGTCCTTAAAATACAATTGTAGGGCAAAATATTCTAAATTTAAAATTAAAATTTTGTTTTAATAAATTCTAAAACTTAGGGTAAGTGTGCCAAATTTCGGCATAGTTGCATGCAACCGCCAGAGTCTCAAGTTTGAAATGTAATATATTTAAAAGAAATTGATTTTTTTGTTACTTTTTAATAAGGAGTATTTCTTCGTATCTTGTAGACAGTTTATCGTCTTTATTTTTTCTAAATTCATTCTTAATCATTTTTAAAGAGAATAAAAATGTAGACATAACATTGGTGCCCTATTTCGGCCACCTTCATTTTCATAGTTCCGTGCCCTCCCGGAATTCTTTCAATGTCTTTTTCAGGTCATCGTGCTCGTCGAAGCGACATTTTTTGTTATTTTTTTGCATTGTATATTCTCTAGAGTATGCAAAACTCTAGAATTACTAAAAAAATTTCCTAAAAATTAGAAAAATTAAGCCATACGGCTAAACCTATAAGTTTATAAGTCTGCAGTCCATATAAGTCTTCGAATTTTTGTGCTTAGCTCTTATCCAAAACCAGATTTATTTACACAGTAAAAAAATGTGTAAAATTTTACTACTATTATAGTGCAAAATCGACCATTTTAGTTGTTTAATTTAAATATGTTTAAAAAATGCACAATAATTTGGTAATTTATTGTCACGTGATTAAAAATTACCACTATTATAGTTGAAAAATTTTCAGCAACGTTGTTTAATTTGAAAATGTGTAAATTTTTAACACTATAATAGTGCGAAATCAGATAAATTAATTATTTAATTGCGATTTGTGTAAAATTTCTCACTATTATAGTCATAAAAAATTTTCAACAATGTTTTATAATTTAAACTGTCGAAAAATTCTAAAAATTACCACTATTATGGTATTAATATAGTTTTTCACATTATTATAGTTTGAAAAATACACAACTTTATGGTATTTTTTGTCACATGATCAAAAATTAACACTATTATAGTTTGATCATAATTTTTCACACTATTATAGTGTGAAGCCTTGTGTATTTCAACCAAATTTGTTGAATTTTTAAACAAAAGTTGTGTAAAAATTGTTGAATTTCCATTTAAGACATATACTTCAGTCGAGATGCTTTTCATTGGGCAAAAGTCATATAGAACATCAAATACTTATATGCATAATAAGTATTTCGTGAAGATTCAAGCATCAGATGTAATTATCTCGCATTTGGGAGGATCCCGAGTACAGGAAAAAACAATGCAAATGTCTAAAAAGACAAAAAAAAATAAAATAAATGAAATGATATGAAAATTGAACAATTTTTGAGTTTACACATAAAAATTCAACAATTTTTACATTCAACAACTCCAAATTCAACAACTTGAAATTCAACAACTTTAAATTAAACAATTTTAAATTAAACATTTTTCACAAATTTAACAGTATAATAGTGGTGTGAAAGATTACACACTATAATAGTGTTAATTTTTTTTACTGTGTAGACTATGGCTTAAGCTTTAAGTCTTAGTCATAAGACTCTAGTCCAAAAAGCGTATAAAAGCCCTAAATGAGAAAACTGTTGAAAGATCTTTGTTTAATAATTAATTTCGTATCGATTTTCATTTGGAGAATTTGGGAGAACGAAGTGACGCAAAAAGAACGTCTACATAAAATGATCACTCATGGTGAGGTTATCGAAAACAAGAAGTCGATATTTCCTACCGTTCAACCTGCAGACAGTTAGAAAAATTAAAATGCCCACGAGTGTTACGTTACTGTTCTTAAAACTTGCTTAAATATCTAAATTCATCAAGTTTACTTAAATATGCACACTTTTATATTGACTTAGGATTAACTTCCACTTCCAGGAAATAACTAAGCAGTCATGAATGCAAGCATTCCGCGAAATGTTCTGCACTTGGTCACTCAAATTTTTTTTTTAACACACTCCCCTCATTTTTTTCCACACCCTCTAGCATTCATATTCTGCCAGAGAACATTTTCCTCCTATTTTATCAACAGAGGCGGAAATGCTGATAAATTGCACTCTGAAGAATTTTCCAACGCGTCAACTCGGTGGTTAAAATCAATTTTTTTGTTGTACCAGAAAAGTATGGTTTGAAAGAAGATAAGATATGTCATGGAAAAGTGTCAGTTTTCTGGATTTTACAAGATATTTGTTCCCATTCTCAGACACTTCTAAAAGTAGTCTTTCGGCTTAATGGATAAAAATTGAAGCACATGTCTTAAAGTTTGGTGCAAAAATATTTTATCAGTTTGTCTGATTGAGAAAGTTACGCCAAAATGCCTCAACAAGCTTCTTTTGTGTGACTTCTTGTTGTAGAACTTTTGAATTTCATCCCAAAAACTAACGTAGGTTTATGAGAGAATTATAAACTTTATATATGCATAATAAAATCTTGTTTAATTAGCTCGCGGAAATTTCATCTTTCCACCGAAACACGGAAGTCGTGTTTGAGATTGGATTTTTATCAAATTGCTTTGAGCTCATAATAAATGTTTAATTACTCAACAAGCTTATTCAATTTCATGTTATTGTCAGCTTTTGTTTCACAATGACAATTTTTATTGTAAATTGTAAAATATCTTTTCCAATTATAAAATATGAAATCCGATTTTAGTTGGATTTCGATAGCGTCGCTGAATTAGCAATTACGAAACAAATTATATATTAATGGGAAATTGAACAGCGATCGACATCATGCATAACTTTTGATTGAAAGGTGTATAAAGCTCCCTACAAACACGAGATAAAATGTATAATTATTACTTTTAATTATTTAATTTCATATAGGATTTTTTGTTTTTTTTCGTAAATGCTTGTAATGTTAAATGGTTGGAAAAAAACAAGAACAAATATTTGAAAAAGAACAAGAAAATGCTCGTCAAACGATCGTATTACGAACAATGTTTGTGAAAAATTACAAACTTTTACGAAACTTCTTATAGGTTAAACGATTTACGAGTCTTTAATTTCTCTAATGTCTCGCAGTAATTAATCAATTTAATCAGATCAAAAATTAAATTAGCTCATTAAGGCATCAGACACATCTCAAAATCTGTCAAATCAAATTTTACGGTATTTTTTAAAGCTTTTGAATGTATCAATCCAAATCTTTCGTACTCTCCTCATTTTTCGAATATCGAAACAAATTGGTTTTAGTTAAATTCAATTTTGAGTGGGAAGGGCTAGTGTCAAATTACACAAGACATTTTTACAAGACATTTGAGATAAAAAAGGATGTGAATTTTGATTTAATGAAATTTTCATAACCTATAAGTTTTACTATAGGTATAAAAATGAATTTTGTTAATAAATAAATCAATTACTTAATAAGATTAGAATATTTGTATCTTTCAAAATGTCTTGGTAAGGGAATGCATGTCTCTCCTCATTTTAATATTTATTATTATTTTATATTATTTTCAAAAATACAATTATAAGATCACTGTAGTAGGGTGGAATCACCACTTCTCGCCAGTGCCCCACTTTTCGCCACTTATAATGAAATCGCTATTTTTCGCGATTTATGAAATAAATGAACCGCAAAGTTACTTGTATTTTTACTGCTGCTACGTATAGAGTCGAAAAATAGTAATTATTCGTTTTGAATTTACGATTTTGAGCATTTTTAAGAGCAAAATTTTAAGCAAGTGCATCGAATCCAATATTTCTTACCCAATATACTAAGTGTCATCAAATTTTCTCTAAGCAAAATGTATCTTTTTGGATAGATAATTTGTCTATTGAATCTTTAATTACACTTGTGAAATAGATAAAATTTGTATTTAGTTAATTAATATTTCATTTTATATTATATTTATATAAAAATGAGGCATGGCGAAAAGTGGTGATATATTTGAATGATTTTACCACCTGTCGCCATCTCTTTTCAATAGGCGACGTTAACTTCACTTCATAGATTCTTAGTTGTCAAATATGGATTGTTTACTTTCTGCAATAGTTCAATAGTTTGATTTCTCAAATAAAAGCTAAGTAAAATCATTTAAAATGAGTAATATTAGGGTGATCATGAGGAAAGAGAAATACTGAATGTATTCTTTACATCATATTGCCCAATATAGTTGAATTTGAACCTTTCCAAGTGGGTGGCGAAAAGTGGTTACAGAACTGGCGAAAAGTGGTAAGAAGTGGCATCGAAGTGGTTATTTTTTCATTGTTAATAAAAATCAGTTTTTTAAGGAGTCTAGAGTTAAATTGGAGGACCATTATTTTCACGAATCTTCAGCTAATAAATTTAAGTAACTTTGTGTTAAATTTGAGTTATCTTGTAATAGGAGTTCAAAAGTTATAATAAAATTAATTCCCGTTTTTCCTAAACATGGCGATAAGTGGTTACTCCACCCTATAAGATAGTTAGATTTGCATAATTTTTATAGGATTTAATCAACAAAATGAACAATAAATTGATTTCCAAGCTTTTAATATTATTGAGAATTAAATTGGTTTGAGATATAGTGGCATCTACACACTAGAGAAATTATGTTCATATATGACAATTTTTCCTACATTAGCATTGGTAATTTGCTTTAATATGGACATAATTTTATCGAGTGTGTAGAACCCCTAAAGCTTCTACAAAATTCATAATTGATGAGTAATCACATAGGTTAATTCATTTCTTTTCCCAAAATTTATTATTTTTAATTGAATTTAATTGAAATGCTTCTTTAAAATTCCATTAAACATTATCAATAAACCCAGAACCTTCTTGGAAATGTCTTGCTTTTTCGGGTGTAAATTGGGGGCTAATCCTAAAAGATTCGTCAATGTTTTGGGAAACGCAATCATCCGAGAGTTTCCTTGATCCAAATTGCTAGAAGAAAGGATCAATTTGGGCGACTTTCATTAGCTGACTTAGTATGAATTGGATTATACGGAGAGTAAATTCCCACGATAGAAATGGTGACAAGTTTTAAAGCACTCCGCATGGTAAAAGCTAAAGCTTTAATCTCGTGGGTGGAGTAACAAAAATCTATTTAGGTCAGTGGTAAGGAGTGTAAATTAATGTTGTTGCTACGAGATGGTAGAGTGAGGAATGTATGTCGATTCCAACGTGAATTCACCTCATTGAAATGGACAAAAGGAAAAGCAGTTTATTGAGAAATGAGAATGCTGTACTACTATTCACACCACTTAATGTGCAGCAAACTCGTGTATTAATTTACTCATTCTCATCATCCACTCGGAAACTTGTATTAACTCTCATGTTTCGCTTGTCCATTTCGGAATGACTAGAATAAAACGTTCCAAAGGAGGGTCTTTAATAAACAAAGTCCAAATACAACTCGTCTCAGAGGAGAGGATTTTGGATCAGGATGAAAAGTTACCATAGTTAAATTATCCAAACTCATTTCAGACTGTTGTATCTATTGGTTCAACTTCCATTCGTGGCTGGGACTTTGTGCACAAGTTTTAAGTGAAGTCTTTTGCAATTTATCCCATGTGGGTCATTAGGATTTTATATGACGTACGACAAAAGTTTATAATTGAAACGCGAAATTCAACTGGGAGATTAAAATGGGGGCAAGAATAAGCTCAGTATGTTTTAAGTATTCTTACACGAAGAAAAATAGGATAGGGTAAATTAAGCTAATTCAAAACCTGCTCCAAATGGGAATTTTTCGCTACTCCAAATGGAAACGTCATTGTTTTCATAATAAATACAGTACTAAATTATTATTTATATAATTTTCTATACCACAGTTTCATTATTTAATTAATTTTGCTCCAAATACAACGAAAATCCATATTCACAAATTTTAATTTGTTAATTTCTCAGAAAAATTAAAAGTGTACCTTTTCACAATAGAATTTTTCATATATCTGACCATGTTTTCCAATGAAAAACACAATGAGGTGATTGTTGTTTATCCGTTTTGTTTAAGATTTATGCCATATTTCTGGCTAATTTTAGTTAAATTAAATGCTAATCTTTATTATTAACGGTACGTGAAGTTTTCAAATGAAATAATTACCTATTTCGTGAACAAAAAGGGTTTTTCTGAAGTTTCTGCAAATGCTTCAATAGGAAACCCCGGAAATATGATTTTTTTTAGAAAGATTTTATTGTTTTAGATGGGAAAGGAGAAAAGTACAAATCCTGCACTCAAGAGCAATTCTACAAGGTTTTGGAAGCCTTTCGTCGCGGTTTCACTTACACTGTTTGTCTCCAATTAGAAAATTTTCCTTGTCTCCATTTGGATTAATTTGTTTCCAATAGAAGCATTTTGCACTCGTGTGTTTTTGTTGTATTTAAGAAGTTTTCAAATTATATCTAAAGAATTTTCACTAAACAGTAACATTCTAGAAGAGTCAAGGAGCAAATTTATGTAATTCTCTTCAGAAAAAATTGAAGTTAATGTGTTGAAACTTCTGTCAAAGTTAAAGCGTCTGGAAATGGTTTTGAATTAGGACATTTACCCTAGTAAAGATTATCAGACTTCTGTATAAATTTGTCTGAATGACTGTCACGTGCCTTCACTTTGTACTAATCATAATTAAATAACAATTTCGTTATATTTAGTACATTTCATTATCCTGTTTTAAAACTCTAACGGTTTAAAACTTATCAAACTTAACAAAACAACAAATTTACCCTGGTGCTTTGAGGATTTGGATGCTTTGAGATAGAAGACCTCAATCATGAAAATTTAGTTTCCTCATAATAATGTTATATTTCAAGCCGAAATTTGTAGTGACGTATAATGTTAGAAAACACTTGAAATATTCACATTAAATACTGCATTTAATACAATTTTCGCTCCTAATATTATTATTATTTTCCCAGTTTTTCTTCTAAATACGACTTGATTGGACTTGAAAATCCGATTGGCAAAATTATTTTATATGAATTTATTATAAACATTAAGGCTCTGAAGATAAGATTCTAAAAATAATTCAAATTAGGAGAAGGTGGGGCAACATTGAGCTGGGGCTATATTGAAAACGCTATTTTTCCGAATATTTCTAAAAAAGCTAGACCTAGACATAATTTAATTTAGACCCTCAATAGGCCCCCTAATAGGTCTCTCTATTTTCAAGTACCAAGCCGTTTGCTCTGCAAGGAAGAAAGAAGACTATTCACTTCTAACTAATTTCAATAAATTGATGTGGCAAAAAGTAGACCAAAACTTGACTAAATATCCAAAGAAAAGACTAACCAAGAACCACTGAAGAAGACACGATAGGCGTCGAAAGCTCTGGAAAATTGTGTGTTTTACTCTTGGATTGCACTCGATACACCGACGTCCACCAGTAAGACATTCTGTCCTAAAATAAGAGTAGAGGAAAGTGCCCATGCTTTAGACGGAACCAAGCTTTATGACCATCGCACAATAACTTTGGTTTGTAAACATGTTTTCAAAATTTCCCATAAGAATGAGCGAGATGACTAGACTATGTTTCATTCACTCTCATTGAAATGTCAAAAACATGTTTACTAAACAAAAGTTATTGTGCGTGGGGCATTATAATGACTAAATTTTTTCCTATGATTTTCAATAAATATGACTCATCGCACCCATATTTTAAAAACCAGGGGAAAGTGTTCTGTTTTTAAAATATATTGCGGAGTCACATTTATTCAGGAACATAGGAAAAATTTAGTCATTATAAAGCTTGGGACCATGCAAAGCATGGGCACTTTCCCCTATCATCCACCGTCGGCTCATCTTTCTCTACAATTTATTGATACGAGACAAATAACGTTTTCAATATAGCCCACCCAGGCTCAAAATAGACCTACTTCCTCTTAAAATTTAATTTCTAAAAGATTTTAACTTAAAAAAAATCTTAACGTTTTTTTATTTGTAAAAATTACCTGTCATATTTTTCAAGGTGCGCTTGGGACGATAAAAGGGGTTTGGAGTAAGTGGGTAGGTATTAAAGCCATGTATGGGGTTTGTTTGATATTACCTGGTTGATGAATTGTTTATCCAAAGTGAAGCAACAACGAGAACAAATAATCTAAATCACACAGCAAAATTAAGCATGTTTTTCTCCCCCATTCATCCCATGATGAAGCTTTTGATGCGAAGAAGAGGCACAAGCACAATTTCCTGCTCAATGAATAAGATTGTGTCGTATCGAAATAATACGATATACCAGGATGACTTATGGATTATTGAGAGGGATTCGATTGATGGAGGTGGGTTGATTAATGAAGTTCGACAGTTTTAACAAACATCTCAAGAGCAATTTTCACATTCATTCATTTTGAGCCTAGCTTTCGAAAGAAAAGTGTCTCTCATGTGTCAATTGATGAATTATATTATTTTGAACATAGAATTTTTATTCGGAATTTAACCTGAAAAAGTACTGTTTTTTCCAAGACTATAAATACTCGTATAAGAATTCTATATATTTCCATATTCTCCTCCTTGACATCATCCCCGATTTTTCCTTTCACACTGATTTCCTTTACGCATTCTTAAAGACCCCTTCCCGAAGGGTTGTTTTGTGTCGTTACATAACGAGGACTTTGTTATGGGTGAGATACCTCAAAATGCTGAACGTGGGAGTCTCGATATCCGAAAGAATGTCTTATAAGATGTACTCTAAAATGTCTTCTCAATTCCGTAGAATACCTTAAGATCTGTGGATCAACGGATGGAAAAAAAGACTCTGAAGAATTTCGTACAGAAAGGATTCTAGTGAGATGCAGAAAATCTGCTTGAAATACGAATGAAAATGAAATGAAAAGTTTACCACACAAATTGTGTCATAGAGAAGAATGTTCAATCGAATTTGAGATACGATTTGGTGTGTGAATAAACGAGTGTTGAAGTCAGAGAGATTTTCGTGAATCCTGAAACTTACAAAAGTGCTGCTAAAAGCTTGACCGTGAAAGCTCTAAATGAATTGGAATTTCTTTGTAAATTGAAGAAAGAGAGTGCTTCCGAAAAGGCTTAAAATTTAATCCAGGCTTCCAGGCTTTAGGCTTTTGCACTCAGAAAATACTTAATACAAAACCATGAGAAAGACTAAAATCATCCTAATTGTAAAGTTTAGTGAATTTTGGCTAGTTCTGAAGTAAAGAAAGAAAATGGAATATTGAGCTTCTCAATCACAGATCAAAGGAATGATTTCTTGCCAATCTTGGGCAAAATATTTATCAGGAATTCATTTTAAGCTGAGACATTACCATAAAACTTAATTAGCCGTGTTAAAGTATTTAATTTTCTAAATAGTTAATAAGTGCTTTTAAACAAAAATTATTTTAAAAAAAAAAGTTGAAAAATGGACTTACGGTACTACTTAAAACGTATGATGCTTTTTTAGCACTATCAGGTAAGTGTCTCGGCTAACTATATTTTTTGTCAATATTATTATTAGTTAAGGTATAATAGTTTGAAAACTTTTATAGCAATTAAGCCGTAATTTTGAATTCCATATAGTTTTGTCGCGTCTATAGCCATAATCCCTGAAAGCCAAAATCCCGTTTAAAAATCCATTAAAATCAATCATAAAATGCCAAAATGGTTAATAATTTCTTAATTTTCCTTTTGCCAAAAACATTTCACTAGTTTTAACCATTTTTAATTTATTTATATGTAAATATATATATTACCAAATTTAATTTCAACACACCAATTTTTCCAAGTTAAATGCAACGGTAAATTTTAAACATTTAACCAATTTAAAACCATTCTAGATTTTGACCTATAGGGTGGAGCTTACACTTATGAATGTTATACACATTTATCGATAACGCAAAATTCTTCAGTTATTACATTAAATAATTTTCAAAAAAACAAAAAAAATGTTAATTACATCATAAATAAATAATTTTATAACTTTTCGAAATTTGCTTTACGTAAGAACTTAAGATTTTTGGACGCTGTCCATAAGTATACAGCATCCATAAGTGCAGATCCCACCCTACAGGATTCTGACTAATCGTAATTTTGATTATTCGCGTATTCGATTTCAGGATTTTGACTATACGGGATTTTGAAAATATCCGAGATTTTGACAATTCGGGACTTTGACCTATAGTGTTGTGTTTTTCGAACATTTGAGATTTCGATCTATTCGGGATTTTGATCATTCAGCATTTCGATTTATTTCGGAGTTCGATTCATCCTTTTCGAAAATTTGACCATTTGAGATTTAGACTAATTCGGGATTTTAGCCCTGCGAAATTTTGACTTTCAGGATTTTGTCCTTTTTCAAATTATTGGTATTCGGGATTTTAGTATCAAGAATTTTTACCGGAACCTAGGGGATTACATGAAAGCCTTAAGTTCTAAATATAATATTTTTTAATACAAATTGAAATTTTTATCACTTCTTTTTTAGGAATGTTGTTTAAAACCATGTAGATAGGTATCACCTTAAAATGAATAAAAATATAGACAATGCTTCGGATAATACTTCGGCAACAATAATTCTCGTAGTTGCTTGCCCTTTCGGAACTCTCATCACATTCGTAGAAGCGATATTTTTTTCTTCATAAATTAACCTTTAGAAAATGAAAAAAAAAATTATGAGACTTTGAAAAATAAAGGAAGTATTTAGTATTAACTTCACCTATTCAAATTTAAGCTTCCACTTTGTTTTGCAAAGTTGTTTATTTAGATCGAAATAATGAGACATCTTGCAAGCAGTAATGTTTATTAACTTAAGTTTAATTGCTTGAACTTTTCAGAGAGCAATATGCCTAAAGGTGTCTACACATTGCAACTGATTTTATCAAGAATTATTTCAAAAATTCTTGAAAGAAAAATTTCCATTTTTGAAGTACTTTTTGAAGAAAAATGCCTCCACATTTGGTTTATTTTCCATCAAAATTTTTTGACAGATCGCCATCATTCCCAAGTCTCTTACGCTTCTAATTGTTTATCATGAAAATTTGTTTTTCCCAAACAAAAAAATTCCCAAAAATGCGAAGAAAGAGAAGAGTGTTTTCCTGGAAATGTCGTTTCTGGTGGAATCCAATCCAGCCTTTGAAGGAGCATTTTCCCTGATCTCGTCTCTAGAAATTGCCGGAAGTTAATGCATCAGTGTATTCTTGAGGTATTCTGCAGTATGGATCAGTAATGGAAAGGAGGAAAATAATGAACTCTTTGGTATCTCTTTTGACTTTCCGGATGTGCGAACATAACTTCAAAGTTTTGTCTTTATTTGTATCTGCAAATATTTCTAGAGCTAATACAAAATTTTTCTAGAGAAAAATCAGAGGAAATGCTTCTTCAAAACTGGGTTGGATTCCACCAGGACCGATCTCTAAAAAAAGAAAACACTTCTTTTGTATTTTTGGAAAATTTGCCACAAAAATTCACTAAATACTATGCCAAAGAAATTCGCCAAACATTTTTCCCACTTTTTCTAGCAGAAAACAATAAATTTTCATGAAAAATAATTTTGAATCGTGATAGTTTCTTTCAAGATTTCTGTCAAAAATGACTTTTGTTCCAAAATGTAGCGGGTAATTGATTTCAAAAATTTTTGATGGACATTACCTTGAATTGGATATGATTTTTGAAAGAAATTGCCGACATATCAGACAAATTTTCTTCAAAAACCCATATTTTTGTCAAAAAATCATACCAATAATGTGTAGGCAAATTTTTTGATACACCCTTCTAGAAACTTATTTTTGACAGAAATTTCTCATTATGTATAGATACCTTCGATACCTTATTCCCTTAATTTATGACCCCTAGAAAGTTTTACCTTCTACTCACATAGGTCTCACTTTCTTGGTCAGGGAGGTAACATTAGCTTTAAAAAAATGTGACCAGTTCTAGTATAAATTTTTACCTGTTTTCGAACACATTTCACGAGATATCTCCAAAACTACGTAGGTGGCCTATTTTGTGTTTTCGGTTGCCTATTCAATATTAAGTAAGCTTTTATTTTGTATTTGTATTTTTTGCTAATTCATTCCACAATGACAGAAAACAGCTAATAAACTCAAAAGTTTTTTCGGCACGCTAGAAACATATGGGAAACATAGGAAACGTCATGCCCCTGTTCTTGGTATAACTTTACACATAAAACCGACTTCAGAGTAGTTACATTACGATATATATTCGCATCTGTCTCTCTGATCATTGCAAGTACTAGAATCCAATTGATTAAAGATAACGACGTGGCGTTTTCAGTGGAACCCCAAAAGTTGATTAAAAATGACGGATTAATTCGAAACCACAAATTCACGATTCATTTTATAGATTCTTCATTACTATACTAAGTCGTTTGTTTTTTTGAAAAATTTAATGTACAATCAATTTTTAATACACTATATCAAAATCACGAATACAAGCAATTCCTTCAAAACTTAAACATTTTTTTCCTTAAGTTCTCTATATGACGATCTTATCTACGTACTGAAAGCTTGTATTAGTAAACTTTTCGTGTCATATGAAAGATTTTCATTTTATAATTATAAAATTTGGTTAAATATAAACTCAATTACATAGTTAAATTTAGTTTCACTTTTATAAGGTAATTAACCGTCACTCAAATAGATGCTAGATTAGCTTGTTGGAAAACCCCCTTCGTCAAGTGTTGAATAATGCGACAAAAGTTCCACTTTGGGCGTACAAAGTGTGACTTTAAAGTGAGCGAGAGGATTCAACACAAACACGCTCGTGTTTGATTATTTCAAGTGAAGTGTAACGATAACTTTGGGTAAGCTTTTTCTCCACTTTCAGCTGAAATCGCTGACGAGCCCTATTCTCTTTCACAATCCCATTTTAGGTAAGATAAACCCAATATGAGGGGAATCCTTAAGCGAAGAAAAATCACAACAACTCGTTATTTGGTTTTTCCTTCGGCTTTTTCTCCACAATAAAGCTCTCTTCCGGGATTCTTCAGACAATCGGCTTCTTGCCTTGAGGTGAATAAAAGCAAATTTGCAATATTGGCCGCTTTTCGTGGGTTTGGAAAGAGTGAGTGGTTCAGTCGAAGACAATGCAAGATGAATACCCTTCTTGCAAACAATAAGGACTTTATAAAGGAATTGAGGGTTTGCGTTTCACAAAAGAGAATTAATTTCTTTAGTTCCATTCGACTCGAGTATTTTCGCAAAATCATGAAAAGCTCTCCCAAGGGCGAAAGCTCCTAAAGTCTTAAAGAATTTTAACCCTTCTCTGTCGGGATACCCGGAATACCTTATGAAATTCTATAAGACTATATTTAGGGAATTTATCCATATTTTTTTCCTGGGCTGTGGACTCCCCCAACATTCATGAGAAAAAAGCTTTCACATGCTGTAAAATTAATGATGGTCTCTAAAGTTCCACCAGACAGACAGTTATACGCCACAATAAAAGTCACAATAAAAAAGGGGGAAATAATAAAATTTTATTCAAGGGATTTTTTTTTGTAGCGCATTCCTTGGGAGCAAATGACCATTTTTTCACAAAATTATACAAACATTTGGTTTATGGATTCACCCACAAGCTCCCCTCATATAAATTCTCATTAAAACTAACACACGCGTGCATAATGCGCAAAGCTCCCCTTTAGACATTTGAATAGGAATGTTTTTGGGGATTTGGGTATAAGCTTCAATAGAGAAATTTACCAAACATTTTGCTTTTAAATTCCTTTCTCCATAATGTCAGCGGGTAAAGGTTAAAATCGCTGTTTCCATGAAAGCTCACCAAAAAAAAGGTATCACATCGAGAAGATTTTTTTTTCAACTCCAAAAAGCAGTCAGGAAAAAGTATTCTGCCAATGTCACAACCAAAATATAAACAACAGAGTACTTCCAACAAACATCCTCCTACACGCATTTCATGGATTTTCCCTTCTTCAAGACAGATTCCTTCACGTGTAACCACTGAGGTGGAAAAAGACGCTGATGGAAGGTGGGTTGATTCGAAATATGAAAGCTTAAAGTGTCATGTTAAATTGATAAGTGGTGCGAGGAAAGAGCTATGGACCATGATGAAGAGGATTTATTTAACCCATTAAAAGCATAAGTAACATTCTAAGCACTCGATAAGTTGCTGTAAAGAAGAAAGATTTCTGTGGTAAGGATTAATTTAACACTTTGCGAAATTTGCGCGTGTTGATCTTAGTGTAGATTTTATACATTTTTATATTTTTAATTGTTACTTATTTGCGCTTATTCTTCATTAACATAGACGCTCTTTACTTAACACGTGATAAGCATTGGATTGTTTTTATTAGACAACTGTATCTTTTTATTAACCCTCATACAAGGCGTCCGTCGCCGACTCAGCGTTGAGCCAGACTCTGAAGCAAAACGGAAATGCCTCTTCTCAGGGTTTACAAGATTTTGTCATGTTAAATAATTATTTCACGGTTCAATACATGGCTCTTCATTGGATTAAGTGATAGATAAATTAAATCATTAGATTAGACAGGGACGATGTGACGACGTGGTTAGGGATTAGCACGCGTGGTTAACGAAGTAAGATACTCTGAAAAATACTGGCTTTTCCAACGAGGGTTCATTTAACACTTAAGGGGAATTCACATGTGATTTATAAGAGTGTAATGCCATTGACACACTTACGACTTAACGTAATTATAATTAAAATAATGAATTGACCAAATTCTTATCAGTTTCCCACTGACTAAGTCGTTTCTCTGCTAATTTCGAGAGACAGATTAATCAAAAACTGAGAGAAATGTAATCTGGAGGGGAATTCTGTAACGCTCTGGCAATGCCATATGACAAATTGAGTTCGAATCTTAGGAGAGCTTTTTCGAAAATGTGATTCTGTAGCCGTGACATTGTCATTTCAGCTCACGTGACGTTGTCAGAAGTCACATATTTGAGATTTCTGGCAATTAAAATGACATTAAATGTTGCTAAAGAAATCAACCAAGACAGATTGTATTTGCATCACTAAATAAAGGCATTTCATTAGAAAATCAGTGAATTGCATTTTCGAACTCATATGTTATAACAAAAAAAAGCTCGATTGGCATTGTCAGGTATCGAACTCACGCGTGACAACGCCACGAAAATTACAGAATTCCCCTACTGATCAATATTTTGATTAAAGTAACGTTAAGCCGTCTCTCGGCTTAAGTCGTAAGTGTGTCTATGGCATAAGTAAAATGCACTTCTTTCATAATCACGTCTATGTTAAGCTGTATCGTGTACTTTATTGTTTATCTTAATAGCTTCTCACAGAGTTAATTAAATACATTAGGAAATCGCAAGTTCTATGTTTCAGTGTAAATTTTGAACATAGCTTTATATTATTTTTTACCCATTCATTCCTATATCTTCTTGCATCCCATTGATATGAACCTATAGTGTTTAATAAATAATTTAAAAGAAGATAAACTTACGATAAGGTTTAATTTTACACTTGCTGTGATGAGCATTCATGCTGAACGAGTGTATATTTTACAAACATTTTTGAAACTGCTTTTATTATCTATTGATTCTATTTATATACTTATTTATCATACTTTTTTATTTAGCATTCGATATTAAAAAAAAATATACACTTATAATAAGGTTAAATTTAACACATGGCGAGATAAACATGCATGTTATATGTGTATACGTTTAATACATATTTTTACTAATGTTTTTTAAGCAATTTATTCTTTATCATTATTTATTTAGCAAATTTTTATTTATCTGTCGATAAGTTCCTCACAAGACGAAAGATTTCTGATAAAGTTCAATTTAAAACTTTCTGAGATTTGTAATTAACCCTCTATCAGGTAAGACTGTTTCAAGACAGTCATCACAAAAATCACATTTACTACGATTACAAAGTTTCTATATACATTCACAATTTTTTTGCCCATTTAGTTACAATATTATTATTATTATTATTTATTAATATCTCAAACAAATAGGGTATTACTGTCATATTACTATAAATTTAAATTCACTAAAAGTTTGATTTCAATGCGTGCCTTGACACGTGGTAACTGTTAGAGGGTTAAATTCGTTCTTGTTTAAATGAGTGTCAGTATTATTCTGAATTTATTTTTTAACGATTTATTTTCGTTTATTTATTATTAATTATTATTATTATTTATTTTCGATTTATTTTTATTTTATTTTTAACCGGCTGTCGCCAGTTCTAGAGGCCAAACGGTAAGAGATAGAGACTTGGGACCTTCAGGGGACCCCTCCATAAGTCAACCCAAGGATCGTTAACATGCCCTTCATTTTCCTCCCACCCCTCCCCTTCCGCTCCAAAATCATATTTTTTGGGATTGCTCGAAAACGCGTCGTGCGATTTTTTTAATTTTTGGATATGTTTTAGAGATTACCCAGGCGGATATTTCGTCCTTAGACGAAAGTACCATTCAATCATTCCTAATAACGGTTTTTCGAGGAAGACACTAGAGAGCGCATTTATCAAGCAAATTCGGTCATGTTTCGGGTCGTTGGAATTTCCGACAAAACTGAACCGTTTCCAATCGGTTCTGAACCGGTTCATAGCCGATAACTAATTTTTATCCGAAAATCAATACTTTTAAAACAATTTTGGGGGATCTTTTGAATGAATTATGAATCGGTTCAAATCGGTTGAGAACCGGTATATGGTAAATGATGCGATAGTAATTCTGAGGTATATAGAATCCAATCTAAGTCATGAGTTCGAGCATTTCGCAAAGCCTGTTTTTAGATAGTCTTCAATTAGTTACTTAAAAAGAGATGCCTTTCCAACGAGGGTAAATTTAATACCTGGGAAGATTTGGACAAGATTTATCTGTGTTTATCTTTTTTGCATATTTTCCTAATATTTTGCCCATTTGTGCTGTATTCTCATTTATACCTGATAATCTCTATATAGTTTCGAGTGTTATTTAATAAGTTGTATTCCTTTATATATCCCACCGTAACATCCACCCCAATAGCTACAATCTACTTAAATGTTATGAGCAAACAAGTAGTGTTTATTTGCAGTGAAACACTCAATCAACGTTTTGTGAATACGAGATGTTCACATTTAGAATCAATAAGTAATATTTAGTTACATTTGCTTCGTTTCTTCCTCAATCTCCCCTTCTCTGATGTTTATCGAGCCCCAACTCAATGATCGGATTTTCCACAGACGACGGAATACTCATTAATCAAGCGATGTGCGATGGTTTCGAGAGTTGGTGCACTTGTGTTAAGGGTGTTCTGGATGTTCGTGAATTTATTCGAGTGATATCATGGGATTTTAATTGACACCATCCTCTAATTTTTTTTCCTATCGACTCCGTTGTAGACTTATCAGACGACCATAGGGCTCAATTAAATTTCACCTTCTATTCCTCACAACTTGTCACTCGCAAATGAACCTCATTATTTTCACTCCCTTCACCAAATCTCCCTTCTTTTTTAATTGACAGGGAGAAATGAGAGACTAAATTGGTGGGATATTTTGATAATTTTATTAAACTTTGGTTTTACCCGTTTAACCACAATTGTGTTTTGTGGAATTTCCGTGGGAAATTCATCCAAAAAGGATTACAATACTTTGATAAGATATGGTGTTCCTTTGGAGATTGGCAATGGCCTGGAAAAACCTTAATTCAAAACGCAATTTCCATTCGTTTGGGATGGAATTAACGGTTTTGAAAAGGTAGGAAAGAGGATTTTCTCAAAGGTATCTGATCTATAGGTGTTGTGGGTAAAATGTATGTAATAAAATTCGCTACTCTGAAAGAAAATATTGTAACTTTGTTGTTAAAATTTTGCTAAAATGATGTTTTTTTCCATCAAATAGAATATGGAAATGTTTCCAAAAGAGTTGAAAAATAAGGTACTCCTGACAAACTTTTAAAAAGATCCTCTTTGCCACTTCACAAAACTGTTTGTGACTACCAATAACAAAAAAACTAGATGGAATAAAATCTATTTTTATCAGCATGTACGTTCAAGATTTTAAAGGAAAAGATTTTTTCAGTTTTCCGGAACATACGACAGAACGGAATTGTATGAGTTTGTGAAAATTATCCAAAGCTTAAACAACTTTTAAATTATTCCGAAGTTGAAGCAATCAATTAGTAAATAAGCGAAATGGAGATTATTTTAAAAAAAATCAAGTATAATGTTTAAGTCAAGTAAAATGTTCTGAGGCTTTTTAAGATGTGTTTTGAAGATGAAATTAATATGAGGGCAATTTGATAATTCCACGATTGAAGAAGTCATCGTCCTGCTGGTAAATAACTTAACTAGCTCATTTTTACAAGCCTGTCTTCTTGACAGTTTTGCACCATTAAAAAATTTTTGCAAATGCTTGAAAATGTGATTATTGCTTGTTGCCAGGTTTGGACTATATGGAAGGTGCGATATAACCTTACATCCAAGCTGTTGACGCTCCTGGTGCGTCATTAAAGGTGTGTACGACCTGCCGTAGCCTTGATGGAACACAACATCCTTCCAATTGGCCAATTCTGGTAGCTTTTGGTCGCTTCTGATCGATCGTCTGCTTAAATCTGGGGTGATATGATAACTTATTT
This sequence comes from Phlebotomus papatasi, assembly GCF_024763615.1. Classification (NCBI taxonomy): domain Eukaryota; kingdom Metazoa; phylum Arthropoda; class Insecta; order Diptera; family Psychodidae; genus Phlebotomus; species Phlebotomus papatasi. The sequence continues at coordinate 18,590,585 of NC_077222.1, forward strand.
TCAATACTATCGACTATCGATTCTGAAAAATTTTAAATAATAGCAGGACTTCCTGTAACTAATATTGATATTTATAAACAGTCGCATTCTTTTAAGAACGTCACAATGAATAGCTCAACAGTGCGTGAAAAGTCGACATTCACTTAATCTAACAGATATAGATTTATCGATACTATCGATTCGATAGTGTCGAAAAGTCATCATTCCATCCCTGACCAGTTGTTGACAATATAGGTCCGAAGTGAACATTGTTAGATCCGAATTGTCATTGGGCAGCAGCTCATTGTGAAGATTCCCTTGCAATCCCACCAAAAAAACATTAAATCCTATTTAACGGTTAATCCGGGCTTGGCGAACATTTAAGCTGGCTCGTCATTCTCGGACCAAGATTCTTCCTGACTAGTGTTTTCGTATATGGCCCATTTTTCATCGCCAGTCACTATTTGTTTTAAAAATGGGTCGATTTTATTGAATTTCAGCAAAGAATAGCAGGTATTAGTTGTAGAATTCAGTTCTTCTATTCCAACGGTTATTGTTTGAAAGTTGCAGGTCTCTACCTTTGTCTGGAGGTGGATCGAGGGAGGAAAGTGATGGAGATATGAACAGTCGATTTGATCTAAGCGATCTAGAAGTCAGATGCATGTGTAAACTTTCCTGGGAACACCTCAGGATGGACCTCCAGTCATTCCAATCACCGTCAAGAGACTACTGTCTCAAACTCCTCACCAAGCCTACCTAACCAGTTCTCTTCCCTCCTGATAGCGCCATTTATCGCATTCACCGAGTCAAAATAACGATAATTCCGCATCACGTTTACACATGGAACTCCATGTTCTGGAAGCTAAGGAGTGGATGATTGATTATTTCAGGGTTTAGGACTATACAATTCGGTCCAAAATCAATTCAGTCGGTTTGCGACAATTCATGTGGCAACCGGGGATCTTGGTAGCGCAATAGGCAAGAGCGTTGACTCTTGGGAGGATGAGATCTCTGACTCAACACTCACAGTTGTAAGTTCGAGTCCCGCGCCCGGTGCAAAGATCTGAATGTCTGTTTCAGACAGTTTTCATATGTAATAATGGCGTACAATAAAGCACTGTTTTTACCCGACAACTTCGGGAGCATGGAAGAAGCTTCCACACTACGGGAAGGCGCTCCTGGGCGGTCTACAATGGACTTAGCAGATTCTTCCACTACGAGAATTCACTTTGTACCTAGTAGGGTAAGGGCTCATAATTTTGGACAGTCTCCTTATAAGCATCGATGTTCCAAGTTTGAGGTGCGATATTTTAAATACTAATTGACTTTTTTTGTTACTCTCTTTTCAGAAGGGTTGTTTAGAAACTTGGCAAAGGTTTATTGTCCTTGTTCTTACTAAAATTAATCTTAATACGTTTAAAAATGAATTGATATGTAGAGGTGAATTTGACTCTTATTTTGGACAACTTGGTTATTAATTTGGACAACTTGGCTGTAAATTTGGACAGCTTATCCGCCTCAACAGGATGCCCATTGTTCTTCATTTCATGAACCAATCTTACCAAGTCCTCTTCCTGATCATGTAAGGGAAACGTAGAATGCCACAAGAAGCTCGAAACTTTCCATATCATTCATTAAAGTGAGTTGACTTCGGTAATCCAAGTACGTGTGGATTAGCGCATTCCTTGACTTTTCCGCGAGCCTATCAAGGCTTTTCTCACTACATGTCTTTCGTAGAGATGATGCTCCTTTGTTTCTACAGGCATTTGTCCAATCTAGTCATCACAAAAGCTAAAACTTCACGAAATTTCGAGAAAAACACCTGTCCAAAATAAGGAGTATCACCTCACTGGTGCATGTCTTAGAAAATTTCCCCTTTTTCACATGAAAAATCTAATTCGCAAGGCAAATCTCATTTCAGGTCAAATACACAAATAAGCACTAACGTGAATCAACACTATATTCAATGAATATTTAATAAAATTACTAAAAAAAAAGCGAAGAAACATTGTTAGTACTTCACCACAGCTAAATAAGACTGAAGTAAACACGAAGTTCTGTTATATTTCTCGTAAACAATTGCTCACACTCAATTTTCAACAAAGCAATTTAAACTCAAATCCTATTCAAAATTTAACGTATTTAGTGTTAAAATCTTCCAAAATGAACAAATATTTAGATAGAATTCATTATTCATCAAATATTGGAATAAAAATCCATCATTTTAATCAATTTATTTTTAGTGTCCAATTTTATCCTCAAAGTGTCCAAAATAAGAAACTGGTCAAAATTATGAGCCTTTCCCCTATATCTCTATACGATTAATAATGTGGAAACCACAGATCTAATTTCTGCCTGAGACCGGCTTTATGCAAATGGTTTCAAACTGTTTTTTTTAGCCTACCTTCAGTTCTTGGGCAATAAAACATATCCTTGCGTGCTGGTGCTACTCAACGATTTCCATGATTTCGACAATTGGCCTACCAGAGCGTGCCTCGTCTTTGACTTGACATTCGCGGTACTAGATCGGAATTTAAAGCACCGATTTGCTGTTGCATAAGATACTGTATTGGATCCACAAATAGCACAATTTTTTTGGTCACCTTCTCGCTTTTTTACCTTTTTTTCTCTTGTTCTACCTTGATTTTGGAAAGTTGAACATATAATTTGCTTCAGGAAACACAAAACTGTCAAAGAAAATTATTTTTAAAAGGGTTGTCACCTTGTAAACGCAGTTTGGTATGACCCAATGAGATTTATATATCGTGAGATATTGCTTACTAAAAACATCTAGCGGAAAGGTGTCAGAACTTTTTACTTGACCAAATAATTAGAAATTTAAAGAGTATTTTTGAACTAAAAATTTCCCATCTCACGTGCATCCATCCACGTTTTAGTAAACCAAAAGCTCCTTCACAAGAGCTTTTTCCGCAATTCGTTCTTTGAAGCTTTGTCATAGTCATGCCAATCTTTTAATCTATCTCAAACCCAATTTATTTCACATTTAAATGTAACTTGGCTCATAACTATTTTATTCAGAAATCGTTTTTCTTCACATCTAAGGGCATTAATTTCCCGTGTGAATAATGAGAGCGTGCTAGCCTCATTGCACAACCAATTTGTCTTCAAAATGCATCGAATAAACGAGAAAATCTCTCTCAAGCCCGAGAAAAAAACATCATTGATTAAGCTATGCATATGCATCCTGAAATGTATTCCCTTGACTATAGAATTTTTTAGTGCTTTCCTGTGAGTTGGTAAAAAAAGTGATAGATAGAATTTTCCAATTGTTTGACGAGGAAAAGCAGCAGAAAAATTGAAAGGAAATTCCTCCCCAAAAAGCTCTCTCTTGTGAAACTTTGACTGAATATGAAATAATACCTCCACTGGGAGTTTTCCTTTTAGTGTGGATGATATTGAAAAGTTTCACACTCTTCGAATATTAATGGGTGATTTTGCTAAAGGGAAATTTTGTGAAAACAACCACTTCTGTGAAGGTGTATACAGTGGAAAATCCTCAAGAGATGATATCATTTTATTGGTTTCTGAAGTGGAGTCAGTTTGTCTAGTTTCTGATTGGATTCTTATTGAATTTATTGTATCTCTATATTATTGCACCCAGAAAAAAAGAAGAGATTTTGCCACTTTCGACTTTCCTTCTGTCTGTGATTTCTACTTTTTGGTTTTTTTTTTCACCGTTTCTCCTTTATATTTTTGTCCCACAAAATGTATCACAAGACTTTCACTCTTTTGTGCGAGATTTATATGCTGAGGTGGTTTGAGAGTGGGCGACAAAAGCAAAAAAGAAGATCTTGAGCTTTCGCAGCAAATAGAGTTTGTTTGCTCCCCAACACAGTTATCGCAGAAACGATATTAAAAATTATTTCTATGATATGTGGGTGTTTCCCGAGGGTTGAAAGAAAGGTTTTCATCCCGGTGAATTCCTTCAGCCAAACTGGCTTCTTTCAAGGGGGAAGAAATAAATCGTTCAACAGGAAAAAAAGAAGTCTCTTGAAAAATTATTAAGTTGTGTTGTGCGTTAAAAGAGCAAGAAAACTTTTTCACCCACTAAATTACATTTTCTGCTGAAGACGAAAGATTTCCTTTCCCTTCAATAAATCGCATTTTCCAAAGGGGTGGACATTTTCTCACACATACACCATGAAAATTCCATATGTTCAGTGAGGTAAAAAAATAAATAAAAAAAAAAATATCCCGGGCTTTCTATGGAAAATTGCAATTTGATGCTCTCTAAAGCAGATATTGTATGGACTTTAATCAATTTAATTTATCATATTTTTCCTCCTTCCTATTTCATATTCAGGTTTTTTATTAATATAGATGGGAAGAGTATCCTTTGGGATAAGAGTTTAAAATAGCCAGCATAATTATAAAGGAATGACTCTGGGGTTTCTTGGGGCTGTGTTAAAATCCCTTAGTCCTTATTGCGTGCAGGAAAGTTTTATGGCAAAAGTCCCTCCCTACATCTTTATAATTAGAAAGACCTTAATTATGACTGGTTTTCAGTTCATCATTACTTTTAATTTTCATTTCAGCTTCAGGAAATAATGTCCTTATGGGGCAGAATTGTCAATAGCTTAGATGGTAGATTTAATCCTGGGTAGGGTGGTGCCTATGCCACTGCTCTAATTTAATCGAACATTGAATAAATTAATAATTTTGATTTTAAAGAAAATACCGTAAAAAATTATTAAAATGTATTTTCTTGGATATTTATAATTTTGAAATGAGCGGTAAGTAAAAAATTATCAAATTCTTAAAAAATTTGTAGAGATTCTTAAAATAGTAGGGTAAATTTCCTAATTCAAAACCATTTCCAGACGCTTTAACTTTGGCAGAAGATTTAACACAAAAAGTTCATTTTTTTTAAGGAAATTACATAAATTTGCTCCTTGACGCTTCTAGAATGTTACTGTTTAGTGAAATTTTTTTAAAGATAATTTTAAAACTTCTTAAAATACAAGAAAAATACACGAGTGCAAAATGCTTCTATTGGAAACAAATTAATCCAAATGGAGACAAGGGAAAGTTTATAATTGGAGACAAACAGAGTAAGTGAAACCGCGACGAAAGGCTTCCAAAACCTTGTTGAGTTGCTCTTGAGTGCAGGATTTGTACTTATTCTTGGTCTTTTCTCCTTTCCCATCTAAAACAATAAGAAAATCTCTCCAGAAAAATTATATTTCCGGGGTTTCCTATTAAAGCACTTGCAGACAGTTCAGAAAACCTGTTTTTATTCTCGAAATAGATAATTATTTCATTTGAAAACTTCACGTGCTGTTAACAATAAAATTTAACACTTAATTTACTAAAAATAACTAGATTTTTTTCAAAATAAATGATAAAATAAAACGAATAAACAAGAGTCACTTTATTGTATTTTTCATCGGAAAACATCGTCGATCGATGAAAAATTCGATGGTGAAAAGATACACTTCTAATTTTTCTGAGAAATTAACAAATTAAAATTTGTGAATATGGAAGGATTTCCGCTTTATTTGAAGCAAAATTAACTAAATAATGAAACTGAGGTATAGAAAATATATAAATAGAAATGTGATGCTGTATTTATCATGAAAAAAAAAGATGTTTCCATTTAGAGTAGCGAAAAGTTTCCATTTGGAACAGGTTTTGAATTAGCTTAATTTACCCTAGGCTACGTTATTTTATGTTTTCATTTCAGATATTTAATATGGTTCTCGAAATTTCCACTTTGGAGATTATTCTTACCTTCTGTATCTCGATAATTCCGACTTTAATAGTTTATTTTAAAAAATTTGAGAGTGGCATTAAATGTAGATCTCTGGCAACATTGTCTATGTCTTCTTTCTGCCACATCTTTTGTCAAGCAGTAAATTCTCTTTTTCATAATTTAAATTGGTATTATATTATTTTAAATTAATTCAAAATTTTAATATATTTATTAAATTTGTGTTTAAATTTTTATTTTTCAAATTGTTCAAGAAACAAAATTGATACCTTATAGAATTAGAACTTTGAAAAGTTTTTTTTTACTTTTAAATATTAGTTTTAAAAGTCACTGTGCGCGAACCAAGAACTATACATACGATTTATAAAAAAAAAATATTGTTCTGAATTGTACAGGACTAGAGAAGAAAATACTTCTTGAAAGGCAATAAGTGTTCTGTTAGACAGAGATAATTGTGCGAAAGGGTCCCTATCGAAATTCCGAATAGCCAAAATCCCGAATGGGCTAAAATTCCGATTAGTCAAAATCCCGAAAAATCAAAATCCTGAAAGGTCCTAAAATCCCGAAAGGGCCAGAATCCCGAAAGCCAAAATCCCAAACGGCTCAAAATCTTGAAAACGTCAAAATTCTTAAAGGGCCAAAATTTCGAAACATAAAATCCCGAAATGGTCAAAATCCCAAAATTTTCCGAATTTCCAATATTTCCGAATCAATCAATTTTTCCGAATTCTTAAAAGTGTTGTATCTACCTACTCCCGTTTTTGTTGGAGACAAAGGGAAATTTTCTGCGCTTTGCTTTAAGAAATTGCTTCACATATTATTCTATATAATTAAGGATAATTCCGTCACTTTCACGGGAGAATACTTTTAATGATTTGGGATTAGGAATTTTGAGGTTTTTGGCGTTCGGAATTTTGGTTTTTAAAATATTGGCGTTCAGAATTTTAATTTTCGGGATTTTGGTTGATAGTATTTCGGTAGCGTAAATGCGGGTGATTTTGTCCCCTGCTGGTGACTTTGACACCCTCCTGTTCGTAAGCTTTTCTTTACTTCTAGGACTTGAGGATGGTCTTTACTGATCCAATCTACCATGTCTGATCGGTGTGAATCGTTCTTAAACATTAGAATTAAAGAGAAGCTTACGAACATGAGTGGGGCCAAAGTGACCCTCACTTATGGTACAAATAGTTAGATCTCACGATCATAAATCATATATTAAGTGTCCTCATTTTTTAAATCGACATAAGAATATGGAAATGTTTATATTAATTTTTCTGAGAATTATCTTTCAAAGTTTCGGCTTATTTGGATCACTCTTTGATGTTTAATTCACAAAGAATAATTATGTTTATATTACCTTGAAAAGGAATGTACTTCTTGCGAAATTCAAATCGGCATAAGATCATAAAATTCTAAAAATAAATATCTGATAAAAGATAAAGAAGATCGAAGAGAGAGAAATCATATAAATATCATGTATCAATAGAAAGAAAGGAGAATAAAGTGCACAACGAAAGTAGAAAGACGTCTTCTTTATTTCCAAGGTCTGATTTCCCCGCTCGGAAATCATAATTAAAGGTAGTATTAAACAAATCTATTGCCTGGACTTGAAAACTTTAGAAAAAAAATAAATACTGGAAATGAAATAGAAAACTGGACAAAAAAAAACATTTATAAAGAAGGGTACAGGAAGGGAAGTAGTATAAGATCGCGAGTAGAAGCTGCCGAGATGAGGTACTTCCGGGCAGTTAAGGGAATCACTCGTCGAGATTAAGTGAAAAACAAGGCCGATCGTGAGGAATTAAGAGTCGAGGAGTTGCTTCTTCGTGTTGAGAGATCACAATTTCGATGGTATGGACATGTTCAGCACATGAATAGAAAAAGATTCCCCGGAATAGCTATACAAGCCATTGTGAGGAGGCGTCAATGAGGCAGATCTAGGACAAGGTGGCTGAATCAAATTCAGAATCTTGCCTTGTAGCGGCTTGAGATCGAACCTGGACATCTTCCTGAAGTGCCGGAGGATCGATAAGCGTGGGCTGCCAATCCGGATGCTCGCGACCCCAGGTATAAGCGGTTGAAAATGATGATAATGATGATGGTTATTATGCAACTAATTACATAAATTAATTGCAAATCTCCATGTATTAATATAGAGTAACTATATAAGAAATGAATTTGCCACCAAAAATTTAAATCACTAAAGAGAATGAAGGAAAATATTATCAAAAACGATGCTATGTCAAGCTTTCTGTACGTAACATTGAGCACAAATTTTGTATAACTTTACAAGCGCGAAAAAATGCAACAAGAACTATTTCTACTTCAGGTGGGCTATTTTTCCATGCGTTGAGGAACCATTTACTCAAAAGTAAATAATCCAAAGTCTTTGTTGTTTGTCTTGTCTTTGATTTTGTATGCGACTGGGTTTATTAACCCATTAACCTAATAACAAATTATATAAAAATCACTTTTAGTATAGAGAAACTATTTTCGAAGAATGCAAAAAATAATTCCATCCCTTAGCCCTAGCGGCCCTAGCTAAACATTCTGCGATGCTACATATTGGCTCCGTTCAGTAATAACTTTTCGAAGAGACAAAGCCACTCCAAAGCCAAGCCAACTCTATTCGAAAATCTACCGGAAGCCTAAAGTGCAAGTTCATATACCCGCCGCTTTAGCGCTGGTAGTTCTGCCATTCGAATTTCGATATTCTTGACACTTCAATCGTCAAAAATGTCAGTAACAGTGTGCAAACGTTTGCTGCAAAAAGTGAATTTTTGTGTAGTTTTGTGGAATTTAAGGGTTGCAGAACGTCTTAATTAAAATTTCATTCAAAGAAATGTCCTTTTGATGAACTTGCTCACTTTTGTGTAACTCGTCGGTTTAAACGTTCGAACTTCCAACGGATTTTTAGAATCTTCGAATCTTCGAATCGGTAAAGGAAAAACCTCAACCGGAGAGAGCTCTCAAATCGGCAAAGTTATTACTGAACGAGAAGATTTAGAACAAAATCCATGCAATCAAAAAATTTTTAGAAGCATCTAATTTATAGGTCACACAGTTCTAGATTTCAATATGCTAAAAAGAACCTCCCACGAAAATCCAACTCATTTAAAAACTAATTTAAAATTAATCTAAATTAAACTTTCATATTTAGACAATATAATCAAGAAATTCGTCTCTAAAAGAGCTTCTGAATTCCTATTCAGCCAATTCACCCAAATGTCTATCAACTCTGTTCTAACTGGCGTCCCCTCGCATTTTGCAGCTCAATTTTAAATTGGTTTCTGAGCTCGTGAGTACCATTCTTAAACGCAGAACGAGAAAACAATTAGCACATCGAGTGAAATTGATGGCTGATTGGTATATAATTGTGTTGATTGAAATTTCACTCTTCAAAATCACTTTTTAAGCCACATTCCAAAAACCCATAATTGAAGAAAACTCATCCTTGGGAATTTTCAGGATTTTTCATTTTGGGGTTTGAGGGAGTAAAATTAATTTGGCAACACAATTTTGCCAAACGCTGAGAGAGCTGAATTAATGACTGTGATGGTGGGGAAAAATGATGATGGAGATGGAGGATGATTATGGATTATTGCCGTGAAAAGTGGATGGTGAATAAAGTGAGAGAATAAGATCTACATTGGCCAGAAATTGGTAACACAATAATGCTATTATTCAATGAATAATATTTCACACCCCATGCTGCAAGACTTTTTTTTCTCCATTCAGAGGAAAATGGGGAAAAACTTCACTTATTACCCAATATCTTGGGCGAATTTTCGGGCAGCTATATAATTAATTTTGTATAGTAACATTAGAATGATGTATACTTTATTGCTTCAATAGAATTTAACGGGTTGGGATTTTTGCGCAATCAAGCTCAGAAATTACTCATCGTAAAATACAAAATTTTTCCTGAATGATGGAAAAGGGTTTCTGTGTCTTCTTTTTATATTCAAACGCTGTATATTTTTATGCATTTTTGTAAAACACACTTCACTCACTTCTGATTCATCAACACTGTACCACAGAGTGGTACTTACCACATATTTTGCATCTCATTGCTGTAACAGGTTTAACCCTTTAAGGACGATTGGAACACCGGTGTCCCATAAAGAAAATAATTTTTCCTGACTACCTAAAGTTATTTTTTCTTGTATTTATATGTAATTGCAAAGTAGAAGGTTGAATGAATTTAGAATATTTTTTGCAAGTCTCCATCTATTTGCTATATGATAAATATTTAAGCTCAAAAATGACGAATTTTTAAATTCTCATGTTTAAAATAAATTCTAATTATTTTTTATACTTCCTGTTTTTTTTAAGCAAAACCGTTTTGGAAAATGAAACTACAATACTCAAACATAAAATTTTTCGTTACAGTGAAAATTATCAGTCATTGGCATCGTCAGAAAAATTACTTACATTTTTGGGCTATTTTTGTCCCTATCGTTCATAGAGGCAAAAATTATACCAAATCAGACTCTGTTTGCTTTTCTAAGTTTAGATGTAAGATGTTTTACAAGTTCTGTTTATAGGTTTCATTTTTATTGCTGATTTTCGGTCAGCGAAAACTGTATCGTCGTTAAAGGGTTAACCCTCGCATATCCAGTAAAGGATATTATTGAACCTTAATTCATGAGCAACTTGAAAATGTAATCCAACACACAAAACCTATTCAAACATTGAGAAAATGTTATCTTCTGATTTTAATTTTTAAAGAGCAAAGCTTTCTAAAGTTCAAATGCAAAGGGTTGAAAATTCCTTTTTGAATTCCATAAATGAATCATTGTTGTATAATATGGAAAATATATCTGAAGTGCAAATTAATTTAGTAAGGCTATTCTAGATTTAAGAATTTTGGTTTTGCGAAATAATGAAATCCAATGCAAATATTATAATAATATAATACAAATTTTATCATGGAAAATGCACCACTCTGATCCATGCCAAATATTTTTATTAATAAATTTATTGTTTACTTTTAATTTCAAGAAAAACAAAACTATTGAAAATGTTTGTTTTAATTGATTTTCAAGCTTTAAATTTCAAGGTGATGTTTTTATTTAGTGATTTAAAAAAAAAATGATTTGCCAATCTTAAAGGTATCTCTTTCAAAAAGTAGTAAAGTAACGTTTTCTATGAAAATTATATGATGTTTATATAGGAAAAGAACATAAAAATACATTAACAAAATTAATATCGTATTAGCTCTTTTTCAAAATTCAGTCGAGAGTTTTTTGAAAGTTCTAAGAATAAAATCATGAAAATGTTACTCAAGTGTAATGCATTTTCAATTTACATTAATTGCCAATTTTTTTATTGCAAAACTGAATGAAAAACGATCATTTTAGTGCAATAAAATATTTTGAAGGCTAAATTTGAAATTAAAATTTAAAAGTAAAAAGAAAATATGTGGAATTGCAAAAAATATACCGAGGATAGTATGCAATATTCACAAAAAAAAATCTTTCAAATTTACACTTCTCTTTATTTAAGTGCTTTAAAACAGAAGCCTCTCGACATTTATTTTTTCCATACGTTTTTACATAGAGTCACTGAAGACTAATGGTAAGGGTTTTTTCCTACACAGAAAAAAAAATTTGTAAAAATGTTGCTAAATGTTTGTGAATTCCTATGGGGGAGTTACGAAATGCTCGTGAATCGTATAACCCACAAACGTGTTCGTAAAAGTTTGTACTTTTTTCACAAACATTGTAAGTAACATGATGACTTGAAGAGCATTTTTAGTACTTTTACAAACATTTGTTCGTAAACACACAAAAAATTTTCGTAAAATTTTGTCATTTGTTCGTAAATTTTTGTTTTCCTGTCGAACATTTTACGAACATTTACGAACAAATGACAAAATTGTACGAACATTTTGTTGTATGTTTACGTACATTTACGAACAAATGTTTGTAAAAGCACAAAAAATGCTCGTCAAATAATTATGTTACGAACAATGTTTGTGAAAAAAGTACAAACTTTTACGAACTTATTTGTGGGTTATACGATTCACGAGCATTTCGTAACTCCTCCATAGGAATTCACAAACATTTACGAACATTTTTACAAAATATTTTTTTCTGTGTAAAGAGAATTGACTTATGAGTCTGATATATTTCAAAATTGTACATTAAAAGCTATAAAAAAATACATATTTCATAATGTTCGTGGAAATAATACAAGAACTACAAGCAAATTTAATTAAGTCAAGGTGCAATATCTGAATTCTTTTACAAAAAAAAGTGAAAAATAGTTTCACTTTTTATTAAGCTTGATTGGCCTTACTTTAAAATAACATTATGATTTATTGGAAAAAAAAACCTGATTCGGTTTTTGGATTTAAATTTTAAGAAAACCGAAAACAAACAAATGATCAATAAATAATTAAATTCGGTCAGTAAAATATTAAATTAAGGTCAATAAAAAAATATAAGTCCTAACAAAAAATGGGTGAAATCTAAGTTATATTTATTATGATATGGCTGAGTTCCATTTAAACATAAGAGAAAAAAAACCAATTTCAAAGGTGCCCCACTTCCCCCAAATATTTTTTAATAGCCAGTATTAGTTCATGTAATTCCTGAAAAAATAGTTCCGATTCATTAAATGAACATGGGAAAATATGAAATGTTTGAAGCCACAGTATCTTCAAAGCCTGAAAGCCTTTCCCTATATTAAAACTTAATTCAATTCAAGATTTTGGATATTGTCTTTTATTCATATAATTTATTGATCTTTGTACCGCTTAAACTTTCTTTAATAAAATCTGTATGAATTTACTTGTTAAATATTTTTGATTCCAGGGATTGATGATGGTTAAAACATGTATAACATGAAAAATTTCTATGATATACCACTTCACTCATCATAAATAAGCACTTTAATACTCGTTGGGTGACAAAGTTGTTCAGAAAACAAGACCCATTCCTACCGAGAACATTTTCATCTGTAAAATATCTGCGGGAAACGGATGAGTTTTGAATGGGAAAATCCCATAAATTTCCATCCAGAGGCATCGAACCATATCTTTGAGCGTGTTTCAGCTGAGGACAATTAAAAAGCTTTCAAATTATAGTACATATATTAAGTTGAGGATTTTATGGTTGCCAAACAAGTATTTACTTCACCAACCACCCGTTGAAGTACATCGTAAAATATGCACTCAAATAAATATTTAATTAATTGAATTATTAAAGTCAACTACCCCTTGCGGTCGTCCCTCTCTTGTTTTATGCTATCGATGCTTCGTCAAAAAGTGTTAAAAGTTTCTCTTTCAAAATTTCATTGAACCCTCCAGAGAGAGATAGGGGATGGGTTGAAGTGCACCAGAGTTTCATTTTGCATATGTTGAGGTATTATGTAAATAATATTACAAGTACTCTAGAATGTGTATCGTACCCAAAAGCCTTCGAACACTTTCATAGAGAAATTTCCACGCTATTCAACACCTAAGAGAAAACTACCAGGATAAAAATGGAATTTTTGACTTAGTTGCTACTATGGAACTTCAATCTAAGAGAAATGCTGTGTGATTTCGATGGATATACATCATTTATGGGAATTTTCATTAAAATCAGTTTTAAAAGCAACAACATTTATGCGTGTTTGTGTAATTCTGAAGCTTTTGCAAAAGTTATTTATTATTCTACTCACGTCCAACTATTCTTTTGATATGAAATTGTTGGTTAATCGAGAAAGTTTTGTACTGTTATGAGAAGGTAAAGTTCTGAAGTGGAGCAAATGAAACTACACTGTAATTGCTTATTGCAATTTCAGTGAAATAGCCTGCAAATAGCCTTAAATTGCACAATACTCCTCTCATTTTTGCTACTTTTGGTTTAACTCTACACTGTGTGAATTGAATTTTCAGATTAAACACGTAATCTCTTTATTTTTATGTCTGTCTACACATTTCGAATAGTTTTGTCACAAGAATATATTTAAAGTTTACAAAAACAACAAAATGCAGCACTGCGGGATTATAATAAAAAAAAATATTTAAAATTTTGTGAAGGGGTAGGGTAGACGCTGGTATTACCAAATCGCTCCTAATATCGATCAAGCGATGCTTGTAATATCGACTCCTCTTCCAATTGATGGATAAAAAAAGGGACAGATAATCCTAACCGGCTTATGTAGGTGAGATTCTTAACGTGAGCTAACTCGGAGTGCATGCAAATTCGATTTAGAGCTGAAGTTGGGAAACGCCATTCAGTTATCTTGAATCAAATTCGTGAAATTATACAAATTTTGTATTTAAACCAAAATATCAAAGATTTGGATGGAGTGACAGAAAAGTGTTATATGGGTGAAATGTAGACCAGAATGAACTCTATAATTTTCCTATAGAACATGATCTCATCGATTACTCAGAAGCCAAGATAAGCGAGGTTTTTTGTTTCTTAACTCGTTTGTTCATCCAGAGTTCCCCAAGTAGTCATTTGTTGAACTTCAACTATATCAAGGAATTGTTGTATTTTGTGGGACTTTCCATTTAAAACCATATTTTAAGTGTCTTGGTGGAGTAGAGGCAGTCAAATTGGCATCTGAGTGATTTCAAAGCGTTATTATGGGAAAAATCAATTTTTTCACACTTAAACGGCAAAATCGAAGTGATAGCGTAGTCTGAGCGGAAAATGATGTATTGACAAAATGTAGAGACAAATGTGCTCTACAATTATGTCGAAGTAATTATCAAAATCGGTTCAGCGACAGTCAAGATAATTGAGGTTATGTGATATTGAAATTGGTTTTTCGACTGTGGCGCCCCTGGTGTTGGTCTCACAAAGTTCAAATGTTCTAGAAAGTTGTAGCATTTGGTGAGATCTTTCGTTTAAGCCCTCATTTATCAAAATCGGTCACATAGAACCGGAGATATGATTTTTTGAATTTCGTGAACTTTGACCCCTCATATCTCCGGTTCTATTGAAACCACAGCGCGCATACGCACCATTTTGGAAACGTCCTAGACCGGACTACAACATACTAAAATTTCATTAACTTGCACAATGCCGTTTTTGAGAAAAGTGACTTTGAATTTCGATGAATTTTGACGCTATCACAGCGCCACCTGTGGTGACTTTTTGAACTTCCATCTGAAAGTGCTCATCGAGACGAAACCAAAAAGGTAAAATTTAGGTCGCTATGTTAATTAGAACCGGAGATAGAGGCCGGTCAATGTTCGAACTTTGACCCCTTATAGCTCGGGTCAGGGGTTATGGATCGACTTAAGTTTTTTTTTGTTTGATAGGTATAATCAACGGCTACAACATACTAAAATTTCAGCCCGATGCACAATGGAATTTTTGAGTTATTTAACTTATAAGATTTAAAAATTTTCTTTTTAATAATAGCGCCCCTAGCGGTGGTTTTATGAACTTGCGATGTTAGAAGGGGAAGTGGCATTTCACGAGAGCTTTCCAAAAAGCCCTCACTTTTTAAATTCTGACAATTAGAACCGGAGTAATGGCCATTTTAAGAAATTTTTTTTGGACCCTTATAGCTCGGGTCTGGGGGGTCAGGGGACCTTAAGT
The DNA here is from genome assembly GCF_024763615.1 of Phlebotomus papatasi. NCBI lineage: Eukaryota > Metazoa > Arthropoda > Insecta > Diptera > Psychodidae > Phlebotomus > Phlebotomus papatasi. Next base: position 18,605,846 of record NC_077222.1, read on the forward strand.
TTGGTATTGATGGAAAGCTCTAAGGCCCAGCTATAACATACTAAAATTTGAGCCCGCTCGATGCCATAGGGGCGGAGCTATTGAGAAAACAAAAAAAGGGGGGTCTTCAAAATGGCGGAAGGAGGGGTGGGGGGTGGGGGGTCAATGCACCAAGTTGCAATTTTCACCCGATATATAACCTTTGCCGAAAACTGCAAGTCGATATCTTTTTTAGTTTAGGAGCTATTAAGCTCCAAAGAGCGGCCGGCCGGCCGGCCGGCCGGCCGGGAACGTAAATTAGCCACATATATATTCGTGATCAGGAAGTGCTGAAACACATTTTGGCCAAATTTGAGGTCGATCGGACGACATGAAATTTTGTTAGGATTATAGTAGGTGAGATTGTTAAGAATCTCACCTAATAATTTTTCTACATGACCTACATGAACTACGTTATATGATTACGGCATTGAATAAATGAGCAGTAAAAAGTTAAAATTGATCAGTAACAAAAAAAATTGAAACAGTGATATTATCGTTCAAATTTTGGCGAAGGGAAAATAAATGGCTTTTCACTCTATATATGGAAATATTTTAAATGTTAAATATATAAATTAGGCCCATTTTTGTAAAGATTTAAGTTTTTTACCGACCATAATTAGATATTTTACTGCTCATTTTTAATTTTTTACTGCCCATTTAGAATTTTTTACTGATCGTTTGTTTTTTGCCTATGATTACCTGAGGCTAAATGTGACAAATTGGATATTCTATTTTTCTAAGAGCTTCCAATTCAACTTAAACTGAGAGTTCTAATCATAAAGTTCTTTTAGAAATTTTACCTCTCTACGACTTTAACGAATACCATTTTTCTCTGTAATAAAAATGCGCTTTTCGAGACTTTTTCTAAGATTCCTAAAAATCCTCTGAAAAAATACGTCAATAGAGATTCAAACTTGTTTAGCCGTAAATCCTTTGAAAATAAAACCAAGAGAGAGCAATTTTATCAGTGTAAAATCGCAAAAATAAAGTAATCAAAATTAATGGTGAATTCAGATCCTGAAAAAGAGAAATAAGATAGTAAACAAATATTATCTAAAACAAACTTTAAAGTAAAATTAAATATTTAAAATTAATGATAAAACATAATTTGAAATAACATGTTTAAATAACAAACAGCAAACATTTTAGAATGACATGACATTTTAAATTATTTGAAACTTTACCAAATGAATTAATAAATAAGTTCCAGAAAGCAATTAAAACTTAAATTAATCAATTAAAGTGCCAATTCGTTAGAATGAATTAATGTAAATTACTGGAAAAATAAAATGGTATAATATCCGAAAAAAGACATGGAAAAACGTCCCAGTTTTGCGGTGTGCTCGAACTCACGAAGAAATTCCCTCGCGTGGTTTTTGGTTTGCATACTGTTTTACTACCGATTAAGTTAAATACATAAATAAAAAAAACCATTCCGAAATAGGAAACGACAGACGGACGGACAGACGGACGGGAACGGTTTTTAGCCATCCATATATTCGTAATCAAGAAGTGGCTAAAGGCCAAACACATTTTGGCAAAGTTTGGGGCCGATCGGAGGACATAAGATTTTGTGATAGGATTATAGTAAGTAAGATTGTTAAGAATCCCTCCTAAATAATAAAATAAAAAAAAATAATTCGAGACGGGTATATCATTTGTGGTTATATTTTGCCGATTGATTCCTGATTGAAACCTATGCTATTTAAGACACCATTTCCTTATCTTAACATCGTCGATGGACCTCAAAATTATCACATGGATAGTAATTTTCACTTAAGTTACTAATAATAAAAGCATTCTGAAAAATCATCCCTTAATCTTCAACTTTTGCGACTTTTTTGGATCAGAAATCTAGAAATATTCTAGTATCGTGTTAAATTTATCAATTATCTAGTACAAACATAAAATAATGTATTCAATTCAATGTTTTTATGCAACAGAAGACCCTTATCGGGAAGGCTCTTCTATGCATATACCTCTTTATATCAAAATTTCACGTTTTAATTGATTTTTTTTCGCACTCCGATAAAGTCACCGAATCTAATTTGAATCAGGCCTGTTGGAAATAATTAGTTGACTCTATCGAGGTCCCACTGTAATTTTTTATTATTGTGTTTTGAGGCGCGCGACGACATAGGCCCCCACTGTAATTTAAAATCAATGGATTACCTTTGTATTTTGAGAAAAAGGTTAGAACTAATATACAGTACAACTCCAAAAATTTTCTTCACTAGAACAAACATGGAAAAATTCCAGGGTAGGGGAGACTGGGCCAAAACTTGTCAAAACGCATATTTAATTCTTTCACGAGCTCTGAGAAAACTTAAACGTTTTATAATGAACATATTCTTATAGGAAATTTACTGCTCTACAACATTGCAGAAGACTATTTTCCTCTATCTCGAAAGAAATGTGATTTTCGAATCATTTTCTAAAAGTCGATTTTGTGGAAAATCTCAAAATTGCTGGGGCAAATTTTATCAGTCTTCGAATAATTTGTGACGTTTTACTCTCGCAAACGTTAAAAATATCAAATAGACATATTTTTATAGGAAATTTATTCCTCTACAACTTTGTCGAAGATAATTTTTCTGTATCTTAACGAGAAATGTGCTTAAATTGAGCTAATCAATTCAATTTTTTTCAATTCAATTATATATTTCTCCTCAAATCTTGCATATTTGCGTCTGCCGCCGACTTACCACTACCGATCTCATCAGGTAAACGGCAGAAACCCTGAATCATAGATCGTATATGCCAGAAAATGTTGTGTGTATATACAATAAGATTGATTTACAAACATTTTTAAATCAGTAGGGGAAAGTACTCTCCCTTCGAATAATGTAATTTTCTTTTATCTTCCCTAAGAGACTTATATATAAATATCACGTTATTATCAAAAATAGACTATAAGCTAACTAATATTTAATAGAAATGTGTAAGTCACTTAGGAAAAATAGCACATTATTCGGAGGCATGAACGTTCGAAAGTAGAGTACTTTCCCCTATTGATTTTTTCTGTAAGCCAAATATACCAAAAATAGGGCTTAAAATTTCATTATTTTTTATTTTACATAATCCTTTCTCGAATCCCTTGAAACTTTGTAAGTTTAAGAAGGTTCATGAAGCCTATCTATAATAAAAATTTCAAGCCTTCAGTGTCTTTTACTTTAGAAAATAGTGAATATTGAAATTTTTGTTTTGACAAGTTTTGCCCCAGTCTCCCCTATGTGTCAAAAAACTTCAGCTATTTTTATTAATTGAAACCCCAAGACAACCTTCAACAAGTGAAAAGCATATAAATTAATTTCATTGCCACTATTGGACACTGTAGAGCTATATCCATTAGTTTTCGGTTTTGCATACTCATTTTTAAAATATGTATCATATTATAGTATGTCAACCATAGAAAAAGCCAATGCGAATAAAATATGGATGATTCACAAATTGATATTGGCAAAAATTTTCCTTGGATGTTTAAATAATGATCATAATTCATTTCTACTCTTCCGGATGAATTATATTGACATATTTTCCTAGTATCCCACATTGATTTTGTGCAAAATATTTCCCTCTATGATAATTTAAAATTTAATGGAAAATAATTTAATTAAATTAAATTTTCGAAATTTTCTGTAGGGGTGATACTGCAGGGAATATCATATTATGCCATGGAATAAATTAATATGCAACTAATATCGTTATTTCCTCTGATTGTATTAATTTCTATTTTGCTTCTATTACATTACTCCTGGTGTTAATTAACTATGAGTTAGACTCTATGAATTGGAGTAATCTTGGCAATTTTCAATGTATAATTGCAAAGGAGAAAGTTTTGCTGTGTTAGAAATTCCTGGAAAACCAGGAAAGAGCTTTCAATAGTTACAGGAGAAGCTTTAGGGAGTTATATTGCACAAGTTGTTGCTCGCCCATCATTTTGTCACCCACAAAGTAGTTCAACACACATCACAGGAAATTGTCAAGAGGATTTTCTGTGTCATTTTCGGCTGTCAGGGAACTCGTAAAAGTGAATGCTTCCAGATAGGCATTCCACCAAAAGAGTGGCTTGTTGTTGATTAATAGACTTACCAGGGAGTGGACAAACGGAAGACGACACTATATGGAGCTTTTGTGTCCAACAGATACGTTTCAGGTCAGTTACATACTGTTTTTCAGGCAACTTGTATTTGTCTGCTAAACTATTTATGGATGAGTGAATTTTCCCGCAGAGATGACATGAAATTTTGATGAGGGTGTCGCTTCAAAAAAAAAAACGGACGAATGTCTCACGGAGACAAAAAATCCAAATGGAAAAGCATATATATATAATTTTTTCCACCAAAACGAATTTACATAAATTTATACTTTTGCTTTTGTGTTCACTCAAGCCTTCGCAAAAGAATGAGAGTTTTTTCAAATAATCTTTCTTTCTGCTTCTGGAATAGTTTTCAGGAATTTAAAAAAGCTTCATAGTCAATTTTTAATTGAATTTTTCTTCACAGAGTTCTTCTTAATCCAATAAAAACCATCAGTTCGATATCAATTTCAATTAGTAACCTTTTATCTTTCCATTTTTCATTGATAAGCACTTAAAAAATTTTTATAGTTCATCTCGACTTTTATTTCACCAGAATTATTACTTGTAATTTGTCAAAATGCATTCCATCCAACGAGTTCTTTTACGACAAGGACGAACCTATATCCCATAGATTTATTGCAATATTTTATGGTGTATGCTTCTCTAAACCACAAATTAGAAATTATTTTGCCACAACCCACGGCATTCAATATTATCGCCAGTGAAATTGACATGATTTAGCATTTAAATAGGAAACCTCAAATTTAGAATGATTTAGGAGTAATATGACAAATTTGAAATCATGATACCGATTTATTAGATTGGTTTCACGGATTGAATATATACAAAGCTAAATTTAGCCTAATCAATACGCACTAGGCAATTTTAGGTAATAAATTATATTCGGTATGCAAAATTTAATTTCGTTAACACGAAAATGAACGAATTAATTTAAATCTTAACAGAGACATTCTAAGGATTTTAGGAAAAATTTCGTTGTAAATAAAAGTCAAAAACTGTGGTTAGAATATTATGTAATATTATGCTTAGAGGAAACTGGGGCACCACCAAACACGGGGTGGCACCAAACACTGAAATTTTTTAACAGGATATTCGACTTCAGAGGACAAGACTTATAGAAATTTTTAGGCATTATAGGGATGTTTGTCCACTGAAAAAATTGTCGAGATAGTCCAAGTAGTTTAGAAATAAAAATTAGTGTTTGGTGCTACCCCGTGTTTGGTAGTACCCCAGTTTCCCCTACACATCGTTTAGATCAGGAAAATTTCATGAAGTTGAAATTCCAATCTCTTTCTTTCTCACACACTTTGCATATGGCTTTCTCATTCTCTAGCACTCTTCTTCTTCTTTTAGTCATCACAACAAATTCAATTTAGATCAATCGAAATTGGAGTGCGAAAGAATAAGATAGACATAGGCAAAACGTGTGGGAAAGAAAGGGATGTGAATTTCGTGTTCATGATATTTTGCTGATCTAAAAAGCGTGACAGAGCCGTAAGGAATGGTTTTAGAAAATGATTTGTTACACGGTGCGACAAAATTTACCTTTTTGTGGGTGTCTTTGACGAGAGTGCCAAAACTTGTTAGAGGGTCATTTAAGGACCTCAAATCTGCAATCCGTTTGTCCGGGGCACCTCTAGATTTTTTTGAAAAAGCATATTTAGTTTCTTGATGGTTTATAAAATTCAAAAATTCATATCTCCGGTTCTAATTATCCGGTGGTAGTCACATAAAGCTAAACTGACGCGTAATTTCATCCTCTATAACTCTCGTGAACATATCAAGCATCTATGATGAAAATGAAGTATATTTTTTAAATATTTTTTAAAAACGGGCACCTAAAATGGTGCATTTTTCTGTGTTTTTTCCATCTTCTAGTAATTTTCCCACTTTAATAGAGCATTTTATATATCAAATAACTATGCCTAAAAGTTAAAGAATTTAATATTCTTTCATTTTCTTTTGGTTTGAATTTTCTATCTTAATTTGTTCATTCACAATAATTTATTGAAAATAAAGTGCATTAAAATCTCTTATTATATATAATTATATTAGTATCTTTGTCTAACCTACTGAAGAGCATTCTCTTTTGCACTCTCACTTACACATTTCATATAAAAAGAGGTGAAATGAAAGAAAAGAGACGTATTTAGAAATAGAGAGAGAAGAATAGCTGTTATGAGTGCCAAAAAACTATTCTTCTCTCTTTATTTCTATATACGTCTCTTTTTTTCATTTCGCCTCTTTTTATATGAAATATGTAAGTGAGAGTGCAAAAGAGAATGCTCTTCAGTAGGTTAGACAAAGATACCAAATAATTATATATAATAAGAGATTTTATTTTTATAATAATGCATTTTATTTTCAATAAATTATTGTGAATAAACGAATTAGGATAGAAAATTTAAACCAAAAAGATATGAAAGAATATTAAATTCTCTAACTTTTAGGCATAGTTGGTTGACATATAAAATGCTCTATTAAAGTGGGAAAATTACTAGAAGATGGAAAAAACACAGAAAAATGCACCATTTTAGGTGCCCTTTTTCAAAAACTCTTTAAAAAATATACTTCATTTTCATGGTAGATGATTGATATGTTCACAAGAGTTATAGAGGATGAAATTACGCGTCAGTTTAGCTTTATGTGACTACCACCGGATAATTAGAACCGGAGATATGAATTTTTGAATTTTATAAAACAGCAAAAAACAAAAAATGCTTTTCCAAAAAAATCTAGAGGTGACCCGGACAAACGGATTGCAGATTTGAGGTCCTTAAATGACCCTCTAACAAGTTTTGACACTTTCGTCAAAGACACCCACAACGTGTCGCACAGTGTTATTGGTAAATATCTTATGTATGTACTAGGGTAAGTGGGGCACCTATGAATGGGACGAATGGGAGCAGCTTTGAAATTGGGTTTTTTCTCCTATTTCTAAATTAAAATGGTCCTTACTATGATATTATTTAGCTCCATAAGGCATTTGTGAAGATGAAATACATCATTATAAGGACCAATTTCATTAAAAAAAAAAACGAGAAAAAGCCCAATTTCAAGCTGCCCCAATTCAAAGGTACCCCACTTCCCCCTACCCTCTATATTCAGGAATAATTTTGAGGTGCTGCCGCGATGGTAAGCGAAGGAGTGAAGTGAAGATGACGGTAATATAAATTATCTGAAAATTGACTTATAGGGGGTCCTCAGAACGTTAACATGTTGCTATTTTTACAATTTAGAACCTAAATCAAATTGAATATAAAACAAGAAATTAGGCATTTTTAAGGCTTGTTCCTAAACTTACCCTCACAGCTAAACCTGTAGTGGATTAGTGAATAGAGTAGGAGAAAGTGCACATATTTCAAAATCTAGGGGACAGTGTCCTGTGTTTAAAATATATTGCGGAGTCACATTTATTCAAAAACATAGGAAAAATTTAGTCATTATTAAGCTTGGGACCGTACAAGCATGGGTCACTTTCCCTATTGCCTCTAATGACTGTGAGGAATCGGATTACAACTGAGCAGCAGCAGAAAAATATTTCTCATGCCATATCGGCTTTGAATTCCAGCAGTGAATGAATGAATAGTAATGCCAATGGTGCACATTAGCAAAAAAAGTGAACCGGCTAGACAATAGATACTGGTGCGAGAACGAGCTTCGGTATGAAAGTGGTTACTTCAGCCGATACAAATGTTTACTATCAATCCTATCAATGATTCAAACACAAACCGGGAAAGGCGTCCTGTATCGGGAATTAAGACAGTATAGGAGTAGGAAGCATAAGGGGCCCAATTGTGGCCTTGATGCATCGATAATGCTAAGAGGTAACTCATTTCAGGGAACTCGAGCTAATCTGGCAAGCGAACTCACGGAGAACTTGAGGGATTTACAGGGACCTCAGGGAAAAAATAAATTTTTTTCAGGAAACTTAAGCGGAAACTGGGGAATCCATAGATTTGTCATGGAAACTCTCCGGGAAACCGGTGAACTCATATTACTTTTCGGGGAACTCAAGGGTAAGCCATATATTTTTTCGGGAAACCAGGAACTCGAGCCAATCTAATTGTTTATGACTAACCCCTTACTGTTATCCGAAAGTAGAACTGACCCCCGGCAGGATCTCTTGCCTTACCATCACGGCTGGACCCCAACATTAACACTAAATATTAGCATTAGTTATCATTCAAGAGTGCGAACCATTCATAGTGAGATTTTTTTGAAACACAAGGAGTAATAATAATTTTGAAAACATAAATTTTAAATAAAGTGCAAGTATGGGTTTTCTTCAGACGAATGATAAATCTTAATATTATTATTATTAACACTAAGAAAAAAAGAGGACGCGATTAACTTTTTTTCCTTGTAACTTTAACACTTTTTAGGTGTAAAAATATATCAACATTTTTTAATGTTAATTTTACACCTTTTTAAGTGTAAAATTTAACATGAAGAAGGCTAACTTTGACCCCTAATACACCTAATAAGCATAATTTTTACACCGATTTCGGATCAATAATGCAGGTTAAAAATAACATTTCTGGAATGTTATTTTAACTTTTTCGGATTTTTTCTCAGTGTCGATTAATTTGAAAACAGTAATAAATCAAATTTCATCAGTATAAACAATTTAGAATTTTAAAAGCAGTAAATGTTTCACGAAATTTTTAACAAATGAAAATTAAAAAGGTTCCCATTTTACTTATGAACATATTAGATGATATTATATGAATTATACCCATTTTTAAAAGAATTTGAGTCTTACTTTACTAACCAAATTAATTTTTTTGAAATGAAAAATTTAAGATTCCCAATTCACACTAAATATCGAATGGAAAAGCATTATCCATAAAGCTGATTTAATTTATTTTTTCACGTTAAATATTTATTCGCATAAAGTATTTAAATTTCATTGTTTTATCTCATTGGCAAAGTGTTAAATGATTTAAGTACTTTGAATAATGTGTGAAGCATAATCCACATATTAAATATTTAATACTATAAAATATTTTAATCCTCTCAAGTCCTCTGATTGGCTAGAGTTGGTAAGCTTTTAAAACTTGATATGACTATTTTGTGGAATTTAGTGCTAAATTTAATAGTGTTAAAATAGTCAACTAGCAGAAGACTTTCAGGCTTCGCACACACTCTGACTCCGAACACTTTATATTTTTCTTTATTTTTTCGCTATTCCTTCAATGAATCTGACTTATCTATGGCAATATATTTTAATAACTAGCCTTAAGTCAAGCATTTGAAAATGGAATTTAATGTCTGAAAGAAAAGACTGGTTCAGAATTTAAAGCGATTTCAGATTTAAATAAAACTTTATAAAAACATCGCATAAAAAGACTTAAAGAATGTCAACCAGGGGTCTCTCGACATTTCAATTTTCCATACGTTTTTGCATAGATGCACTGAAGACTATTGGCAAGTTTTTTCCTAAAGAGAATTGACTTATCAGTTTGATATATTTCGAAATCGTGTATTAAAAGCTATCTAAAAATACATATTTCATAATGTTCGCCTAAAAAGTCCAAGAACTACGAGCAAATTTGTTTAAGTCTCGGTGAAATATCTGCAAGGAAAAGTGAAAAATATCTCCACTATTTATTAGGTTTGATGGGCCCCTGATTTCAACACTACAGGGTGATAAATTCTTAACTTTTAAGCACGAAATATTATGTATGATGCCTATGCCTAAGTTTAAGTTTCATTTCGGATATGGAAATTTAGGAAGTTTATTCTGTAAAAATAAACTTTGAACTTTTCAAAACAATTTATGTTGTTTTAGTGACACAGAGCTCGAGCTTCGTTGTTGAGTGAAAGGCATAAAGGTTCTGAAAAAGGGATTCTGTTTTGACCGTGTCTTACATATTTTATTTAGATACTTCTGTAATTAAATAATTGAGGAAAAGCCTTTCAAGTTAGACCCTTTCAGCCTTAGGGGTGAATCACACTTGGCGCCAAATTGCTTCTGTCATGTGCAAAGCTTAACCGTTTTCCCGAATTTAGGGATTTAAATCGTACTTTTGTGGCAAATTCTTAGTAATTAAACTTGGTTTTGAAATATTTTAAGACGGTAGATATAAATTATAAATATAAGAAAGAATAAGGAATAAATCGAAAATGTAAAAAACTGTCAGTTTAGCAAGGAAAGACATACGTGGCAAAGTTGTACTGTAAAGCTCAACCACAACTTTTACTCACCCTTATTATAATTTTGTCTTACTTTAAGTCTAATAATAATTTTGAATTATGAGAATTTAATTTGCAGGATTTTCACAAGCATTTTCAACTTTACGGTAAAAATCCCACGGTGTGAATGTGATTCTCCCCTTAATATTTAAGAGCATTTCAGAGAGCAAATTGTTGCAATTTCCGGAAAAGCTTACAAAACATATTGTCGAAATTTCCTATACAATGTCACACATGTCATGATTTTCCAAAAGGAACAGAATGTAGGGCATTTGGGGATAGTATACCTTTGAGAATTACACGACAGTTGCTAACTGAACCGGCAATTTCTCAAGAGATCTTTTCACTGGCACCGTCATGATGATGTATTAGGTGACATGATGTATGAAATAGGAGATGAAAATATTGGTATAGAGTTAGAGGGTTGTTGGATCACTTACCATCCTCATCTGACAAGAGACTAGTGTCGTTTCTGGAGGAAGAATTCACTCCCATCCTGCTCAGTGCACCAATTCAGTTTCTTTCTGCATTCACCACACTTTCAAAGACATCGGAGATTCTGGGACATCGTCTCACAGTGTCAAATTTTCACGTGAAACTCTTATAGGGAGCAAGTGATCAAAATTTAATTTTGCCGACACGATAGACAGGTAGGTCTCTTGAGGAAGGGGGAGGCGGGTGATTTTGTGGGCGTCTGGTCTGGAAATCAATTTTTGAATGAAGGGAAAAAAGGTAGACAATTAGTGTGATGAGGGAAAATCCAATTTCACGTATCTTTGGCGCCCTTTTGGCGTCACAACACCAAACACATCGAAATTTATGAGAGTCTATTTGTCATCTGGGTACAATCGTCGGCTTTCCGCCTCAGTGCTCACCAGAATTAGTCAGAATCGCATATTCTGAGGGTGGTATTTCTGCCACAATTTAATCATTCGTCTGAGCACGTGAAGTCATTCCGTGTCAATTAATTCTCAGGTGCTGTTTGTCAGGTGAATGACTGTTCTGAGAAAAGGGGCGTCACTGCAGAGTTTGGGGGCCGAAATTTCTCCCTTGGTGCAAAAAAAAAATGGGCAATTTTCACTTTTCACACCGGAATGTATTCTTCGTAAATCCCTCGCTAGAGCTTCAACCGAAAACCGAGAGACTGACTTTCACGTGCTTCAGTCACGAGATTCAGCGATCAACTGACGATACTACAGAAAGCTCCCAATCACTTCGGCGTCTCCACTGCGAATGAGTCGTCGCATGGCACAAAAGCTCTCTTCTCTCCGGTCTCAATGGAGTATAGTGCCTTCCATCTGCAGATTTTCGCTCCCATTCAACCCCTCCTTGTACACACGACCATGTGGAATCATTCCCTTCTTCCCGACTGTACCCTCGGGGTGGCTCATTGCTGATCAATTTTTCATGTCGACTCGCCGGGTGATGTTCTCTCCTGACCACGTGGGGTTAGAAAATCAGCGGGAAGTACAGCCAATGAACTCATCATTATTTCATCGATTTTCTACTAACAACGACTTTTTTTCGAGTTCGCGTTCTAAAAAAAGGCCATTTCCATAATTAGCCCACAGGTAGTGGCATTATAAAGGCATATTTTAACGCCAAGAACAGAAGATATTTTTGGCAGCGAATATGCCAGATCAAGAGAGCAAACGGTGTAATATCGATTTAATTTTGGGGAAAACTCCATGTCCAGTGTGCTAGTGAAATTCTGGTGAATTCATGAATAATTTACGCTTATAAAATGATTTAGCAGTATTTTTCACGACAAAAGAGGTTAAATCGTGACATTTTTGGACGTTGATTAAATATTTACCCTAAAAAAATCCTTCGTTCTTAGAACGCATTTTAATTATTCATTTTTGTAGCTTTATTAACTCACTCAACACAACAATAATAATAATTAAATGTGCGAAATTGGTCTTTCAAAGGCGTCGAAAACGTCGAAAGCGTTTAAAAAAATGTAAAAAATTAACCTATGTGTGATATTCTAAAAAGAAAAAAAAATCTTTTTTGACTAAAGTATTTTTCTAATATTTGTATTGTACATACACTGAGAGAAATCCGAAAAAGTTAAAATAACATTCCGGAAATGTTAATTTTACCCTGCAGTATTGATCCGAAAACGGAGTAAATATTACCCTTTTTAAGTGTATTATGGGTTAAAGTTACCCTTCTCTCATGTTTATTTTACCCTTAAAAGGTGTAAAATTAACATTAAAAAATGTTTTTAAGAAGTGAAAACACGGGATTTTGACCTTTGATCTTCTCCTCCTTTATTCCTTGCCAACGTTTCGGAGCTTGATGGCTTGAGTTTGGAGCTTGGAGCTTTGGAGCTTGGAGCTTGAGTGATATTATTGAATATTCATTGAATATTGTGTTGATTCACGTTAGTGGTGATTTGTACATTTGACCTGAAGTGAGATTTGTCTTGTAAATTAGATTTTCGTGTGAAAAATGGGAAATTTTCTAAGAGATTCACCAGTGAGGTGATACTCCTTATTTTAGACAAGTGTTTTTCTCACGAAATTTCATGAAGTTTTAGCTTTTGTGATGACTAGGTTGGACAAATGCCTGGAGAAACAAAGGAGCATCATCTCTACGAAAGATATGTAGCGAGAAATGCCTTGAAAGGCTCCCGAAAAGGCCAGGGAATGAGCGAATCCGCACGTATTTGGAGTACCGAAGTCAACTCACTTTAATGAATGATATGGAAAGTATCCGGGCTTCTTGTGATATTCTACGTTTTCCCTTACATGAACAGGAAGAGGACTTGGTACGATTGGTTCATGAAATGAAGAACAATTGGCATCCTGTTGAGGCGGATAAGCTGTTCAAGTTTACAGCCAGGTTGTCCAAATTAATAACCAAGTTGTCCAAAATAAGAGTCAAATTCACCTCTACATATCAATTCATTTTTAAACGTATTAAAACTAATTTTTGCAAAAACAAAGACAATAAACCTTTGCCAAGTTTCTAAATAACCCTTCTGAAAAGAGAGTAATGAAAAAAATCAATTAGTATTGAAAATATCGCACTTCAAACTTGAAACATCGATGCTTATAAGCAGACTGTCCAAAATTATGAGCCTTTACCCTAATTCCCATTAGTTTACTAAAATGAGAGCTAAACTAAGTAAAAATTCTGATACAACTTAAAAAAAGTGCTATGAGATCATGCTGGGGGGTCGTATTAAAACTACAAGTCGTTGTCTCTAACCGTTTTCTTCGTAACTCTATAAAAATCAGACAATTAAAGTTCCAACATCGGAAAAAAATTTTTTTATAGATACTCCCTTAGATACTCGTTACCCAGACGTTCACCAGTTTTTCAATGCTATATTTTGTGTTATCGGTGTTGACAATAACCCTCCCAAATAAATTTCAAGATTTTAATAAAATAACAGAAACAGACGAATAAATTGGTGGCCAAATGGTCAGCAACAGAAGGTGCATTTTAATAAGCATTCATAAACTTTTTGTCGTAAGAAATTTGAAGAAGTTCCAAAATACAGAGCAAGTTCCACCAATAAGTAAATCAAATAAGTTTAATACAAATACAATTTCTAACAGGTATTGATTACTTACTTTGTTGTATTATATAAGTACATATAGAGAGTTACAATAACGTAGCGATAAATTCCAATTATTGTACTGTACGATGAAATTCGCTTAATATTGTTACGAAGGAGTAATATCTTTCAGTTATTGATGAATTACTCTGGGTACAAGATGTGAACAGGAAGTACAAAATGATGTGAAAAGCATTTATGAAACGTTGTGTGAAATGGATGAGATAAAAGTGCCAGTTCCCATACAAACTTTCACGAATACTGTGCAGAGTTTGAAGCAATATATCCTTTCATAAGACTCTGCTGTATATCCGTGAGATCATTTCAATGGGTTATTTCATGACATCTGCATTGAAAAGCTTTCATGTTCAAAGCACAACATGATATCTTTATTCCATAATTCAATAAATATGTTCTCAATAATGTTTTGAATATTTCAAAAAAAATAGCAGCAGCTACACCATTCACTGTTTTTTTTACGTTATAATTCTTCTTTGTATCTTTGTGAGATTTTTCTCATAAAGTTTTTCATGAAAATTTAATTTGTTATCCAAGAAAGTCTCTTGAGAAATTCATTGAGGAAACTTTTTTGTCATTGATAAAATTCAGAATTCATCAATTCAGGTCAATTGTCTACTGTGGGCTTTGTCAGTGATCTATCGAAAGCTCTACCTGCCAGACATCTATTGAATTGTTCAACAGTGTTCCTTGTGAGTTGTATTGCTATCGAAAAGATTGAAGAAAAGGAGTGGTATTGGAATTAAATGGCTCTTTTACACTATATACCACCTTCCTATGAATTATTGAAGAAACTCTATTTTCCTTTTGAACTATCAGAAGGAAAAAGTGTCTTTAAGTGTTCTTTGGTGGAATAAAAGAACACTTTATTGATGCTCAATGAATTGTAACTCCTATAACCATAAATATTCTTTTCTACACTGGACTTGTTTAAAAATAGTTCGGTAAACTTTTTTATGACTTTCAAAGTTCTTTCTGCGCAGTTATTAAATAATAATTCCATGTAAGTTTCAGCTCCAATCACATTATTTCGTCTTTTTTCTGAGACTGGAAAATTTTCAAAAAAATGGTATTTGACAATAAAATAGACGAATATTTCCGTGCCTTTTTTTTTAATAAAACGAGCATAAAAAGTCTGTAAGTCTTTAGCTCACGTCTCCCGAGACAGAGGTAGCAATTTTCTTTATATTCTTTTCTGCCTTACTCTCCTCATTTTGGTCTCCTTTAGGGTAATTGCAAGAAAATTTCATTTTCCTTTAATTTCCTCAACATCTGCTGAATAGATGATGATTGTACGATGGTAGACTGAAGATGTCATAAAATGCAATTAGCAACCATTTTCAGGAAATTTCCCCTTTGCTAGCTTTTCCACCTCTAACTACTGCACTTTCTTGGCGACAATGTTTGGCAAAGGAACTACCTGTTGATGCCACATACGATATCACCACATTTTCCCGCAAAATGTTTACCAACATTGTGGCTGCCAATTCAATTGGGCATCCAATGAATTTCCGTCTAAATCATTTCCTCATCTTTCTTACAAATTGCTCCACGCTCAATTGATTTCTTGACTGACATAGTGGCAAAGTTGGTCGAAGGAAGCTTTTACATAACTTTGGAGTGAGTTTTCTTCCCATTAAACCGCCCTCACTCAGCACTATTGACAAAATTATTATTCATCGCCTTTAGACTTATGGCTCAAATATTTCATTTAAACTATTTGTGACATGCTTCTTGAATACTAAAACTATGGCTAATGATATGCACAGTAAATACATAATATTCCCACAAATACACTTCAATCTTTCATGCAATTTTCAAAGGATATGGGGAAATGCACTATTCCTTCGAACGTACATGCCTTTAAATAATGTGAATTTCTTTTATTTTTCCTAAAAGAGACTTACACATAATTATCAATTATTGCCTAATAAAAATGTGTAGGGGCAACTGGGGCACTACCAAACACGGGGTACCACCAAACACTACGATTTTTTAATCAGATATTCGACTTCAGAGGACAAGACTTATAGAAATTTGTGGGCATTATAGGGATGCTTGTCCCCTGAATAAATGGTCGAGATAGTCCAAGTAGTTTAGAAATAAAAATTATTGTTTGGTGGTGCCCCAGTTTCCCCAAAGTCTCTTAGGAAAATCAAAAGAAAATTCATATTATTCGAAGTTTAAGTACTTTCCCCTACCTTCTTCCCAAGCAAAATCTATTCGATTACTGAAAACTTGAAAAAAATAATTTAATTTCAATTAAAAGGAAAAGATGAAAAATTTCCTCCTATTTTAATTTTTTCCTCAACTTTTCAATTTTTTTCATAAGAAAACTAAATAGAATATTTTTATGGACAATAGGGTAACTTTGCCAAATTTCGGCAAGTTTGCAATTTCGGCCACTTTTATTGTTCATGAAATATCCATGAATTTTTAGTTTCTCTATACTCTTGAGGTCATACAATAAAAAAAAAAAAACAAAAAATGTCGTTTTTTTTCACGAGATGATGTAAGAAACTTTGGAAGAATTCCGGAAGGGCAAGGAACTATGAGAGTCAAGGTGACCGATATATTACCCAAAGCTATGTCTACCTTTTTATTCATTTTAAAATGTATTAAGAATGATTTTAGAGAAAACAAAGACAATTTACTATATACAAGGTGTTCTAAGCAACACTCCTTAAAAATAATTAAGAAAAAAAATTCAATTTGTTTTGAAAATATTACATTTCAAACTTAAGACTTTGGCCACTTTGGCGCTTCCATGCAACTATGCCGAAATTTGGTACAGTTACGTTATTTGGAGTTCAAATGACAAATAAATCGACGGGAAAATACTGAAATTGATAATATTATTTTTATCACGTGAGGGCACTGCATTCTACCACGAATGGCGCTGATAACTATTCTCAATGTTAAACTCGTAAGCTTTCAGTAAAAAAGTTCTGTGAAATTATATGAATAAGAAATATGAACTATTCAGCAGAAAGTTCATAGTAGGTGCGCTACAACTGGAATTAGGAAAGAAATACTATGAAATTTTATTTAGGGGAGAGTGGGCAGTTTCACGCAGCTGCACGAATATAAACCATGTTCAAACTTACCATGTTCCGTTAGTTTCTCTTGAATATTGACTATTTGAAAATATACAGAAAATTTGATAAATAATTACTTTTCGTCTTAAAAATGCTTATTTTCAAAAGTAATGCATGTATGAAACTACTCCACCTTCTATAAACTATTCAAACGACTCAAACTCATACTCATGTCAATATGAATTTTAATAATAATAATAATAATGTTGTGGATGGGACTTCCGGGAAGGCAGCTGATCGTGGAAAAGGGGCTCGACGATGAATTCTGGAGGGAATCTGTCCCCTTTGACAGATGAACCAATGACAACACAACCTTTTAGTTTACTTCTGGGTTTTATTAAATTTCCACTAGGGGCGCTATCAGCGCAAATGTACAAAGTCGATAATGCAGGCAAAATACAAGGTTATGTCTTCAAGAGGCAAATGTCAAGAGTTGTTTTGGTTTTGTGGTGATGTGGTAGTGATCGTGACTGTGGACTTTCCTGGACTATCAGAGGGTTTTGGTGAGTATTTCCTTTTCCGCCTGCTTCACCCAGGCCTGATCTCCTTTGTCTAACAACAGCTGGAGGGTATACAGCGGCGTGCCAAAGCCAACAGCTGGAGCAAGAAGATCCTCCTTAGCGTAGAGGACAGGGTGGTTAGGCAACTCTCTCAAGGGCCCCCGTGGGGGTGGGTTTATCCCAGCACAGCCAATGCCTTCTGTCTCAAGGCCAGAGGCTTCTACGAGCTGCTTCCGGTGATGGTGTCGCGGCTTAGCTCGTGTCAGCAACCTACTTGGGGCCGAGGTTACTCCCGGACGAAATGAGGGTGGCCAAAATGCAGGTGAACACCAGTATAGGGTGTCTTGGGTGCAACACAACCTCTACGTGGCAACAGACTTCACGGAGATGCTGCCCCAGACCAGAGGGTTCACCAGGGCACGTAATCCCTCACGCAACGTCTGCAGGGAGATCAGGCTTCTGGCTTTTCCGGACTACACTCTCAGGGAGTCCGGATCTTTCACCGCACAGGGTCGCCCGAGAAAAGGGAAATCACTGCTGGAGTTCGATCCTCGAGCACCGCAAGACCCACAAGGGAAGGAAAGGTAAGTAGAGTGTGTGAGAGGGAGGGAAATTTTAGCGCACTAGGAGCTATTTAGAACGCTGGTGTCATCAGCGATTCTAGATGCTCTCACCCAGTGCAAAAGTAAGGGTTATAGTGCCACCGGAAGCTATTTAGTGCGCTAGACTCAGCCCGCGCTTCTAAATGCTTCTGACCAGGGCAATACAGAGGGGCTCTCAAGTGCTACCGGGAGCTATTTAGAGCGCTAGATTAACCCGCGCCTCTGAATGCTCTATCCAGCAACAGTAGAGGTGACAGGAATGGCCACTGAGAGCTATAAGGAGCGTGGCTTTTATGCTACGCTGCGGTATGCTACCTGATCAGTGGAAGAGTGGGAAGGAGACGACTTACTTATTTCTCTCTCGCTCTCTCTCTTTAGGTCACACATACACTAAATTCACCAGTCTTGGCTTTAAGAGTGTGCCAAAGGAAATGATTACATTGTCAAAACCAACAACTAGGTCATTGCCCGATATTTCTGGTGTTCGCCTGAAGTATACGGGGATTTTACAAAAAGGCATTTTTCGCCCCTAAAACACTCATAGGGTGCCGAATCCCACCCCAAAAGGATTCGACACAACAATAATAATAATAATGCTGGCACAACATTCCATGAAGGAACTAGGCCTTCCCGCAAAGGGATTTCTAGACATGCATTATTATTTTTTCTTGTACGGGATGACGTTGTCAGTCCCATGCCCGTGGAATCAAGTGCAGTGAAGCTCACTGGATGCAATCTGAATACCTTTAACGCTAGAAAAATTCTTGGTGACCTAAAGGGGATTCGAACCCGGGACCGGGACTTGTATCATAGAGCGAGTGCTCTATCACTTGACCCATTGAATGCCCCAATATGAATTACGGAGTGGAAATAATGTGAAAAGTTTTGGAAGAACTACGCCTAATTTCGGCCAGCTTTAAATTTCGGCCGCTTTGAATGTAACTTCAGCCAAGAAAACTAAATAAATTTAAATTTTGGATTTAACCCTTTAATGACGAGAGGGTCAAATATCGGGGGTCAGACAAAAATAAGTTTTTCTGCCTTTTTAGAGCAAAACATAGCTTTACACGGCCGTGGGAAAAAAAATTCGTTTTTGGGTCACCGGTGACCCAATCGTCCTTTTAAAGAGTTAATCGTCGAATAGTCAATGAAATTTGTATTTCCTTCAAATATTAATTTTTCATAGAATGTATTAACACACAAATCGTGAAATTGTGGAAAGAGTCTTACAAAGAAATGTAAAAGAAAATACTTCGATAAAATATTATTTTTGCTTTTAAATATGTTACGTTGCTCTTTTTTACCTTTTTATTAGGACATTTTTGAAAATCCGGTCAAAGCCGATCTTTTTGAAAAAAAAAAATTAATTATAATATTTATTAAATTTATTAAAGTTTTGAATTTCCGAATTTTTTGGCACAATATAGATTGTGGACTGCTAATTCTAGTAGGCAAAATTCAGTTATAATTAGGTCAAAATAATTACACTGTCATTAAAAGTGTTTAATTGTTCAAGTGTGTAATAAAGCCTATTGAGCTTCACTGCACTTCATTGAACAGATATTGAAACTGACAATCCAATCAATACCAATTTATATAATCCTGCTAACTTGAGGTTTAACTTATTATATGTTACATTTAATGTGGATATTAGTCAGTAAAATACTAATAAAATTATTATTAAATTAATAATCAAACAACACTATGCAACAAATTTATAACTTTTTTCTGCATCAAATGGCTCACACGAGACATTTGATAGAATGAAGTCCCCTGATTAAGGTTATAATCTTGGTTTTGCTCAATCTCGTCACAATTTTTTTATTAATACTTTTATATTTTTTCTGCTTTTCCTTATGTTATACGTTTATATCTCAGGTTCTTGTGAACAGAACTTAAAAAGTGTGGGTCCATTTAAAAAGTAATTAAAGCGTGTCGAAGAAAAATTTCCCTATCGAAAAAAGGCTCTAAGATGTTAACCACAGTAGGGGAAAGGGCCCATGCCTTGCACGGTTCCAAGCTTTATAATTACTAAATTTTTCCTATGTTTTTCAATAAATGTGACCCATAGCACGTATATTTTAAAAAACTAGAGAAAAGTGTCATGTTTTGAAATATATTGCGAAGTCATATTTATTCACAAATATAGGAAAATTGAGTCATTATAAAGCTTGAGACTGTGTAAAGCAAGAGCATTTTCTCCTGTGTTATATATGAAAAAAAACAAATGTATTTTTGGAAATATAATTTTTAGTGAGATTTTTCTGGGATTTTTGTGATCCAATGATTTTTCGCTGAATTCTCGCACCTTCTTAATTCCTAATTTTCTTCATTAAGGACACAACAAACCCGTTTCCATGTTCTTAGATGGTTTTCTTACACTTCCTCTCGAAATTCAGCAAGTTTTCGGCTGTATGACCCTTCTTCCTGAAAATTGTCTTCAAAATTCTCCAGTATTTCTCAATTTTCCGGAGTACAGGACGAGTTATACATCTTTCCCATAGCCTTGGAATCCATTGAAAAAATGATCGTAGAGTTTCCGCGACCATTTTTAGCGACTTTGACATTGTTTGTTAATCTGATGGGAAGCAGCCGGAGCTTTGTAGGTTATCAAACCATTCTTTCTTCTTGATTTTATGGAACGAGCTTCAACGTTTTGAAAGATTGAGTGATTTCTCAAACACCTCAAGCACTATTTTTCCATCCTCTTATCCTGAATTCCAGGCTTTTGATCACTTGTTTATTAGAAGTTAATTCGAAATGAAAGTATCATCTAAATCTAAAGTCATTGATTATGTATGTTTAAAATGTTCGCTGATGCTTTTTTTACATATCATAAAAAGAGTAGGGTAAGGGCTTATAATTTTGACCAGTCTGCTTATAAGCATCGATGTTCCAAGTCTGAAGTGCGATATTTTCAATACTAATTTACTCTTTTTGTTACTCTCTTTTCAAAAGGGTTGTTTAGAAACTTGGCAAGCTATTTATAGTCTTATTTTTACTAAAAATAGTTTTAATACGTTTAAAAATGAATTGATATGTAGAGGTGAATTTGACTCGAATTTTGGACAACTTGGTTATTAATTTGGACAACTTGGCTGTAAATTTGGACAGCTAATACGCCTCAACAGGATGCCCATTGTTCTTCATTTCATGAACCAATCTTACCAAGTCCTCTAAGCCCGGAAACTTTCCATATCATTCATTAAAGTGAGTTGACTTCGGTACTCCAAGTACGTGCGGATTCGCTCATTCCCTGACCTTTCCGGGAGCCTTTCAAGGCATTTCTCGCTACATCTCTTTCGTAGAGATGATGCTCCTTTTTTTCTCCAGGCATTTGCCCAACCAAGTCATCACAAAAACTAAAACTTCACGAAATTTCGTGAGAAAAACACCTGTCCAAAATAAGGAGTATCACTTCACTGGTAAATGTCTCAAAAAATTTCCCATTTTTCACACGAAAAATCTAATTCACAAGACAAATCTCACTTCAGGTCAAATGTACAAATCACTACTAACGTGAATCAACACAATTTTCAATGAATATTCAATAACACTCAAAAAAAAAACGAAAAAACATTGTTAGTACTTCACCAAAGCTAAATAAGACTGAAGTAAACACGAAGTTCTGTCATATTTCTCGTAAGCAATTGCTCACATTGAATTTTCAACAAAGCAATTTTAACTCAAATTATTATTCAAAATATTTTTTTTTTATTTATAATATATTTGTATTTATAAATACAAATTAATATTTAAAAATTAACGTATTTAGTGTTAAAATCTTCCAAAAAGAACAAATATTTGGATAGAATTCATTATTCATCAAATATTGGAATAAAAATCCATCATTTTAATCAATTTATTTTTAGTGTCCAAAATAAGAAACTGGACAAAATTATGAGCCTTTCCCCTATTTCAAAAAGAATTTAGAGGTTTTTTCTCGCGACTGAATGTTGTTTGGGGATGTTAATGAAAATTATGTTGCTGCGGTCTCCCGATCGATTTAAAGAAGAACCTCAACATTTTACGTATCTTATTTAATGAATTTGACTTACCTTTGGCAATATATTTCAATAGCTAGTCTAAAGTCTCATATTTTCTGAAGAAATACGTGAAATTCTTTAAAGGAATATTGGAAAATGATGAAGTGTTCGAGTTCCAAGCTAGAATTTATGCGAAGCTTGAAAGGTCCTAATTTCAGTTTATGAACAGATATCACAAAAATAATTTGTTTTTAACCCGTCCTCAAAAGGTTAAAACCAGAGAACGATTTCATTAATAGATTAAAAATATGGGAAAATTTCTAAAGTTTTTCAGATTGAAATTTCCAATTTCCCTCTATAATCATTTTTAAAATCAAAATAACTTTCCCAATAAAATTCCAACTAAAAGTTTTGCAACTTTCTCGAACTCCATACTCCATTTCAACACTTAATTTGCTTAGCAGAAAATGTTTTTCCTACAAAACTTATTTTATTTTTTTCTTATAATCTTAATAACATAACTTTCCATCTTTAAGTAATAATTTTATTGTTTTTTAATGCACTCAGATTTCCATATTTTCACTATGTCAATCAATGAAAATGCACTTCTGAATAGTATCTTATATTTTCTATGCATATTTAATGGAGATATCGTTCACGTAGAAGTTTATTATTCACATACTGAGTTTGAACTTATATAAGATGTTCTTCTGCAGTCAGATTGATTTATGTAGGAGCTTCTGCGGAGGGGGTTGATATATTTTAGCTCCAGTGATGTGGGAATATTTTGTGCTATGGAAAACAACTACAGAAAATTGCTCATTTCGCCCGTATAAAGCTTCTCTAGAACAAACAATGCAATTAACAAAATTTTCTGTTGGTACGTAAATTGAGTGCTTGAGAGTAAAAGCAAGTTGTGCAGTAAGAGTTGTTTTAAAAAGTATGAGAAAGAGCTTTTAATTCACTTTTCTGCTACATTTCCATTTACAATTATGAGATAAGAAAACCATTTTATTTTGCTGCTATTTGTTGCCTTTTTATCGCAAAAGATAATGCATCTCTTTTTGTTAAAAATTGTAAACAGAGTTAGAGTATACCTTTGAAAGAAGTATACCATTGTCAGTTTAAAGGTATATATAACAGCTTTTAGTGGAATTTCAATTTATGCATCGAACCTGCAATCGAAGGTGTACAATGGAAAAGAGGATTCTGCGGAAATGGAATGGTGGTGTAGCAAATAAATGATGCTACATATTTCGCTCCAGAATATTGTTTTTCTTTGATGTACTACCAACAGGCTATCAACTACCGACTTTGAAACATTTAGCAATTTTCACCATCGTGAATCAATTTTAAGAAAAAATAATATCCAATATAAAATACTAAATAAATTTTCATGAATTTTTCCTCTCTGATTTGTAAATCATTCCTGTTGAAATCCTTCTAATTTTATGATGATTGTTTGCGTCAAAATATTCATAATATACTTTCCAATTTTCCTAGATATAATTCATATCAATGTAATAGGGACTGTTGTTCTTCGTGAATGGAAATGGTAAAAAGCGTATGGAGAAAATCTTCTATGATGTATTACTATGGCTTTTCATTTTCAAAAAGCTTTTGGCTGTTTCTCTTTCCACCTACAATCTTCTGGTCTGTAAATAATGCATATGTAGGATCCCATATGTATAATAGCGTAATTACTTTATGCAAAAATTCTCTGAGCACCATCAGCATTTTGTTCGTAATTTCATGTAATTCTCGGGAAACCCTTGTGTCTTTTTTAAAGCTCTCTGTAGAATAAAAGTTGTAATGAAAGAGGTATTTGTAGCGAGGGAGTATAAATCAATAGTGGAGATTACAGGAATAAACAATAGTGGAATAAACATAGCTCTTTTATGAAAATTTGAGGCATTTAACTTTCTATTAAAATATAATATTATAATGAGTCAAATTCATTTATAACAAATTGAAAAAAAATGATTTGTGCGAAGTATAAATCGTCCGAAGGTAGCGCGTTTTCCCCTAGCTTTATGGCATTTCTGATATTTTCCCTATTTATTAAACCATTCGGCAAATTCAATCGGTGAAATTCAAGTGATTCAAAACGTTCTGAATTTTCCAATAAGACCCGATTGTATTTCAGCAGAATCATCATTAACGAGCTTTCAAAGTTAAAGTTTATAGTTAACTTAGTTAAAGCACATTGTGTATACACTGAGAAAAAAGAGGGTGCGATTAACTTTTTTTCCTCATAACTTTAACATTTTTTAGGTGTAAAAATATATCAATATTTTTTTTATGTTAATTTTACACCTTTTTAAGGGTAAAATTAACATGAAAAAGGATAACTTAAACCCCCAATACACCTAAAAAGGGTAATATTTACACCTATTTCGGATCAATATTGCAGGGTAAAATTAATATTTCCGGAATGTTATTTTAACTTTTTCGGATTCCTCTCAGTGTAGTTATTCCTTTAATTCTGAAATAAATCTATAGGTCTCAAGTATTATTTAATTCGGCCGTATAAAGTTGATTCGTGTTCTCTTAATAAGATCTTGAATTTTTACTGCTCAAACTCAAAGAGAGAGCAGTTATACAATTAAGCGGATTTCAACTTGTCAACATTCTGGAGCTTAAACGGTAACAGATATAAGGCGTTCCTTTTTTTCGTTTCTACCTCAACCCCCTAAAAATTCCATCAAAACCATGTTTTTCGTTTTATTTAAAAAACAGTACCTACGATTTCTTTTATTTTTGGATATGTTTTGGTAGTGTTCCAGATGAATATTTCGTCCAAACGTACTTATGACCTTTAAAAAATCGCCATCTTGAATTTTCGAAGGTTAAAGTTTAACTACTTTCGAGGGCCTATTTTTTGTGTAATCTGATTAAGACTAAGTCTATCAAGATGCGGTTTAATTGGCCAGTTTAAAAACTTTTTAAAATTAACACATATTTAAACGGTGTAATGTCACTAACAAACTTTATGGACTTCTTAAAATATGCATGTAGGATATTTTTCAATGTTAAAATTTTAATTTTTTCCAAGAAAAAATTGTTGGGTATTCTACACTGGGAAAAAAGAGAGTGCGATTAACATTTTTTCTTCAGAACTTTAACACTTTTTAGGTGTAAAAGTATATCAACATTTTTTAATGTTAATTTTACACCTTTTTAAGGGTAAAATTAACATGAAAAAGGGTACCTTTAACCCCTGATACACCTAAAAAGGGTAATATTTACACCGATTTTGGATCAATACTGCAGGGTAAAATGAATATTTCCGAAATGTTCGCTTAACTTTTTCGGATTTCTCTCGGTGACCCTACCGCAGTCTGTTATTTGACCGAGCGCGCTAGCATAAATGACCAAAAACGGTCGGTAGGTTTAGTGTTAAATTTGGATTTTTTGGAAAGGTCTTAAAATTTCTAACACAGCTGTATCCGTCGCAATCGGTAATGAATCGGTAAAGTACCCCTAAACGATCCTTCTTTTTTAAATATTATTTTTTTTCTGTCTCTAAAATTATTACCCAATTACAGGTCAAACGGTAAGAAATACGAACTTCCGATCTTCGGAGGACCCCCTCCCCTCCATAAGTCAACGCAAGGACCATATTATTACGATTTTTTATTTTCCCCCCACTCTTTTCCTTCCCATCCAAAACCATGTTTTTTAGTTTATTTCGTAAACAGGTTCCACGATTTCTATTATTTAAGTGATAAAATTTTAGATTTCTAAGCCAAAACGAAACAAACTTTACCATAACTAAGCTATAATAATGGAACTGTCGAATGTCTTAAAATTTTCTTTAATCTTAAGGATGGTCATGAAATCCTTTTAAATCTATAAAAAAATATTGAAAACTTGGAATTAAATTCGTAATACAATAAAAGGGACAGATAATCCTAACCGGCTTATGTAGGTGAGATTCTTAACGTGAGCTAACTCGGAGTGCATGCAAATTCGATTTGATGCTGAAGTAGGGAGACGCCATTCAGTTATCTTGAATCAAATTCGTGAAATTATACAAGTTTTGTATTTGAACCAAAATGTCAAGGATTTGGATGAACTGACAGAAAAGTGTTATATGGGTGAAATGTAGACCAGAATGTTCTCTATAATTTTGCCGTAGAACTTGAACTCATTGATTACTCAGAAGCCAAGATAAGCGAGGTTTTTTGTTTCTTAACTCGTTTTTTCATCCAGAGTGCCCCAAGTGTTCATTTGTTGAACTTCAACTAAATCAAAGAATTGTTGTATTTTGCGGGACTTTCCATTTAAAACCCTATTTTAAGTGTCTTGGTGGAGTAGAGGCAGTCAAATTGGCATCTGAGTGATTTCAAAGCGTTATTATGGGAAAAATCAATTTTTTCACACTTAAACGGCAAAATCGGAGTGATAGCGTAGTCTGAGCGGAAAATGATGTATGGACGAAATGTAGAGACAAATGTGCTCTACAATTATGTTGAAGTAATCATCAAAATCGGTTCAGCGACAGTCGAGATAATTGAGGTTATGTGATATTGAAATTGGTTTTTCGACTGTGGCGCCCCTGGTGTTGGTCCCACGAAGTTCAAATATTCTAGAAAGTTGTAGCATTTGGTGAGGTCTTTCGTTTAAGCCTTCATTTATCAAAATCGGTCACATAGAACCGGAGATATGATTTTTTGAATTTTGTGAACTTTGACCCCTCATATCTCCGGTTCTATTGAAACCACAGCGCGCATACGCACCATTTTGGAAACGTCTTAGACTGGACTACAACGTACTAAAATTTCATTAACTTGCACAATGCCGTTTTTGAGAAAAATGACTTTGAATTTCGATGAATTTTGACGCTATCACAGCGCCACCTGTGGTGACTTTTTGAACTTCCATCTGAAAGTGCTCATCGAGACGAAACCAAAAAGGTAAAATTTATGTCGCTATGTTAATTAGAACCGGAGATAGAGGCCGGTCAATGTTCGAACTTTGACCCCTTATAGCTCGGGTCAGGGGTTATGGATCGACTTAAGGTTTTTTTTGTTTGATAGGTATAATCAACGGCTACAACATACTAAAATTTCAGCCCGATGCACAATGGAATTTTTGAGTTATTTAACTTTTAAGATTTAAAAATTTTCTTTTTAAAAAAAGCGCCCCTAGCGGTGGTTTTATGAACTTGCGATGTTAGAAGGAGAAGTGGCATTTCACGAGAGCTTTCCAAAAAGCCCTCACTTTTTAAATTCTGACAATTAGAACCGGAGTTATGACCATTTTAAGAAATTTTTTTTGGACCCTTATAGCTCGGGTCAGGGGGGTCAGGGGACCTTAAGTTTGGTATTGATGGAAAGCTCTAAGGCCCAGCTATAACATACTAAAAATTGAGTCCGCTGAATGCCATAGGGGCGGAGCTATTGAGAAAACAAAAAAAGGGAGGTCTTCAAAATGGCGGAAGGAGGGGTGGGGGGTGGGGGGTCTATGCACCAAGTTGCAATTTTCACCCGATATATAACCTTTGCCGAAAACCGCAAGTCGATATCTTTTTTAGTTTAGGAGCCATTAAGCTCCAAAGAGCGGCCGGCCGGCCGGCCGGCCGGGAACGTAAATTAGCCACATATATATTCGTGATCAGGAAGTGCTGAAACACATTTTGGCCAAATTTGAGGTCGATCGGACGACATGAAATTTTGTTAGGATTATAGTAGGTGAGATTGTTAAGAATCTCACCTAATACCATCAGTAACATTTAGCTTTTAATTATCGAGAAAAGCTCTTATCAACGTTTAATATTATAGCTTTTGCAATCTTTCAAGTGAGCTTTTTTGTGTGTTGATATTTTCTGTATTCCAATAAGACTCAAAATTTCATTATTATTTTTTTTCTTTTCCATTATCCTTGTTTGAATCCCTTTAAACCTATTAACGTGTCAGAAGGTTCATGAAGGTCATATTAAAAAATTTCAAACCTAAGTGTCTTCTGTTTTGAAAAATATAGAATATTTAAATTTTTGCTTTGATACATTTTGCCCCAGTCTTCCCTTTCTATTGGAGTTCTATCGTAGTTCTTTATGTAGCAATTTAGGCAAATTTGTTTACTGAAAAATCAGACTGGAAGACTTGAAAAGAGTTAAAACCAAGAAAATACAATATTTTATTCACTGTTGAAATAACACTTTCAAAATGTGTTAACTTTCTTTGTAGAATTATTCCCTTCCCTGAAGATTTAAAGATGATATTATTGACTTTAGAGAATTACATGGAAGAATATTTAATAATAAAGTAATTTTCTTTCAGGCAATTCTTTCATTTTATAAAATTATTGTAACTCACTGAGTTTAACCCTTTAAGGACGATTGGGTAACCCGTGGCCCATAGAGAAAATAATTTTTCCTGACTACCTGAATTTCTTTCTTTCTAATGCTTGTACCTAATCACAAAATAGAAAGATGTAGGAATCTAGGATTTGCAAATCTCCAGCTATTTGCTATATAAAAAATATTTAAGCTCAAAAATGACGAATTTTCACATTCGTGTTTCAATTTTAATATTTCTAATTTTTTTTAAGCGAAATTCTTTTGGGACTAGAAATTGTAATAACTATACATAATATTTCTTAACAAAGTAAAAATTATTATTTATTGGTATTTTCAGGAAAGCTTCATAATTTTCATGGGTCATATTTGACCCAATCGTCCCTAAAGGTAAAAAACACCGAATCTGTCTCTAGTGGATTTTCGAAGATTTGAGGCTAGACTGTTTCATGTTTTTGTTTATGTGTGCACAAAATAGTTAACTATTCATGTAATATTGTGTGATATTATATATCAATTAGCTGAGATTTCCCAGTGCAATACTGACTGAAGAAGGTAATATTTTAATAATTTATAAGATATTTCTGCGTATATGTTGTAAATTCATAACTTTTTACTCTTGTGGATGACTTCAAAAATGGAAAAAAAAAATTCATGATCAATGAACCCGAAATCATCCACATATTATGCCCGGAAGATAGCGATGATGCCGACAATCTTGTCCTGAACGAAAGCGACATAATATATTTGGAACAAGACGTGGATAAAGTGGACTTTGAAGTCTTCTTCGAGAACGCATCAACTCCGGAAGAACTCCCGGATTCACAGCATTGTGCAACTGTACGTCTGAAATTCCCAGAAACAAGCAACATTGCACCTACCCATTACCATCAAACATGTTTCGAAGAAAACTTAGGTGCACAGCACATGGTGCTATCAGAAAAGACCAATTGTATTTGTGAGGCATGCGACATTTATCTCTGTGTTACCAGTACTCGCAATTGTTTCGATGAATATCATAAAAATTAAAAATGAAGTTAATAATACATTTTTTCATAAAAATTATTGTTTTTGTGTACCAGTCTTCAAGAGTCTTTGAGACCAAAAATTGAATGAGTTTTTTTTAAAATTAATTTTTGATCGTTTTAATTTTTACTCGTACTCTAAATTTTTTTTTATTATTACAAATATATTCAAGTTATTTATCCTCCAAAAATAACAGAGCAAGCGAGTAAACTAGCCGTCTGGAAAATTTTGTGCTTTTTTACCTTTATGGACGATTGGGTCATATATGACTCAAAGTTTTCCAGTACTTTTAGGGATAGGAAATTTTTTTTCTAACCATAAATCTGTTATTTAGGCTAAAATATCGAGGGAAAATTTATTTCATTGAATTTCGCTCAGCGGAAAGTTTCTCGTCCTTAAAGGGTTAAAATTAAGTTGATAGACTTGAGAATACTTGATAAGCTTCAAATTCTTTTACATTTAAATTTCTGATAGCTCTGGCACACCTTTTAGATCAAGAAAATCTCATAAAGTCAAAATTCACATTCTTTTTTTCTTGACAGCTTTCTATACGTCTATCCTACTCTTTCGTACTCTTCTACTTTTTTTGAACATCACACCAAATTAAATTTAATTCAGTCCAATTTTGAGAGTTAAAGATTAGTATAGACAGACTTATGCAAATCTTTTGAGAAAGAATGGGACGTGAATTTTGATTTCATGAAATCGACTTGTCAAAATAGAAGTCGAATAAGTCAATTTTTTGATAAATTTGTGTTTTTCGCTTTTCGGGTACTCCTTGACATCCTTTACCTTCCCTGTGAATATTACACCGGGAAGTTAATTATTCTAAAAGTTGCAGCGATTTTAAATATTAAAAATCTTAATCAAGAAGATCCGAAAATTGTGCCAAATATTACAAAAATTGTAAAAGAAAAGTGTAAGAATAGTGCCCCCGTTCCCTCTTATGCCCTGTTATAATCCTGACCAAAATCCTGAACGAGTCTCAAAGAAAGATTGCAAGACTTGACCACTGATGAAGGCTTGGAGACCGAGCCAAAAGCTCTGGAGATAGTTGATGTGTTTCCCTGAGTGATTGTCACTTCCCGACGACTTCCGGTTTTCCTTATTGTCAAATTGAGTCTAATTTTTCCTGAATTTAATCTTTTGTTTCTTGTTTTTTTTTTATTATTAGTTTCTTCAGTTTTGAAATGACCCTATTATCATGTTCCAAAAACATCCCTGATGCTCTTCCTATGATGCCATCAACTATTCAAACTTGGACCTATTTATTTCTGTATGGGAAAGTGCCCACGTTTCGTACGATCCCAAGCTTCGTAATGACTAATTTTTCGTGGGTTTCTCAATAAATGTGCCTCATCGCACTCATTTTTTTTTTTAGAAATTTAATTGAAACATTTATTCAGAAACGTGAGAAGAATTCAGTAACTACGAAGCTTGGGATCGTATGAAACATGGGCATCTCCCTTACCTTCAAATTCATCAAAACAAATCAATTTTCGTCAATGTTCCAACTCAATATTTTTGCTATCCAACCAGAATAACCATCAGCAAAGCGACAAATTAATTAATAATTTTGTTGTATAGCAATTTTTCATTATATTGCATATTAATCTACATTAAACTTATAAGACAGTGTACAAATTATTAAAATAGAACTATTGACTAGAGTTTGTGTGAAGGGTGCTTCACGATTTGTATATTACAAAGAAATGTTGCACTTTTTGGTCCCATGTGCGATATCGCCCAAGAACGTCACAATTCAGTCGTTATCTCATCCTGTGGCCTCAGTCCCAACTTGAAGAATTCATCCTCGAGCCACAGTGAGCTGCCAGTGATGTCTGAGCTACGTTTGAGGCTGTTAAAATTGCTCCCAAAGGTATCTCCAGCCCCCTGAATGTCATCCAAGTCATGGAGACTTATCAGTGAGCCAAAATGCTGCAACTGCATATTTGGGGATTCACTGGCGGTGGTGGTTGAGGTTGTTGTGGTAGACTTGAATGTATGATGCTGGCACGAGGCAAGTCTGGGATCAGCTGCTGGACTCTGCAGGAAGTCAATCAACTGGGCAATTTGTGGTTTGTACCTGGAAAACCATAGAATCAACATTTATTCAACTATATAACGCAGGCTTCGAATATTAAATCAATTAAATTGAATACGGAATTAAGCATTATTTTGCAGGAAATTAGCATTTCAAATGCGGCAACAACAACAAAAGGGTTATAAATTTGCTTTTATATCATCACGAAAGCTCGTGCTCTGTCTCTAAATTATTCTAACTGAGAGAAACCAAGGAGTGAGGGGATAAAATCTGACTGGGAAGATTGAAAATCCAGATTAATCTTCTTAATATCTGCCGCTTCTTGTGCTAATTTCATCTCTCACTCAAATGGAACCGATTTGCCTTTTGGAAAAAAAAGGGTTTGGAGAATTCTTCAACGCTCATTTCTCATCAGCAGAACTTTTGCATGAAACTTGCAATTTAATTTTATCCGTTTTCCCCATAATTCTCTTCTTGAGTGATTACTTCTTAGAAGCTATTACATATCAATCAGTACGAAAGCGTTAATTTCCCAATGTAATTTCTTCATCATGCTTTTGTGCTATTTCGCAAAAATTACCCAGACTTCATTATGCTAATCAATTTGGCTGAAATAACCATTTAAGCAGTATTTTTTTAGAAGGAAGAAGTAGAAGTACAAATTAAGCAGCAATAAACACTTTAAAATTGTTAATTTTACTTTACTAAGAAAATAACTTGAAGTTATTTTCTTCTCTTCTGAAGCTTCGACACTTCATATTTTTGTCCATATTCCTTAATACATTTACGACTTAGGGGAAGTGTGCCAAATCTCGGCCAGCTTATAATTTCGGCCACTTTGAGTGTAATTTCGACCATGGAAATAAATTAATTAAAATTATGTATGTAATCTTCGAATAGTCAATGAATTCATTTTGCTTTCAAATATTTATTAATTTTAGAATGTATTAACACAAAGACCGTTAAATTTTAGGTATAATTTGAATTTAAATTGCGTTGTAAAAACAAAGTGTGGAAAGAGTCTTTAAAAAAATGTGACAGATCGATTGTGTTTCTAGCAGTCTTCTGATTTGTGGTGAAGTGCAAAAGGGTTTCCTTCGGTGTTTTTCATGAAAATTGATTAGTTTTCATTAAAGATTGTTTCTGTTTATGTTAATAGTTAATCAATCTTTAAATTTCGGGTGAAATTTCCCAGCTGGATCCTGTATTTCGCGTAAAAAAGTATATACTTTGTGAGCGTCTCTTCGGTGAGGTAGTGTTGTCTATTCCGGCAACATGTTTTGCTTTCCTAAATTTCTTATTCATTTTGTGTTTTTTTTTTCAATTTCTGAGTTCTACAATGTCCAGAGAAAAAAAAAACATCGCTTCCATGAAAAGGATGATGTGGAAAAGGCCTTGGAAGTGTTCAGGAAGGGCAAATTGCTACGGGAATCTGCGCGTAAATTTGAGATGCTACTCTTCAGGTCTTCAGGAAAAATTACACGGAAGATCTTAGGGCTTGTGGGTCATATTAACGTATTAAACTAAATATTAAATTCGTTCCGTTTGACGTTTTGAAATTTTCTATCCGTTGCGTCACAAAAGATGGTCAGAATAAAGGTGGCCGGTATTTCACACAAAGTGGCCGGAATACTACCCAAAGCAATGTCCATATTATTATTAATTTTTCAATACTTTAGGAAGTGATTTAAAGAAAAAAAAGATGATAAACTAATTTTCAAGGTTCCACACAAACTTCCCGAAAAGGAAGTAACAAAAAATATCAATATGAATTAAAAATATTGCATTTCAAACTTAGGACTTCGGTGCTTATATGCAACTATGCCGAAATTTGGCACACTTACCCTATACCGGCTTCAGACTGGAGGTTTAGCCCAGTTCCTGAAGGTCTCAAAAATCTTAATAACAAACAATTTTGATGATTTTTCAAAAGTTAATGGATTATTTGTCCTTAATATCCAATCCTAAGCAACAATTTCCTCAAATATTTTGCCGGATAAAAAATTAGAGGAACTAAGCCATATGGCTAAGACTCAGATCTGAAGCCCGTATTACGATACACTTACGACTTAAGCCGAGAAACGGTTTGGTCAGAA
This sequence comes from Phlebotomus papatasi, assembly GCF_024763615.1. Taxonomy (NCBI): domain Eukaryota; kingdom Metazoa; phylum Arthropoda; class Insecta; order Diptera; family Psychodidae; genus Phlebotomus; species Phlebotomus papatasi. Next base: position 18,639,409 of record NC_077222.1, read on the forward strand.
ATTGATGGAAATGCAGTCTAATCATTACTTTGATAATAATTACATTAACCCGTCTTTCGGCTTAAGCAGTAAGTCTGTCAAGGTCCTAACTTATAGCAATACGTTTTAATAGCTAAAAATTAGGCACACATTTCCTGAAAAAATTAGATCAGATTCATTAGGATTAAAGGAATAAGGGAAATATATGAAGTGTTCGAAGATAGAGTATATCGTCAGTTAAATCATCATTTGTCGTAACTTCATTTTTGCGATTTTGGGATATATACATAAGGTAAAGTACCCTCTAGTCGGCCGGTTTCTCAACTCGGCCAGATGAATTATTTAACCAATTTATTAACGTTTTATAGTCAACTTCTATGAAATTTTCACTGATTTACGTTATATATAATATAATACACCTTATAATGTTAAATCAATAAGACCATATACTTTTGTTATTTAATTTTAATTTTCTTTCTCTTTATCACAATTGTAAGAGGGACGAACCCTATTTTGTGATTAAATAAATATACTACTACTACCATATTATAACAAATTTATGTAAATTGAATAAATAGTCGCACTGGCCGAGTTGAGAAACCGGCCGACTACAGGGTACTTTACCTTATTTAGAATCAGCGTAATTTTGTTTATTAAACGCACTTGAGAAAAAGAAACTTTTATAAGCCCATTAAAAATTATTTTAAACAAAAATTATCGTAAGTGCCCATAATTAAGAAAAATTTATAAGAATTTGTCGTAACTTCCATTTTTGGGCAAGTTACGACAAATTTTCATAGAGAATTTTCTCTAATCAGCATTGAAATTGATATAATGTATTTTTGAAAATCGTCGTAACTTCCAAGATCTCCATACATTGGAAGTTACGGCTTTATGAACGATGGAAGTTACGATAAAATCTTATTGTGTTTCATCGAAAATATATCTCAATATCTGAGCTTTAAAATAATTTAATAAAAATTTTCTCGAGTTAACTTACAGTTTATTAGTGCCACTTTTATTATTTTGACTCAAAAGTATCGTATTCGGGGCTCATTTTTAAGAAAAATGAAGCTGAACTGAATATTGCGTCTCCTCAAAAGTTGTCAAAAGGAAGTTACGACAAATGCTGATTTAACTGACGATATGCGAAACCTAAAGCTTTTCCCCTATTATTTAAAAGAAAATATTTATTTACAATTTACAAAAATTGTTCACATACCTCTCCAGTACCCTGACTGCCCACGTGGAGAGGCGATTCCAGTCATGGGGCGGTCCATTTAGTAGATCTGCCGGTTTATTGATGAGCAGAAGGATCTTGGCTAGATCCCTGACAATTTGGCAGTACGCTGTTGCTCCTGTTGTGTCACCAGCCAAATGGAGTTTCCTGATCTGACGTCGAGTATCGTTCAACATGGCCAGGAAATACTCAGCATTGGGTCGCAACTCATCGAGTTGCTTCAGGAACTCTGCCCGTTCAATGGTGTCGTCAATTAGAGCTTCTTGGAGGCATTTTCGTCTCCTCCTACGGCGTATTGTGTAAACTGTTGCCCCAATAATCCCCGCACACACTAGGCATCCCACAAGAATTCCCACAGTAGCCTCCAGCATTGGACTTGCAAATCCCGTTGGCCTACAAATCTGTCCCATAAATTCAGGCAGTGTCGACCATTGAGGGCTGTAGCCTCTGGAACACTCCTGGACACACGTGCGACTGTCGATGGCAATGAATTGTGGACACTTCATGCAGCCCGTGGGACCACACTTGAGGCAAAGTGGCTCGTCTTCGCAACCTGCGGAAGACATGAGGCAATTAGAGCAGATCGAGAGAGCAATTCGTCGCAAAGAAGGCAACTAGAGCAGAGATCATGCATTATTCACTCAGCTGGAAGGCCAATTGAGTCTCCAATCGGACCAATGACGCAATAAATCACACCGATCATTGTTCTGACCAACTAAAAAAAATACTCCAGCTGATCTCAAGTGCGTATTTTCTCAGGCAAGTGAGGCGACGGATCTGTCGGACTCACTCACCAAAACGTACAATGTGTTAATTAGTCGTTGGCATAAAAAGTATGTTTAGAAACTGGGTTCATTACTTTCTTTATTTGGCTGGAGCTATATAGAAAGATTTCATGAATTTTTGGTCACTTGTTCATTTCGGAGCACTTCAATGGAACATTCAGCAAAAGGTGCAAGAGAAAGTGACGAATTGCTAACTAAATAATTATTTTGTGGTTGTGCTTGGGTAATTTGGAAATTCCCAAGCAAAATCTGTTCTTCGAAGTCAGGGTAAAAAAAAGTTTGGAAAAATTGAATTGGAGTAAGTATTTTGCATATTGAGACAGTAATTCCCAAACATCTTAATCTTAATCACATCTCTGATGCTTTATTGGCACCTCTTCTACAAAGTTTCGGTTTTGAATATGCAAAGTTGGAATTAAAATACGCAAACCTCGACGAAAACTCTGAATTACTTTGATAGATGATGTCAAATAAATACTTTTATTATAAGGTACTTATAAAGCATAAGACTGCATTTCTATTTTCTTTGAAAATTTTATACAAAATGGCACAAAAATTCTGAAAAAGGAAACTTAATAGAACTTTTTCAGCGTATTTTTATGGGTGGAAAAATATTATTAAAAACGCCTTATTCAATAAATAAATACGATATTCTTGCAAATACTAATTCTTAATTCAACTGAAAGCCAAAAGGGCCCTTTTCAGACTGTCAAGAGTTTTTCACTCCAGAACCTTGTACAGGTTTCAGACCTAAGGCTTAGCCATATATAGCTTAACTACTCTAAATTCGAATCAGTCAATATTAGATAGATAGATAGATAATAATGTTTATTTTATGTCATAAGAATAGAAATTCTCTTTCTGACTATATAATAATAATTTTTTTTACTTAATTCTAATTAAATTTCGAGTTGCGACCAATCCTCAATTTCTTGGGAAATTTTTATTTAGGATTAGATATTAAGTGCAAATGTTTCATTAGATTCAAAACAAACCGATAAAATTGCTTGGTATTTAGGTTTTTAATCGTTCTATAACTAAGACTAAACCTCTGGTCTGGAGACCGCTTTATACGGGCTTCAGACCCAAAGCTTAGCCAAATGGCTTAACTGCTCCAATTCCTTATCAATCACGATTTTTTGGAAAGATTTAACTTAGGATTGGATTATTAAAAATAATTAACCTGTTAGGCTCTCAAAAAGCAATAAAATTGCTCACTATATAGGATTTGGAGACATGCGGGAACTGGGCTAAACCTCTAGTCTGAAGACCGCTTTAGGTATAAAGACTAAGCTACTACTGTATAGGACTGTGATCCTTCCAGTTCTCAGGTAATTCGTCTAAAACGTGAGTCCTCAGCATATATAACTGCGGACTCTTAGCTACGTTTGGGATTAGGATTCTACGACGAATTTTTGGTCCAGGTGGTCCAGGTTGACTTAGTTAATTCGTTTATTGCGAGATCAATTTGAAATTAAGAACAGTACTACGCATACTCGCTAGATGATATTCACGTTTTCAAAGTTTTCAAAAAGACGTTCATAAAATGTAATTACACTAGAGTCTTCCAAATTCGAACTCTTGAGAAGTGACGAACAACATCTCTCCATTGTCGTTCGAATTTTGAAATCTAAATTTAAACAACAATTTAAAAAAAATGGAATTTATGAGGGATTAAATTGTTTTTCCAACTTTAAATCAAGTACCCGTAAGTACTTTCATTACAAATCTTCAAATACTCAGGTAGTAGCAGAAAAATATGGTTCTCAATCATTAAAAACATTAATTTATTAACAGAATTTGGGAGATTTAGATTTGGCAGATTCTGTAGAGCAGTGTTTTCAGTTACAAATATTTTCGAAGTTAGTGTACAATACCGGTGATGGCCAAAATCCCGAAAGCCAAAATTCCGAAAAGCCAAAATTACGAAGAGGCAAAGTCCCATAAGGGCTGAATTAAAGCCAAAATCGAAAATCAAAGGGTAAAATTTCCGAAAAACTAAAATCCGGAAAGCCAAAGTCTTGAATGATCAAATCCTGAAAGGGACGAAATTATACGGTGCATAATTTCGCAAAACACATAAAATTTCCCTTTACCTCCAGAAAGTATGGATGTAATCGTGGGAGTAGTTATGACACTTTTAAGAAATCAGGATAGTATGTCATAGCATGTTCTAGTGTCATAGCTACTCCCACGATTGCACCCGCGCTTGTTGAAGGCAAAGAGAAATTTTCTGTGCTTCAGGAAATTACTTCACAGAATCCTTCGCATTTCACCTTTTTCAGAATTTTGATTATTCACAATTTTAGCGTTTTTGGAATGTTGGCGTTCGTCTTTTGGTCCTTTTGGCCCATTCGGAACTTTGTATGTTCAGGATTTCTAACCATTTCGGCCAAGCGCCTGGCAAGTTGGCCTTTTTATATGGAGCTATTTGAACCCAAATTCCTAAATTGATCTCGAACTCAGCTCACAGTGCTCCAAGGAAAAAATTTATTTAAACAAAAATTTAGGATATTTATCCCTCCATACGGAAAGGTATCTTATAATACGGAAAAACTTCTCACTTTTTAAATATTTAGCATAACGATCACGAGTGCAGAAAAATTCCCATACGCATTTGTATGTGAAAGTAAGAAATTGTCTTCAACTTTGAAGGCCACTCGCCGGGGACTAGATTTCGGCTTTTGGGATATTGACATTCAGGATTTTAGCTACTTCGAGATTCTAGCGTTCGAGATTTTAGCTTTCCGAATTTTGACCGGGATCTAATTTTGTTGGAATTAATCCTACAAAACTTCTAAGATCTGTTTCAAAATTTATAAATTCAACCCAGAAGATTCTTACGGTACTATCACACTAGGATTTTTCACGTTTTAATTTTAAATTCAATTGAGTCAATTGAGCATTAAGATTTCTAGAATTTACTTGAAAATCCTCACAGTCAGGACACATTTTGCAAGAAATTGCTCAATTTTAAATAGTGCCGCGAGATTTTTGATTGTGAATGACTCCGGAATATGTGTGATAGTACTTAAAATGTCTTATAAGTCACTTATGTGTTATTCAGAAGGACCCCCAAAGCCAGAAAAAATGATTTGTAGGCAAAGGGTTCATGCAGCGACTTTCATACAGTCTTATTGAAAATATGTATGAAGTCGTCCCATGTCCTAACTGAAATTTCTTAACATAACAAACAATTTCCTTCGAATGGCTTTGGAGGAACATAATGAATTACTCCCGATACTTAAACTTCACTTCATGCAAGTTTATCACTAAAACACTGTACTTATCTTATAATTTGGCCACAAATAATATTAATTATGAGTAAGTAAAATTAATAAGAACAATTTTCTTCAAAAGACTACTTGTTCAACTGCAATAAAATTGAAATTAATGAGCAATTTTAACATTTTAATTTGCTGAATTCAAATTTATTTGAGCAACCACATTTATGCTATTTTAACATATTTAAACAGGTTTTTCTGGGGCAAGTATTAGTTTTTATTAATAAATAAGTTCAGATCTATCAATTCAATTGGTTTTTAGTGGAAAATAACGTATAGGAACAAATTATCTGAAAATTAAATTGAATTTACATATTGAAAAAATCCTAGTGTGATAGCACGGTTAAAATTGAACCTATAAAACTTCTAAAATAAATCCGACGATTTCTAAAATCAATCCAAAATGAACTGAGATTCAGAGACTTATTTACTGATTACTATGGGTGATTGATAACTCAAGATAATTAATCCTCGGTTACACCTCCAAAGTCTAGGCTTCCAATCTTGTTCTGGTAAAATATCTACTGTTCTCCTAGTACGTGTTATTAGTCTACCTTCTCTTTTAAGGGGTTGTTTTAATTATAACACGTCCCAGTATAAAATTTGTCTATACTGGTTTATATATCTTTATTATTTATTTATTTAATCATTCATTTACTTATTTATTATTTTCTTAAAATGACTGCCAGTATCGTACTATGACCATCTGGAAACCGATTGATTTCCGATTGGAAAATAATATTCTTTGGGTAAAATGTATACAATTTTTTGAGTAAATTTGCTTAATTTTAAATAGCGGATTTCTGTATTTCTGTACTTATGACCAATTAAAATAGATTGCTAAATCTTAAGGGAAAAGGATTTGTGTTGATACATTGAATTTAATCAAAAATTGGAAAATACAACAAAATTCAATTAAAACTTTAGAAAAGTATTAAATGGAGTCATACTTATGCTATTTGTTCTACATTTATAGATTTTCTTCCATTTTCTTTTCTCAGTCATTTATATTCCATTTATTAACAATTTGTGCAAGGTTTCAATTCTAATAGAAACATCATGTTTTACACAAGAATTTCGCATTGTTGTAAAACCTTTGGAATTACACACAAATCACCAGAAATTTGCAATAAATCAAGTTTAATTAAATACCTGAGATGAGAAGGTATTACAAACAATTTATAAGAATTTAATAACTATTAGTATTGCGAGTGTTTCCATCAAGTCTACATTTAATAAGTTTTCTTGTTCTTCGGAATTAATTTCCAAACTATATAGCAAAGTGTCATGAAATTTTCAGAAAATATCTGCAAATCCCCAACAGTCTTTCAATCATAATTTTGTGCACAATGGAGTTTGAGTGGGTGAATATACCCTCCCCATTTTTGAGATCTAACCATGGTAAAGTATTTGACGAAGAGAGGCGCGAATTAAAATGGAAATTCCGCGTGAATGAGAGGAGTTTCAAAATCTAATTTTGGCATTTTGATGCAAAATTCATGGGGATTGTGGGGCTGAAAAGGCGTCAATAAATTCCATATTACATCTCTGGAGACATATCCCACCAAAGAACTTGGAGTTTAGATCACTTATTTAATTGACTTGGTTAATTGCTATTAAATAAAATTACATACATCGCAAGAAGTTTCTTGTTCTTTTCCAACACTTCTGTGTTTGTTTCACTCAACTGACAACATATTCAATTATATCAATTATCATTTCGAATATATTCACAAGTTTCTGCTCTGACGGCGTGAGCAACATGATCATTTTCTTCAAAGCAAAAGAGTTCACTTGAGTTCTTTTTCTCACATCTCCATCTGCAAATTGGCGAGAAGTGATGGAGTTTTTTCTTTGTAAATAAAAATAAAGAGAATGAAAAAAAGAGATAATAGATTTTGCAATGTAGTAAAAAAATGCAAACAGAGATCCGCATTGTTTTAAGACACGAGGAGCATTATGGGTTTTTCAGCCCAACAAAATGCAACATATACGCGTGTTCCTAATGAGATAATTAAATGTATAACTATTATAGCTCATTCATAAATATTCCATTTGACTTTGAAGCAAATATGTTTCAATTACTACAATATTGCTCTCTTTGAAGCCTTCGTTTTCCGTCTTCTGTGCAATTTTAGGTAAGAATGCCTGAAGAACAAAAGAACTTCCCAGAGAATTCGTGACATACATTTTTCCTCCACAAAAAAACAACAATGTTGTTAAATTTTTTCCTGTTTCAGTTTTTTTTCTTGCTTACAATACATTTTACCCTGAAGTCAGAACAAGATTGCAATTATGTTATTTTTGGGTGGACAATTGAGACTATCAATTAGAGCTAAAAATAGCATTTACAAGAGAAAACAGAGCAATTGAGCATTGAAATTGACGAGAAAGAATGGACTAAATCCCAAGAACGACAAGAAAGAAATCCATCGACATGGCAAAGAAGGTCGTCACTCAATCCACTTGTTTGCAAATTTCAATAGCGAAAGAATTTCAAATGAGAAAGCTCCTCAAACTGTCGAGTACAACTTTCCTTCAATGGTGGCAAAGATAAACATAGAGAATTATAGTATTTCCCGGCAGGAATGGGAATTGGGAAGCTCCCTCGAGAATATGTGAGAGAGTCAAGTTTAGGAATTGTTTACATGACAAAGAACTCCGTTGAAGACACTCTGTGGATTTTAACACTATTTGCCCTTGCGCTAAAGAGTTCTCCCGTTCTTCTTTCTCGACCGTTTTTTTTACTTTTCCTACAATATCATATGCGGGAGATTATGAACTTGTCGAGAAGAGTCTGTGAACATGTGCTGAGAACAGAATTGGGACTACTACAGATAAGAGATTAGGGTTTGTCTGAGATTCCTCACAAGAGTTTGAAAATAATGACGCAGAGGTACAACATTCCATAGAGGAACTTAGGGGAAACTGGGGCAGAAGTAAACAAGGGGTAGCACTTAACACTACAATTTTTTTTACTTAAATATTTGGTTTTAGAAGACGAGACCTATATGAATTGATAGATACCATAGGGATCCTCGTCCACTGAAGAAATGATTGACAAATATAAGTGTTTCGTGCTACCCTATGCTTGTTACTGCCCAAGTCTCCCCTAGGTCTTCCTGCAAGGGGAGGTCGGAACATCCATTATTATTTTCTCTTATACAGGGATGGGGTTTTCAGTGCCTTCCCCCCCTCCCAGTCAATTGCTCTGCAGCTCACTGGACTGGATGGTATATTAACACCTTTAACGACAGGGAAATTTTTGATGATCTAATAGGGGATCCGAATCCGGGACACTCGCATCATAGAGCCAGTACAATACCACTAGACCTATTGAGTGCCCGTTTAAAGAATCTACAAAGTCAAAGTCAAGCGGCAAAGTGGATACATCTTTTGTTATGATTTAAAAAAAAAACAATATTTTAATTTAAAATACAAAATTAAAGAAAACAATTTAAAAAAATCTCTAACAAAGATAGTATTATTCCTTTTCTTGTTAAATCGACAAAATTTTAACAAGTATTTGCGAACAAATAATAAGAAGATTTGATTTTTCTTAGTTATATTTATTCGATAAAAAGTAAATTGAATCTTGTGTAACATCTCCTTGACTTTTGTAAACTGCTTTTGGATTTTAGGATTTTGAAAATATACATACACACGGCTCTTTGTTATCCGGCTGACTGGGGGACAAAATGACATTTAGGTTTTTTTGAATGATCAACGGTTTTTATATTTTGTGCTGTGTGAATTTATTTTCTGTCTGACAAAGAACAAGAGAATTTTCTTCATAGTGTGCTTATGTTTAATTTTTTATCACAATTATCTATTAAAAACTTCGGTACAATGATAATAATACTTTAATTCACTCTGGAGAAACTTCATGCTTAGTAAAAATAATTTTGAATACATCAACCGCCAGTGTTTGGCAGCTGTCACCCGGATAACGAAGTGCCGGATAACGAAGAGCCGTGCGTAAACCCTTTTACAAACTTTTCGAAACGACGTTGTCAAGAGACTGGTACAAAGAATAACAAAACCAACCAACCTTTTGTCAATATTATTACTAAAACGATATGCTTGCACAATTTATATTCATATATGAATAACATCACGAAAATTGTTTTGTAACCCTAAAGAATTTTTGTGAGTACGATTCAAAAAGTTTTTCAATAGCGTTAATATCTTTTATGATCCATTAAGCTGCATTCAAATTATGAGGAAGTATCATATTAATCAAAATATAGTTTTTCTGAAATCAGTTTACAGTAGAACCCCGCTACATAGGCCATCGCTCTATAGTCCACAATTTATCGACCGTTGATTTCAAAACAGTGATTTTAAGTTAGGTAATGTTTTTTTAGTACGCGACATGCAATGTTGTCATAATTATTTTAATATTTTTGGCAAATTTTATTGAGTAGTTGTGATAATTGTGATGCATAATGAAGAGAGCGAGGACAAGTACCACAATCGCAAAGAAAGTGGAAGCCGTCGAGCAATTTCAATACTAAAAGTCATTGATAATTTTAAAAAATGACATGAACTATAGTGCGACCCAAGTGTCAAATCTGGAACCACATATGGCCTAGGGGAAACTGGGGCACCACCAAACACGGGGTACCACCAAACACTGCGATTTTTTAATCGGTTATTGGATATCAGAGGATAAGACCGATAGGAATTTATAGGCACTATAAGGATGCTTGTCCACTGAAGGAATGGTCGAGATAGTCCAAGTAGTTTAGAAATAAAAATTACTGTTTGGTGGTACCCCGTGTTTGGTGGTGCCCCAGTTTCCCCTATAGCGAGGCTCTACTGTACAACTTTATCCTTTAGACTAGACACATTGATTGTGCTGAAAATGTAGTAGTTGGATTTAGTGAATGATGGATTTTTAAACATTACTGGACCTTCATTTTACAATTCTTATCAGAATGTGACTGTTAATGAATAATTACATTAGCTACTGATACTGGTGGTGGGAGTTCAGCAAAGATTACTCTTGTTAAGGGTGTGTTAACGAATTAGGAACAGAATCAATTGAGTGTCTGCATAAGGAGTATTCAAAAGGAAAGCATGAACGCTTCTTTGCCCAAAAGTCTTATGCACATCAGAAGGCATATTCATTATTTCAAGATGCATATGCACACTTTTGACCTCCCACTAAGACAAATCTTAGGGACAAGGCATATTATGGACCCAATCAGTTTTTTGGGAATTCAAAATAACGGCAGGGACTTGCAAGATGAATCGGCTTCGCGGCTAAAGTCCCTGCCGTTATTATGAATTCCCAAAGACTGATTGGGTGCACAAAGTGTCTTGTCCCTACAGTCATGCCGAAAATAGACACAGGCTGATCCTCGAACTGATCCTCAAACTATCATACATTGAGGATATAGAAGATCGATAGAGTAGGGTCATTAAAGTGCCTTGATCGAAATCTATAACTGTTTAGCTCACAAATCTATTTCAAGCAAATTATTAAAAGAACAGAACGTTTTATGCATTACAAAAAGAGGATTAGAAAAAAAAAGAACATGGTAGTAGTATGCTTACATGATCGTCCATTTGTGGAAGGGGCGTTTCCCCATGACCTTAAGTTACTATCTTTCACCGTTTATTCTCTAGTGCAGAGGTGTGCAAGAACCGTTGAAACCGAATAAACGTCAAAATAAGTTTGTTCCTGGTAGAGTTTTGACCATTGACGTACATGTTTCATTTGACGTTTATTCAGTTTCAACGGTTCTTGCATGTCTCTGCTCTAGTGCATGCATAGCCAAAAGCGAGAATTTTTTTAGATAGATAGATAAATATTTACTATAAGCAATGCTTATAGGAACAGCACAAGAGAGACAAAAGTACATTGTAGTTTTTTTAGCGGCCACCGCCGTCTAAGCTTTGATGACCAACCTCAGAAGTGAAAACTGTGGAAAACTCCATCACAGGTTGTATATGCCAATCCTCCATAGGATGTAAAATTTTATGCAATCTTTATAAACAAATTTACAATGTATGATAAAGAAAGAGAAAAAACAGCTAATACTACTCTGTGTTAAGATACCTTACTAAGCATTGTGAGTTGTAATGGCTAACTCTTCATTGAGAGAAATCCTAAAAAGTTAAAATAACATTCCGGAAATGTTAATTTTACCCTGCAGTATTGATCCGAAATCGGTGTAAATATTATGCTTTCTAAGTGTATTATGGGTTAAAGTTATCCTATTTCATGTTAATTTTACACTTAAAAAGTGTAAATTTAACATTAAAAAATGTTGATATATTTTTACATCTAAAAAGTGTTAAAGTTATGAGGAAATAAAGTTAATCGCACCCCCTTTTTTCTCAGTGTTACTGAACTGTGAGCCGTTGATTGGGGCATCACCCCCGAAGTTATTTTTAATTTTTTATATTTTATATTTTTTCCCAAAATACTAAGTTATTCTCTTTTTATTCTAAACCATATTATTTTTTTCTTTACGTTTAAACTTAAACTCGTTTTTGAAGCATTGCAATCTTTTATCTAGAAAAGTCAACCCTTTCACTGGGACGTGTTGCATCTGGGAAACAAGGAAAACGCATTTCCAAGAATGTTCCGAGAGATTCTTTTTCTATTTGTTCCTGTATCTCTCGCAATAAATATTTGTGACTCTCACACACTGTTTGGATGGTTTGGATTGTCTTTCTCCCCTTCATTCCATTCCATCACACGATATTTGTTCTGATGCTGGATAATTTAATTCCCACTTCCGTTCCCGGATGTGCTCACGCTTCCGTCAGATAAATCAAACACCCTCACGTGAGACAGAAAATTTTGCCACTGATTTCCCGCCGAATTGAGGTGTTGATAATTGTGCCATTTACACGTAGCACTCTCCCGAATCATGCTCGAGATTTATGGGGTTTGGTAAAATTTTTAATTGGTGAGTAGATGGAGTAAATCCATTGAATGGGACTTGCATAAAAGGCCAGGGATGAGGAAGAAAAAATATTGAGCATACATTGTTGACACTCCACAAGAAGATTAATGGTTGTATTATTTTCTACACATTGCGTACGTCACGGTGATTTATATTCAATTTGTTAAAACCACGCAGATCATTTGACTTTAATTGTTCTGCCGCAAATTAAGTATACAGCCTTTTTCTATAACCTTCCATCATATCCTCTTCTCCTTCAGCTTTCGAAGTTCCACCCAAGAAATCTACAAGAGAACCTCCCATTCTGCTTTCTTTAGGAAAACCGAAAATCACACGATTTTCTTCTTCCTCGTAAGCAAACACTGTTAATTAAGTTGATAAATTATTAAAACATTCTCCGATTTCACACCATATTTTATGTGGCTTCATCATACAATTCTTAGTCTCTAGAAGCATCATTTTCTTCTTGTATCGTCCCACCATCGGCACCATTGAAGGCTATAAAAGGAGATGCATGAAAATTATCTCATGTCCTTTTGTCTATAAAATGTCTAAGATAAGAACGCCTGTATTGATTGGATTGTTAGCATAAAATTTTGGTGCTACGACAAACACATGCTCCATCAACCTCATCTCTGAACTCTCCTTTCTTTTGGCACACAATGCTTTTGAAATGAGATAACAAATGCAGAGTCATAGACGTAATTTAGACTTTTGTAGATTTAAATGGAAATTTCTGGGGGAATTTATTGTGAAAGAGTGACATTCTTTTGCTGATGGGGCCTCCGCACCATGAGATGGGGAAAGCATAATAACAATAAGACATCAAAATGATAAAGAGAAATATTTGTATAATATAAACTTTGCAGCAGATGGTAGAAGCTCAACTAAAAATATTGTTTTATTTCAAAAGTTCAAATTTAAGTTTGTCTTTGACAGTTTTCGGAGAGACAGAGAGTTATAATTTCGTGAAATTTAAGATATAAAAATATAACTGAATGTTGTGTGATTGGGTAAAACTGGAAAGCATTTAAAACATTTCTAAATTTAAATCCAAAATGCTCCCTACATAAATGTTGAAACACTTAAATCTCACAGAATTGGTCTCTAAACTAAATTCTATTAAATCTTTCTTTTCGTGCTCTCAACAAGCGATCTGGTAGCGTAAATTGACAACAATCGTCTCATATTCTGCTAAGTTTTCCCTTTAACCCTTTAAGGACGATTGGAACACCGGTGTCCTATAAAGAAAATAATTTTTCCTGACTATCTAAACTATTTTTTTCTTATGTTTGCACCTAATTGCAAAGTAGAAGTTTGAAGGAATCTAGGATATTTTTTATAAGTCTCCAGCTATTTGTTATAAATTAAATTTCTAAGCTAAAAAATAACGAATTTTTAAATCCTCATATTGAAAATTGATTTTATTTAATTTTTATACTTCCAGTTTTTTTTAAGCAAAATCGTTTTGGGACAAGAAACTACAATACTCAAACATAATATTTTTCATTAGAATGAAAATTATCAGTTATTGGTATCGTCAGAAAAATTACTTAAAATTTTTAGTTATTTTTGTCCCTATCGTTCATAGAGGTACAAAATACATCAAATCAGACTCTATTGGCTTTTCGAAGGTTAGATTTAAGACGTTTCAAAAGTTTTATTTATCGGTTTCATTTTATTGGTGATTTTCGGTTAGCGAAAACTGTCTCGTCGTTAAAGGATTAACGCGTGATACTGGGTGTAAGTTACCTATCCGGGAGTGTAGTCCTATAAACTTGTGTTCTATTAGTATCTTACAAAACTTCCAATATTATATTATCAGTCATCAATTATATTTTCTGAATTTTATTTATTCCAGATGCCTTGGAAACCTTTCTTCAGAGGGACTTGAAGAGCTTGTTCGGCAGCAATAAATCTGGTGGAAAAGTATGTGTGTCCCAAGCCCCCATTGATAGAGCTAGGAGCTAGACAAGAAGACAAAAGTGTACTTTTCTTATTTTTTTCAGAATTGCAAATACATTTCATAGCCATTAGGATAACTACTGAAAAATAATTAGATGAAAATCCAATCCCTTATTAAGTACTTAGCGAAAAGTACTTTTTATTTCCTTAATTCAAACTACTTAATTTAGGACACATACGAAGGACCTAATTAAGTACTTTGTCTTAAGGCTAAATCATGCCATCGTATTTTGACTATTCGCCACAAAGCATTGACGTTTGTCTCATTTACGTATATTTTCTTAAGTACTTGGTTGTTCTACAACTCCTTTAAATTAAGTTATTGAGTAATGAAATTATTAGTTATAATGTGTTAGGTCGGGTAAACTAAAGGCAAATGCCGTTTAATGTACACCAATCTTCTCATCAATTCTGAGATAAATCTTTAAACCTTAAATCTTTAAAAGGGTGTTTAAATATTAATTCGTATTCCCTGATAAAGATTCTCAATTTTAAAATATAAATTTTTTAATCCTTAAGAAGAAAATGTAACAAACATCACAACAACAACATTGAAATGATACTGTCAAATTCCTTTAAGATTGCTTTAACTTCAAAACTGAAGCTTTAACTTTAAAAATGAATCGCAAGTTATTTTAATTCATAATCGTAAATATTGGATTTTAACTAAGTATTTAAGTGTCCTGGCCCAAGAATATTCAGGCGGATCCTCCCGAATATTTAGCCTGTAAAATTTATCAGTAAAAGAATAAGTAAAAAAAAATTATGCAAAGGACCTATTATCGATCGTCTTGAGCGCAGTATATGACAATATAAAATAATTCTTTAATGCTAAATTTCACAGGCTAAACATTTTCAGGATCAGTTTAAGTCTACTTTTGGCCCTTAGAATTGACAGGCTTACCTCGAAATTTTCTATATTTAAATATGTAAAAGGTCCTGTTGATCAGTTTAAAATTAATAAATCTTGAAAACGTTTGACATTTTCGTTCCGTTGTTGTGAAATTTGTTACATTTCAGCGTAAAGATTAAAAATTCGACACTTTAAACTTACAAACTATTGAAAAACATATGAATCAGCCTTTAACCCTTTAACAGCCTTTAATAGTTTTCGCGGATCGAACATCAGCAATAAAAATGAAAACGATAAACAAAATCAGTAAAAGGTCTTACATCTAACCTTAGAAAATCCAACAAAGTCTGATTTGGTGTATTTTTTGTTTTTATGAACGACAGGGGCAAAAATCGCCCAAAAATTTATGCAATTTTTCTAACGATACCAATGATTGTTAATTATGAAAAATATTATGTTTGAGTATTGTAGTTTCTTTTACCGAAACGATTTTGCTTAAAAAAATTGGAAGTATAAAAAATAATTAAAATGATTTTTCAATATGAAAATTTAAAAATTCGTCGTTAAAAGCTTAAATATTTACTGTATAGTAAATAGCTGGAGACTTGCAAAAAATATCTTAGATTCCTTCAACCTTCTACTTTGCAATTAAATGCGTACAAACATAAGGAAAAAATAACTTTAGGTAGTCAGGAAAAAATTATTTTCTTTATGGGACACCGGTGTTCCAATCGTCCTCAAAGGGTTAAAAGTTGGGTGTTATGTTTTATTTGTGAAATACATTTAATTTAAAAAGTATACAGAAATATTCTTATGCATTCTAGAAATACATTTATTGATTGCATTAGAAGAGTATCACAATGAGTTTCAAACAAGCAAAACTTTCAAAATAAAAGTTTAAAAAAATCTAACTTTAACGAACACAAATAGGATTTTCTTGAAATTAAAATTGCAAATTGTTGATAAAGTTTATTCTTGTGTTGCACAAAACTTGGTGGAATTCTACAAATTGAAATTCTTCTAAGTCGTGTTTTGAAATTCAAAATTCACAAATCACGCATGCAGAATTTAAAAGTTTCCAAACTAGATAAAATGTTTATAAGATACTGTCTCAATATACAAACATGAATCTCACTTTGCAATTTTATGCTAATTCCAACTAAATTGTATTTCTCTCTTGCATGAAACTTTCTTGGATTTCAATAGCTTTAGAATCTGTTTAAATCCGTTATGTTTAAATTCAAATATTGTTCAATTGACTAAATATTCAATCAACCGTGACTCCTGTATGAAAATTTCTTCACCGCCTCATCCTGTTGATTTATTATTTACCACGTGGGATTTAATGCATTCAATTTTCTACTACACAGGAAAAAATATTTTGTAAAATTGTTCGTAAATGCTTATGAAATCCTATGGCAGACTTACGAAATGCTCGCGAATCGTATAACCCACAAACATGTTTGTAAAATTTTGTACATTTTTCACAAACATTATTCGTAAAATGATCATTTCACGAACATTTTTTGTACTTTTACAAACATCTGTTCGTAAATGTTCGTAAACACATAAAAAATGTCCGTAAAATTTTGTCATTTGTTCGTATTTGTTCGTAAATTTTTGTTTGTCTGGCAAACATTTACGAACACATGACAAAATTTTACGAACATTTTTGTGTGTTTACGAACATTTACGAACAAATGTTTGTAAAAGTACAAAAAATGTTCGTCAAATGATCATTTTACGAACAATGTTTGTGAAAAAAGTACAACATTTTACGAACATGTTTGAGGGGTAATACGATTCATGAGCATTTCGTAAGTCCTCCATAGGATTTTACAAACATTCACGAACAATTTTACAAAATATTTTTTTTCTGTGTAGTTAATTTATTATCTACCTTTTCACGCAGCGTCAAGCCGCAGGACTTTAATTTAGATTCCCTCTCTATGATTCAGATATCGACCTAAATATTATGAAATTTGTCCCGCATGACGAGTTGAGAGAGCACTAATTTAAATTACTGAAACAATTGGCTGCGTTTGGTGGAATTACGTGGGGCAATTAATAATAAAATAGAGTCTTTTCTCCTCCAAGAACAGTATTCTGGAGGACGAGTGGGTGGCTGCGGACGTGTATCTTGTTCAAAAGTCGATCCAGCACCGTTCAATTTCAAACAATGAATTCTGAAATATTCATCTGTACACCACTTCTCTCCTCCAGAAAACAACATTGTAGCTCCATCAACCATTCTCTTCAGCCACATTCTGGCCTTATAAGAAGATCTTGCGGCTGACTTTTGAGTACCGTGCTGGTGTATTTAGGATTTTTCTGAAATATTAGAAATATTGCAAGAATTCTTTTCGCGATAACTATAAAACGCTTTGAATCCCAAATTTTATTAAAAATAATAATAAATAATAATAATAAAACCTAAGAAGAAACTCTATCTTAGGTTCAGTGATTATTTTCAATAAGAATTGTATAATATTTAGTTACCCTCAGGAGTTACATCTAAACATTAGATTTAAAAATTTTAAAAGATTAATAGAGGGATCTTTGTATTACACGAAGGGCAAATTATTACTCTGATTTATTGGACATTTCTGTATCTAAATACACAACAAGAATGAAGAGATTCATTTCAAGTTTACTTCATGAATCTAGAATATCTGCATTTGTAAGATGCATAGTCAAAAACATTATTCAAAATTCATTGTCATCATAATCTTCAACCGTTTATCCCTTATTGGGGTCGCGGGCTTAGGACATCTAGGTTAGCAGCGCACACCAGCCGATCATCCGCCACTGCAGGAAGATATTCACGGTCAATCCCAAAGCGCTTCAAGGTAAGATCCTGAATTTGATCAACCACCTTGTCTTAGATCTGCCCCAAGGTCGACGCCTCTTCACAATGGCTTGCATAGCTTTTCTGAGGAATCTTTCACTATTCAAAATTGAATTATTACGTATAAGTATTCAAATTATTGCGGTATGAAAAGATACTCTTCTTCTGAATAAATAAGAGTTAATTTGTCAGCAATTTGACAATTACTAAGCAAAACTGCAAGCTCTATGAAAGATCTTATTTAATGCGCTATTATTCAGTCATTCACACGGATATACAGAGTCACTCTGACGCAAAATCACTCACATAATAACTGACACATTATTCAAACATTCTAACTCCTTGTCGGATCCAGAGTACGGACATGAAGTGATAATTTTCGAGTTAAAAAAATTGCTTATATTGCCGTAAGGAAATCTCAAAACTATTCATATCATAGTTATCAGACAGTTATCAGACATAGTTATCATAGTCAACAGTTATCCTCATACATAATTGGAGAAATAACTTGAAAATTACTTACGAAAAGTCTTTAATTTATTAACATTTTCTTAAGTTTTTTGAACAATTATTTAAAAGTGAAGATCGTCTTTTTTATAAAGTGCTTTATTAACGACTTTCCAATGTCCTTAATTAAGTACTTAACGTTAAGGCGGAGCTAGACCATCTTAGTTTCATTACTCATCACAAAACACTGACGTTCGCCTCATTTTACATTTTGTATGTCAGGAAAATTGTGGTAGAATGTCATTTTTTCGCATATTTCTAAAGAAATCTATAGGCTTTATCGTAATGTAATTTACATGGATAAGTTAATCGTGTATCTAAATTAAATTATATCCAGATTCAGGTTCCTTTAGAAATATGCGAAAAATAGCGTTATCAGTAGCCCCACACCCCCTATCTTTGAATTGGCCTACATTTGAATAGGATTTTTTTCTCCTAATTTTAAATGAAACTAAACCTGACTAGGGTAAGTGTGCCAAATTTCGGAATAGTTGCATGCAAGCGCCAAAGTCTCATGTTTGAAATGTAATATATTTAATAGAAATTGATTTTTTTCATTTCTTCTACTTAAGGAGTGTTGCTTAGAACCTTGTAAGTAAACAGTTTATCTTCTTTTTTTACTTTAAAATCATTCTGAATACATTTTAAAATTAATAAAAATGTAGACATAGCTTTGGTGCCCTATATCGGCCACCTTCATTCTCATAGTTCTTTGCCCTTCGAGAATTCTTCAAATGTCTTTTTCACGTCATCTCGTTTGTCGAAGTTACATTTTTTGCTATTCTTTTGCATTGTATAATCTCTGGAGTATGTAAAAACTAAAAATTCATGAAAATTCTAGGAACAAAAGAGGTGGCCGGAATTGCAAGCTGGCCGGAATTTGGCACACTTACCCTACATGATATAATTTCAACTCCAAAAATGTATTATGAAGCCATATTTTAAAAGTACTCAATTCAAAGGTGTCTCACTTTTCCTTAAGAGTTATACTACAACTCCGTAAAATTAAAGCATTAAGTAAATTTTTTTAAAATTATTTTTATTGTTTATTTCAATGTGTTATATATGAATTTGGTCCATTATAATATTATATTTTAATAGCTACACAGAAAAAAATGTTTTGTAAAATTGTTTGTGAAATCCTATGGCGGATTTACGAAATGCTCGTGAATCGTATAACCCACAAACAAGTTCGTAAAATCTTGTACATTTTTCACAAACATTGTTCGTAAAATGATCATTTGACGAACATTTTTTGTACTTTTATAAACATTTGTTCGTAAATGTTCGTAAACACACAAAAAATGTTCGTAAAATTTTGTCATTTGTTCGTAAATTTTTGTTTACGAACAATTACGAACAAATGTAGTAAAAGTACATGTAGGAGTACATGTAGTAAATGTAGGAGTGATGGAAGATCACAGCCCACCTGAATGTTACGGTACAAAGATAGGATCACGAGGGCCCAGCCCACAAACATATCGTCGGTTGCATCTATTTACCTCTGTCGTATCTGTATTTGTTTTGTATCTGCATTTGGTGCAAGCTACAATACAGACGTCCCCTCTTGCGTGAAATGCTGACGCAAAAGAAATGCTGATACGACAGAGGTAGACGCAACCGACGATATCTAACGCAATTATTGAAGGTCACCGTCAAGCGCCTTATGGTCTCTACACACTAGAAAAATTTATGTCCATATTATGTGAAAGGGTCAAAATCCCGAAAGCCAAAATCCGAAAGTCGGAATCCCGAATATTCAAAATCCCGAAACGGATGAAATTATATGGAGGAAAATGTTTAGAATAATTTAGGGATTTTGACTTTCGGGATTTTGGCTTTTGGAATTTTGATCGGGACCCTTTTTCTAGTAGGGGGAAGTGGGGCATCTTTGAAATTGGGATTTTTCTCCTATGTTTAAATAGAACTGAGCCATATCACAATGCAATTTACCTTCTCAATATATTTGTGCACCTAAATTATATCACGATAAGGTTTAATTTTATTTAAAAATAGGTGAAAAATCCCAATTTCAAAGGTGCCCCACATTCAAAAGTACCCCACTTCCCACTACTGTTAAGTTCTTTTCACTGGATTTTCAAATAATCAAGCATTATTGAGGCAGTGATCTATATTTTTGTAGGGGGAGCTTTTCATTTCCTCCCCAAGAAAACTGCATTATAGATCTGAATTTGCTGAAAATCTTTTAGTCAACCCTTATTAAATATTGAAATTAAAAGTCATAATAAATGAGGTTAAAGATTGCTCTTGCAAGGGGCGTGGCCTATTTTTTTTTAGCAAAATTTTACAAAGAAAGTTTTCGAGGACCTTATCTTCACGAACACCGGATTTTTGAAGCAACTTTGAAGCATTTCATAAGAGTCCTAAATTAAGTATTGGAAAGCCAGCGAAAACTATTTCAAATGTAGACTTTTCCATTCTTTCACGAACCCACATTCAGCTGAGATGAAAAATGTATCTCTTGAGAGACACATTGTCTCGCAATTTCGCCCACAATCTCCATCCACCTTGTTCTTGGACGAAGGTGCAGATACAGAACAGTCGGCGAAGAGAGAATTAGTTATTTCCGCAAATGGGCGATCTAAGAAAAAAGAATCAAAGAATAGTTCACTCTGTTGGACAGTCAGATGCGGAAACAATGCAATTCTTCTGCCAAGATTGTTCCTAACAGTACCATTTTCTTCTCCATTGACTTTCTTATAACTTAAGAGAAATTCTCTGAGAGGAGAAGCAAATACTGCCAGTTCAAAGCACTTTGGGAAACGGTTAAATATTGCGTGAAATTTTCTTTTACCAACCGAAAATGTTCAACCAATAGCTGGACAAATGATTTATCTCCACGCGTGCTAATTTCAGCCATTGATGCGAAAAATGAGAACCACAAGAGATGTTATTCCACAAATCCCAATGGAATCTTCTTAACAAACTTCTACATCATTGAATTTGAGTGGCGTGGAATGTAATTAAATGATAATTCACCAACTGTTCACCATGAACGTTAAACTTGATAATACAATTATTCACATTTAATCAGCTTCTGAGCGCTACTTCCACCTCGAAGCAATTTTAAAAGGATTTGACGGGAAACTCAGTAAAAATTTCTATCAAAGGTATGCACGGGGAAAAAAAGCTCATCAATGTTCAATTTTGAATATTGGGAACTAACACAAAATATTTACAAACGCTCAATTTACTTCAATTAAGTCAATTTGTGCATCATGATTAAATTTTTTGATGAATAGCGCTTAAAAATCAATTAATAAATAATTTTATTTATCCTGCTGGCATACGAGAACAGAATAAATAAACATTTCAGGCCAACAATCAGTCTCCGGTTCAAGGGTTTGCAGGTCTGCAATTTTGTTGCAAAAAAAAACAATAAAAAATTATTCACATTTCACACCAATGCAAACCAATTGATTTTTTTTAGTTTATTAATTAATTTGATGACAGTCTGAGAGGTACTAAATAAATTTAATTAAATCCACTCTCAGTTGATCAAGTGACGTGGGTAAACAAAATTCTTCTTCATTTTATGGTCTTCGTGCCATCCTCGAGAAAATTCTCAATTTTCTCCTTCAATATTTTGTGGTTTGGGGTACTTTTTCCGGTGTTCTAGCATTTGTCGAATGCCAAAGTGTCAAGAACCCCAAACCCTCAAGACCTCCCAGCTTTCCCTCCCCTTGGGAAATGTGGTTGCATGAAATGCACTGCACAAGCTTCTCTTATTGGATTTTTTAGCAATCGAGAGAAAAGCAAGAGAAAAAAATCGTTTTTCACCAACATCCCCAAAGGCTCCACAGTTAAGGAAAAATCTGGTGCTTTTACGAAATACCATTGAAATGATAGAAAATGGCAGCGGAAAATTTAACAATATAAATCATCATATTTGTGACTTTTGGGATTTTCATCGCGGTATTTATCCCATAAAGCAAAAAAACATTGCGATTTTCTTGAAGGGGTTAAGAACTTTCTCTCCCTTCTATCCTTTTCTTTATACTGTTAAAGATTTTTCAGTATTACTAAATTAATCAAAATTAAAATCAAGAAATTACAGTTAATGTGTTAAGGGTTAGGCATTCATCGTCAAATTAAGAAAAAAAACTTAAGCGAAGACACTCACGCATTAGCCATAAGTTATTAGGGTTTTAGCCAAGACACATTACCGCATAGAATTGCAATATATCGTCAGTTACCTCTTCAGTTCTCTATTACATATTTATACATTTTAAATTTTAAAATTGGCGATTAAAATTTATAGATGAATTTGCAAAATATTAAGATAATCCGAAACATTAAACTGACAAGAATAAATTTTTAATTTTGGTATTCGAAATAGGGTAAAGGCTCATAATTTGGTCCAGTCTGCTTCTAAGCATCGATGCTCCAAGTTTGAAGTGCAATATTTTCAATACTAATTGACTTTTTTTGTTACTCTCTTTTCAGAGGGATTGTTTAGAAACTTGGCAAGCTATTTATCATCTCATTTTTACTAAAATTAGTTTTAATACGTTTAAAAATGAATTGATATGTAGAGGTGAATTTGACTCTTATTTTGGACAACTTGGTTATTAATTTTTACAACTTGGCTGTAAATTTGGACAGCTAATTCGCCTCAACTGGATGCCCATTGTTCTTCATTTCATGAACCAATCTTACCAAGTCTCTTCCTGTTCATGTGAGGGAACAGTAGAATGACATAAGAAGCCTGGAAACTTTCCATATTATTCATCAAAGTGAGTTGACTTCGGTACACCAAGTACGTGCGGATTCGCTCATTCCCTGGCCTTTCCGAGAGCCTTTCAAGGCATTTCTCGCTACATCTCTTTCGTAGAGATGATGCTCCTTTGTTTCTCCAGGCATTTGTCCAACCTAATCATCACAAAAGCTAAAACTTCACAAAATTTCGTGAGAAAAACACCTGTCCAAAATAAGAATCATCACCTCACTGGTGAATGTCCTAGAAAATTTCCCATTTTTCACACAAAAAATCTAATTCACAAGGCAAATCTCACTTCGGGTCAAATGCACAAATCACCACAAACGTGAATCAACACAATATTCAATGAATATTCAATAATATCACTTAAAAAAAGCGAAGAAACATTGTTAACTTCACCACAGCTAAATAAGACTGAAGTACACACGAAGTTCTGTCATATTTCTCGTAAGCAATTGCTCATACTGAATATTCAACAAAGCAATTTTAACTCAAACTATATTCAAAAATTAACGTATTTAGTGTTAAAATCTTCCAAAAAGAACAAATATTTATATAGAATTCATTATTTATCAAATGTTGGAATAAAAATCCATAATTTTAATCAATTTATTTTTAGTGTCCAATTTTATCCTCAAAGTGTCTAAAATAAGAAACTGTACAAACTTGTGAGCCTTTACTCTATTTCACAAATTATTAATTTATTAATCGTGTAATTAACACTAAACCTATCGACCGCTTTTGACTAGTCCTCGGCGAGTGGCCTTCAAATTTGAAGCCAATTTCTTACTTTCACATACAAATGCGTATGGGAATTTTTCTGCACTCGTGATCGTTATACTAAATATTTAAAAAGTGAGAAGTTTTTCCGTATTATAAGATACCTTTAAACAAAAATACTAAATTTTTGTTTAAATAAATTTTTTCCTTGGAGCACTGTGAGCTGAGTCCGAGATCAATTTAGGAATTGGCTTCAAATAGCTCCATATAAAAAGGCCAACTCACCAGGCGCTTGGTTCTTGATCGTTTTTCCTTGCGCGCTCGGTCAAATGACAGATCGCGATAGGGTAGAATACTCAAAAAATTTTTCTTGCAAAAGAAGAAAAAATTAAAATTTAAATACTGAAAAATAAGTTACATACATATTTTAAGAAATTCATAAAGTTTGATAGCGACATTGTACCGTTTGTGTTAATTTTAAAAAGTTTTAAAATTAAAAGTTGTTTTAGTGTTAAACGGGTTAGTACTCAAATGCTACAAACTAGCAATTTATTCAAGGTGGAATTAAATAGAGCATGGCGCTAAGCGACTACCCTATATTTATTTAATATTGTATTATTAATACAGTAGACTCTCGCTAATTCGTATCTTTTAAGATCGGGCTACTTTTTAATTCGGGTGGCAGATACATTTGAAAAAAGTTTGTTGACATTTTTCAAGTTTGACTATGATTATCGAATTAAGCAAATTTGCCATGGTTTGACTTATGATGTGATTTTGCATTATTAAGAAGATTTAATGCAATTCACAATAAGTACGAGTATCTAAACTTAATATGAGTACACAGATAAACAAAAGTTCGTTGTATTTCAAAGAGTTTGACGCCAGAATTTCTCTCTAATTCGGGTGACATTTCGTTCCCAAATGCCCCAATTTGAGAGAGTCTACTGTATTTGGCATTTATTCGACATATTACATCACTGAGAGAAATCCGAAAAAGTTAAAATAACATTCCGGAAATGTTCATTTTACCCTGCTGTATTGATACGAAATGGTGTAAATATTACACTTTTTATGTGTATTGGGGGTTAAAGTTATCCTTTTTCATGTTAATTTTACCCTTAAAAAGGTATAATTTTAACATTAAAAAATGTTGATATATTTTTACATCTAAAAAGTGTTAAAGTTATGAGGAAAAAAAGTTACTCGGACCCTTTTTTTCTCAGTGATTAAACTTTCAGTCCATGAATTTAATGGAAACAGCCATGTGGTATCAGTTACCATTATCGAAAGCAAATATCCATAATAGGATTGTGATTTTATCGTGAAAGTTTACAATAAAAACATAATAGGATTAAGATATTATGCTAAAAGATATTGTAATACTAATAAAATAAAATTACAATTGAAAAATCGAATGCTCGAAATTTATTTATTTTATTGATTCTCTGCAAAATTGTTTTTGTGCAATTACTTTGGAACGATGTTTTATTAAAAACAAACTTTCAAATAAATTTTAAGCATTTTGAAGTCTTTATAAGTTCTTAACCCCTTGGTAGTGCTTTCTTTTGGGTGAGAAAAATTGCGATAAGCGCTCGAAATATGATTTATTTCACCATTTCGTCACTTTTCCCACCAAATAACCCAAAGATTCTCATGGTATTGTCTCTTGTGGTTATTTTGCGCGGAAATTGGAAGTCATCTCGAGTGGATTATTTTTCCTGTGCCATCTGTATTGTGTTAACTTGTGGTTTCTATGGAGAGCTTCTTTTAGTAACCCATAAAAGAAGCTCTTGAGGTGAAATCACAGGGAAAAAAAAGAAGAGAATTGATATTTAGTGGAAAAATATCAGGGAAGTATGTCGAAGTGATTGACTTTCTGGAGACGCACACACAAGATTAATTTCTCATTAGAGACTTGACTGGTAAAAACAATAAACATTGACTGTCTTTGAGGTCTTTCTGATGAGTTTCCACAACAAATCATCGTCTTTGCCGTTATGTGGACTGAAAGAAGACGCACTTATGAGAGTCTTTTTGTGTCATATTTTAATTATAGTTATGCTATCTGTCGTTTTGCGCCGTGACCATTGATTTAGTGCAACAATGAGGAATTTCTCAAGACTTTCCACAATTATTACGAAATGATTTTGTGGGTGATTCAGCCACAAGGGACTTTGTACACTTGCAATGTTGGAAAAAACATTGATGAATAAGGTGATTTTTATGAAGGGAAAAAAAGCAGTGCATCTTGAGTGTTTCTTAATGACATTGTGTCTTATAAAATTATTTACTGAATACAGCGACCGACAGATCTAACGATACGCCATTAATATACAGTTTTATTTACTTCCGGAAGTGTTGCAATTCCCTTTTTTCTGCTTCATTTGCGTGTGTGGTTGCGATTAAATTGCTCAAGAGCTTTTTCTAAGCTGTTACTCTTGTTTAGTATGAGTTTAAAGACCATGTCGTTAAGTAAGAATACAAACAAGCTTCGTTTGGTTATAGGCAATATTTTAAATAATGCCGCTGAAGTTACAACACTGAGAGAAATCCGAAAAAGTTAAAATAACATTCCGGAAATGTTTATTTTACTCTGCAGTATTGATCCGAAATCGGTGTAAATATTATACTTTTCAGGTGGATTAGGGGTTAAAGTTACCCTTTTTAATATTAATTTTACCCTTGAAAAGATGTAAAATTAACATTAAAAAATGTTGATATATTTTTACACCTAGAAAGTGTTAAAGTTATGTGAAAAAATGTTAATCGCACTCTATTTTTTTCTCAGTGTGTAGTCTAACTATGGCCAGAAATCAAGCTTTGCATCCACCGCCGTGTCAGTGTAAGAAAATATCCTCCAGATCAATAAAAATATAGAAAATCTCCTTTATATAGGTTCACTGAGAAAAAAAATGGGGATGCGATTGACTTTTTTTCTCATAACTTTAATACTTTTTAGGTGTAAAAATATATCAACATGTTTTAATATTAATTTTACATTTTTTCAAGGGTAAAATTAATATTAAAAAGGGTAATTTTAACCCCTAATACACCTGAAAAGGGTAATATTTACACTGATTTTGGATCAATACTGCAGGGTAAAATTAACATTTCCGGAATGTTATTTTAACTTTTTCGGATTTCTCTCAGTGCATATCCGATATTTTGTGCCTCCCACATTGTAAAAACAGAAGCTATAAGAAATAATAAGTAATAAAATATATGTTCAGTTGATGATAATAGGTCAATAATTATAAACTCAATAAAGCAAAACATGGAATTTTGACTCGATACTTCTGCGGCTTTATTTTTCCTTGCCAATAATTTCTAAAATAATTTTGAAAATAAATAGGAAGAGATGGTGTCATCGTGAGCTGTGGGGATACATTTATAAACGATTTTTTCGCATATTTCTAAAGCTGGGCTTTACAATTATTTTATTTAGGGTAAATCAAGATAATTCAAAACCTTCTCCAAATGGAACTTTTTCGCTACTCTAAATGGAAACGTGACTGTCTTCATGATAAATACAGTACTAGATTACTATTTTTATATATTTTCTACACCACAGTTTCATTATTTAGTTAATTTTGCTCCAAATAAAGCGAAAATCCATTCATATTCACAAATATTAATTTATAAATTTCTCAGAAAAATTAAAAGTGTACCTTTTCGCCATCGAATTTTTTATCGATCGACTATGTTTTAAATGAAAAACACAATTGGGTGATTGTCCTTTGTTAGTTTGTTTTTTTATAGGTATGTAACATTTCTGGCAAAACTATGTGAAATTCAGTGTTACTCTTTATTGCTAACGGTACGTGAAGTTTTCAAATGAAATAATTACCTATTTCGTGAACCAAAAAGGTTTTTCTGAAATTTCTGCAAATGCTTTAATAGGAAACCCCAGAAATATAATTTTTTGGAGATTTTCTTATTGTTTTAAATGGAAAAATATGAAAGAAAATTTTATTGGTGTCTCATCAAAAATGTTCTCTAAAATTTCAATAAAATAATTTTAACTAAATTATATTTTAAATTGACTGGATTTTATGTTCAAAAAAATATTTAGAAGGAAAACACTATTTTCCCCTATTTTTTTAACAATTATTGTAATTAATTACAAAAGCTACTTTGCAAAAACAGACAATTCCGTAAAATTAAATAAGCCACAATTCTTCTAGAACCAAGACTCAATATGACCAAATAAATTCTAAGTAGAATCAACACAAGGCCCCTTTTCGACCCAAACACAAACTATAAATTTCAGATAATGTGTCAGAAAAGGTTCTTATGCTAGTAATTAGAGATTAAGCTTGTGTTCATAATTAACGACACAGTCTCATACGACTTTTAAGGGAATTAAATTAGAGATAAATTACCAAAGACATCTTCATTAACCTTAAGTTAATTTTATCTATATTCGTCTTATCTAATATCTCATTGTGCCGTCTTCTCATTCAACTCTGTGTTGAAATGGCAATTCATTTCTCAATTAAATCACCAAACCAATTAAGACACTGAGTCAGACAAGAAGCTAAATGGCTCCATTTTTCATTCCGGGCAAATTGGACAATTGTATGGGATTGCTTTTTTTTCTTGGTGAATCAACCACCAATAAATCTCTCCTGGATGTCGCTCAGAAGGTAAAATAATTACTTGACTGTCTAACAAGGAGATAATTAGCGAAATGTTACCAGAGAGCACCTTCAAGGGATGCCTGTGCACAGTGATTGTCCATTTAATGTTAAAGACAAATTTTCCCTTAATTAATTTTCCTCAAACTCCAATGCTATGCCCATGAAAAATAAAAGAACTGCGACTCTGTGGGAATCTTCATCGAAAATTTATCACCTGGCTCTCTACCTCAAAATCTCATGAAAATGCAATAACATACTAATCCAACCTCTTTAATCGTGGCTCATTTCGTATCTTTTAATCTCGATGTAAACCTTGAAAAAATTAGCATTCAGACAAATTATTCAGCCATCCACACCCGGCCACAAAGTAGCCAAAAAAAAATCTCACTGATAAATCACCTCAAAAACCACTTGAAAAAAAGGTCAGGGAGCGAATGGTGTTTTTCATGTGTGTCCTTTGTCCCTAGCTTTCCCACGGACCGTCGCAGGGATTAATAAATATCCTCCACACCCTCGATAGCTCACGTTCTATGACCCACACCATCTGGACCATTAACTACCTCTCAGTCTTCTCATGTTACGAAATCCACCAATATGTGGTTTTTGATGTACGGAAGCTGCCTCCGAGATTCCATTCCCTGATATTTCACTTTGTACAACCTTTTTGGGAGATGAGAAATATCAATTAACTTCTCTGCTCCTTCCCCAATCTCTTCCCTGTACCCTTCTTCATGAACTTGACTCTAATTTATGGCATATCTCGGCGGAAAGAGACTCCCAGAAACCCAGTGATGGTGTAAGAAACAGGTTCTTGATGGCAAAAGCTAAAATTTCTCAGATTTTTGATCACATTCGCTTTCAAGTTATGTGAGCGTGTGACTCATGATCGCGCTTTTCAACTGAGAAGTTGATGGACTTTGAGGTGCAGCCCAGGAGTGGGAGTCGTAGGGGCTGGGAATCACTGCTAGTGCAATAATTTATATAGAAGGTAAATGTTTTATTGCACAGAATCTCGGACTTAAACAACTAAGCGAAATTACAACTGTTAGATAAACGAAATATCTCGAGATATTACTGAAGGATTTAGTATACTGGCACTGGACGCCAACTATTAATATAAAAAAAAATTGTAGAGTTAAATATTCTCAGCAAAGTTTAAACCAAGAAGTTGTGAACTATCTTGGCAATTTAATAGTGATTTACATCTGCGTTATTTATTGAGAAAAGTTACTGATTAAATCAGGGGCCCATCAAGCCTAATAAAATGTGAAGCTATTTTTCATATTTCCTTCCAAAAATGTTGCAGATATTGCACCGCGACTTAACCCTTTAAGGACAATTGGAACACCGGTGTCCCATAAAGAAAATAATTTTTCCAGACTACCTAAAGTTATTTTTTTTCTTATGTCTGTACATAATTGTAAAGTAGAGGGTTAAAGGAACCTAGAATATTTTTTGGAAGTCTTTAGCTATGTGCTATGTAATAAATATTAAAGCTCAAAAATTGCGAATTTTTAAATTCTCAAATTCATAATTGATTTTATTTATTTTTTATACTTACAATTTTTTTTAAACAAAACCCTTCTGGTAATAAAAACTACAATACTCATACGTAATATTTTTCATTAAAGCGAAAAATATTATTCATTGGTATTGTCAGAAAAATTACTTCAATTTTTGGGCTATTTTTGTCCCTATCGTTCATAGAAGCACAAAATACACCGAATCAGACTCTATTGGACTTTCCAAGTTTAGAAGTAAGACCTATATCATTGATTATGTTTCTCAGTTTAATTTTTATTGTTGATTTTCAGTCCGTGAAAAGTGTCTCGTCGTTAAAGGGTTAAACAAATTTACTCGTAGTTTTTGTATTATTTCGGCGAACATTATAAAATATGTATTTTTAGATAGCAATTCTCTCTAGGAAAAACTTGTCAGTAGTCTTCAGTGCCTCTATGCAGAAACGTATGAAAATATTAAATGTCGAGAGGCCCCTGCATTAAAATCAGTATTTTATTGACCATTCCGATTTCTATGCTGACCAAAATTACTTATATTGGCTACACTCAGTCCCAGGATTATGCACATTTTCGGGACCGAAAAAAACGCGCTAAATGGCTTTATGCATCGAGAAAATTTGCATACCCGCAGGCGATTTCTTTTGAATGAATCGTCCGTAGAACGAATTTCGGACGAAGTAAAAGTAGTCATGGACAGAGTTGTTCAATAAATTGTTAGAATATTTAAGATTTTTACTTTTAATAAGAGAAATTAAAGTTTTATAGTGAAAAATAAGCATAGTGTCTTCAAAACTCAAGCGTCACAAAATGGCATTTAGGTGTATTTCAAAAATGATTTCATAAATTTACTCCCAAAAGTAGGCAAACTTGTATGATTGTATGTGCATAATCTCATTAGGCGCATAATGCCGGGACTGAGTGTATAGGATTTTTAAGACTCGAAACTCCTATAACTTTTGGAATAATTAACTTTACGGTATAATATTTACAGGGAAGGTATAGAGGATCAAGGAGGATCCGAAGAATGAAAAAACGAATTTTGCAAAAAATCGAGTTATTCGACTTATATTCTGACAAGCCGACATTATGATTCGCTTTATTACGGGCTCCCGTGAATTTAAAAATTCCTAGATGACATATTTTCATAGGAAATTTATTCCTCCACACCACACACAGAATTTA
This sequence comes from Phlebotomus papatasi, assembly GCF_024763615.1. Taxonomy (NCBI): domain Eukaryota; kingdom Metazoa; phylum Arthropoda; class Insecta; order Diptera; family Psychodidae; genus Phlebotomus; species Phlebotomus papatasi. The sequence continues at coordinate 18,670,599 of NC_077222.1, forward strand.
TTCTCGCCGTGAGACATCAGAAATTGCTTCGGTTTTTGTTACTTTTTGCCCCATACCTTTTATTACTTTTTACCCCAAAGTGATCATTTTTAATAAAAGGATTTCCGGAGAAAAGAATCTTAGTAAAATGCTAAAACAAATATTGGCTTTGTATTCAAAGGATGGTAACACCCTTCTTCACATCTGAATAGACCAAATCTCAAGATAACGATTGATAAAAATAAAGACCGGTTTCTTTGTGGTAATGATATCGCCACAGTAAGATTTCATGAAGAAGTAGAAGAAGAATTACTCGATGAACAAAATAACTTAATCTCTAATAAATTGAAGATCAAAAACACAACTTTAGTTATCTTTTTCACTATTCTTTACTAATACTTTACTATTTTTTTTTTTATTTTTTAATCGAAATGTTGAAATATCAGAGTTAAAGAATAAATCTACTCTGCAAAAATTTAATTGGTTGATTAGGGTAAAGTGGTAAAAGTTGGACCATGGTACAAGTTGGACAGGGTTTTTTTCTTGATAAGTTTAGTACTGCATTTTTACTTGTATATTTTTAATGTTTTAGTTTTATAATTTGTTTCCTTGTGCTTAAAAAAAATTAGTACTGTATTTATCAAGAAAAAAACCCTGTCCAACTTGTACCGGCGAATTGTCCAACTTGTAACACTATGTCCAACTTATATCACTTTACCCTACTTTGCCACTGGTTCGGAACCAAAAGTTTAATTGAGTGTTTAATGCTATGGTGGTATTTTTGGAAGAAGTTGAACACATAATATTTATGCAACTTCTTTCAATATTTTATGTCACTGATTTTGTTTAAAGGGTAATATTTTATAATTGCTATAATAAAGGAAGAATTTAGAGTACAGTAGAGCCTCGCTATAGTCCATATTTTGTTCCAGATTTAACACTTGGGTCGCACTATAGTGCATGTCATTTTTTAAAATTATCAACGACTTTTAGTATTGAAATCGCTCGACGGCTTCCATTTTCTTTGCGATTGTGGTACTTGTCCTCGCTCTCTTCATTATGGATCACAATTATGACAACATTGCATGGCGCGTACTGAAAAAACATAACCCTAACCCCTGTCTAAAGGTTTTTTTTTATATGGAGCTATTTGAAGCCAACTCATAAATTGCTTCCAAACTCAGCTTACACTTCGAGTTAAGAAAAACTTTTTGGATGGAAATATAGAATATTTATCCCTCTTTACAAGGCACAGAGTCCTGTGTACAAGGCACACTTCAATTGTGACATATATCATGTAACGGTCATGAGTGCAGAAAAATTTCCATACGAATCTGTATGTGAATGTGAGAAAGTGGCTTCAACTTTGAAAGCCACTTGCCAGGGTCATAACCTAACTTAAAATCAGTGTTTTGAAATCAACGGTCGATAAATTGTGGACTATAGAGCGATGGCCTATAGCGGGGTTCTACTGTAGTAAAGGTTGGAGATCTTTTTCTTTGAAATATTATTATTATTTTAAACTTTTTTGGAGTTGAGTTGAATGGGTAGATTAAGGGACTCAAAAGAGGCCTAGGTGTCTCATCACCCACTAACTCACGTAATTTGCAATTTCTTTGTATATCTAAACATAATTGCGGTAATATGGATTGTAATTTCTTGACATTCTATTTTATTAATTTTTGTATTAATCCTTTAAGCTGTTCTAGAATATTTTTAAATATTTTTTTATTCTTGGTGTTATTAACCCTCTGGAGTTCAGAAACATTCAAAAAATTAATAATTATCTTGGTTTATTAGTAAGTTTATAGCCATCGGAAGCAATTAAATCTTTAATGATTAATATAAATGTAATTTTTGCTGAAGTCGTTATAAGAACATTAATCATGAAAGTGATGATACTCTTAGGGTCTGAGACCCTGGGAGACCCTTCGGCTCACAGTGGGAAGATGGTGTGAAGAAATGACAGAAAACGTTCAAAAATGCATCATATGGATGGTGATGGCACAAATTTATGCCCTTCCCGTGAATGCGATCTTGCTCAACCATCATGCAGGTGTAAATGACCTCCGGGCTGTGGTCTTTTATTTGTTCACGAGCACCCAGGAGCCCCACAATCGTCCAAGAGATGCTGGACAAGAGAGAAAGAGAGAAAATTCTATGGCATTCTCGCGGGGGAAAATTATGAGATTCCACCATGGAAATCACTCAAGTCGTCAAGAAGCGTTTATTTCTTTTTTGTCCATCGCGTGCCTCTCTCGCGCTTTCGTACCGCACAGAGGGCAAATGTGGTCCAACAAGCATTTTTTTTTTTCAAGAAGTCATTGTTCGCTGTGGATTGTGTGAACTTCAGTTCCGCCGAAAATACATCATCCAGTCAGATAACAATTCTTCAGCAATTCTCTGATTTCTCGTCTTATTCTTTTATTTTTCGAGTTTCTTGGTATCTTTTAGGGAACAATATGAGGAAGATATAAGGCCCCCCTTTGAGATCATTCCAAGAGTTTGTGTATGTGACCTCCTCGACATGAGATTTATGAAAGATCTCATCACACACTTTCCAATGCTCAATGACTGCTCAAGCTCAAATAGGATGACTCTTTAGACAAGATTACGTTAAAGTGTTTTGCTTTTCTCTCCTGCCAATTATGTTGGAACGGGTTTTACATATTACATATAAAGTTGGATGATCTTACGATCGCGTCATTTAGAGATCAATAAAATAAAAAATCTTCAATTTTATCTTTTGGAAATATTCCTTTTCTTCGAAATTTACACCCAGCAAAAATAGGGTCAATGTTTTCAACACTAAGAAAAAAAAGAGGCTGCGATTAACTTTTTTCGTCATAACTTTAACACTTTTTGGGTGTAGAAATATATCAACATTTTTTAATGTTAATTTTACACCTCTTGAGGATAAAATCAACATAAAAGAAGAGTAACTTTAACCCATAATACACCTAAAAAGCATAATATTTACACCGATTTCGGATCAATAATGCAGGGTAAAATAAACATTTCCGGAATGTTATTTTAACTTTTTCGGATTTCTTTCAGTGAATGTTTTACCGGTTTTACCCCCCGCTACGAAAATAGTTATTAAATCTAAACCAAAAATAAATTATTCCTAGAATTTCTGATTCAGATTTAAAAATATTGTAGGTAATATTCTACGTAATTGTTTGTATATTTTTGAAATTGAAATAGAAAATTGAATTTTCCTTTGCGAAATCGAAATCTGTAAAATTCGGAAAATGTCTTGTGTCAATTTACAATCGTAATGCTTCCGGCACAACTTTTAGACCAGGAAAATTTCATAAAATAAAAATTCATATCCGTCTTTCTTTAAAAAAAAATGTATAAGCCCCTCCTAGTTCTCGCACTCTTCTTCTTCTTTTGAACATCACACTAAATTAAATTTTGGTCCAATTTTGAATCTGAAAGAGTGCGATAGACTTATGCAAATTTTTTGTAAATGAAAAGGACGCGAATTTTGATTACATGGAGTTTTACTGATCTAAAAGGTGTGCCGGAGGCATTAAGATCAATAAAATCTCACGAAATCAAAAGTTACATCCTTGTCTGTCTCGAATGTTTTGCATATTACTCTTTCGTACTCTTCTTCTTCTAACTCATTTAAATGTCACAATAAATCCAATTTAGCTCAATTAGATTTTAAACGCAAAAGAGTGATATATACATTTGCAAAACATTTGTGAAAAATTATCTGATTTCACATTTACATAATTTGATTTCATGAAATTTTCCTTTTTCTAAAATATCTTCCCGAAGCCTAAGATTGAACATTCTTTGATAGCTGTAAAACATAATTATTAATTTTGAATTATTAATTTTGCATTTTAATTACTATTTCATCCGTTTCGTTGAGAAAAACAAAAGTTCAGACAGGTTTTAAATGAATTTCTGATAACTTTAAAAACATTTTTTTAGATCAGGAAAATTTAGTGAAATCAAAATTCAAATCTCTTTCATACTCAAAGGTTTTTCATATGTTTATCTCAATTTTTCCTACTCTTCTTCTTATATTAAACATCATAATAAATTCAATTTAACTCAGTTCAAATTTGAGTGCAAAAAAAGTGAGATAGACTTATGCAAAACGTTTCAAAAAGAGATTTAAATTTTGATTTCATTAAATTTTACTGAACTAAAAAGCGTACTAAAGCCATAAGTGATACAATTTGACAAATGAAAATTGAAATTTATGTATTGTATTTATCTGAGTTGATATTTAGCCTCAGTAAATTGAAAGTTAAGAGAGCTCTATAACCCTCAAATTTTCAGTTTTCGCTTACATTTGTGGTTGATAGAATAATTAATAAAATTGCTGAACGATGTGTTAATTTGAGTGATAACAATAGAGCGCTTATTATTATATAAGTATTCCGGGTTCGAAAACACTTAGGGTAAGTGTGCCAAATTTCGGCATAGTTGCATGCAAGCGCCAAAGTCTCAAGTTTGAAATGTAATTATTTTTAATGCAAATTGATTTTTTTGTTACTTTTTTATAAGGAGTGCTGCTTGGAATCTTGTAGACAGTTTATCGAATGAATAAAAAATGAATGAAAATGTAGACATTGCATTGGTGGCCTATTTCGGCCACCTTCATCTCATAGTTCCGTCCTTCCAGAATTCTTTCACTGCCTTTTTCAGATCATCGTGCTCGTCGAAGCGATATTTTTCTGCATTGTATAATCTTTAGAGTATGCAAAAACTAAGCATTCATGGAAATTTCAAGAACAAAAATGTGACCGGAATTGCAAGCTGGCCGGAATTTGGTACACTTACCTTAGTCACTATTTTTTCTAATCTTAACTTTTCGAATAAACATATTTAATTTATTTAAAAAAAGAAAATCTACGATCATAGATTGTAAATCTTTGATGTCAAACGTCGAAAAATTGCAATGATCTTTAGAAAAAAAACGACAAATCGGCATTCAAGTAGTCCATTTCCGGTTCAGCTACCCTTCGTTTTCAGTCTCATTGTTCTAAAATTCTCATGTTGATTATCTCAGATTTTTCTCAGTGTTAATGAGTTTATAAGAAATAAACACTCTCTCAAAATGTCATTTTATGCAAAGAAAGATTGTGCCTTTTTTCGTGATCTTCGTGGGTGAATTTAAGAGAGATTACAAGACGAATTACAAAAAAAAGTATTACACAAAAAAAGTCAGTGATTATTCATTTTTTTCTCTCTCTCTTTTTTTTAAATTCCTCAAGAGTGGGTGATCTCTGGACATTTTTGCAACAAAATGCAGAAAAAAAAACACAATGATCGGGTGATCTGGGTATTTTAAATTTTAGTGATCTTGCATGAAGATCAATTGCGATCGCATTTAAAGTTGCTTAAACGCTGAATATGTCGCGTTTAGCGCATATAACCATGTGATGTCATGTGGCTTGTGGAAGGTGAATAGGTCAATTCTGGTGCTCACGATCACGATCATTTTATGAAAATTGTACGTAGAATAGTTAAATTGATCAAACAAGGCGTCTCTCTTTTATCATAACAATTTTCTGCCATACAAAACTTCATCCAATTCTCCCCGTGATCTTTCTCTCTCTCCTAAAAGACTTGATCTCTGCGATCGCGCATGGTGCAGAAATACAAAGAACAGGCTTCTATGAAGTGATTTCTTGCGCAATACCTCAACATGAAAATTTTAATTGCACACTTTGGAGAGCGAGAGATCGCTTTTAGAGAAAGAAATTGACGCTCTCCAATAACAATTTTATGTTAGGGGAGGGTTAGGTAGCTTCATGAAATTCAAATTGAATTTAATACATCCTGTTAGTTATAGCAACTAATAACAGCAATAAGTAACAATCACTAACAATAATTCGTAAATTCCATTGGTCTGTGGCTATTGAAGATGATTTCATCTAGATGTAAAGTACGCAAAATCTCCCAATGCGTGGAAATTCATACACAACTGGGGAGTTTTCAGGAATAAAAACAGAATACTTGTCTGAATTTCATATACCAATTTAGATGTAATTTCCTAAGGATTTTTGTCATATAATTATTCTATTTTGATTTTTTTTATATAAAGTGATAACACTGATAATACTCATCTGAATATTAAAATGTCATTAGCTAATGTATACCTTTATATCTCTAAAACATGTATTATTAGTTTAAAAATGCTAATAGCATTCTAAAATCTAAAATTTTAAAAATGCTAAAGCATAAATTTTCCGGTTAAATCATTTTGAAAAATTTTTATTACAATTTAGCATACAGATATTTATCAAAAAAATGTTTTTGATCTTTGTTTAACCGTTTATCAGTTTACCTAGCTTTCTACAAGAGTATTTTAAGTGGTTTTAAACCAAAATGATTGAATGCTAGATACAAGAGACTCCGCGTTTAGCTTTGGTTAAAACTGTCCCTCACGTACTTATAAACGTGCCAAACTGCCAGACTAATCTATAAATTCATCCATTTTTATCTTGTTTTTGTCATTACATAATCAAAAATATAGAATTTTATAGAATTTACTCAACTAAATCAAAAGATACAACATAGTATTGCGAAAAGAATCTTGAAAAGGTAAGTGAAGTGAAGCACTTATCGACCAACTTTTGGTTGGATATCTTCATTTCAGATTAAAATGATTTTTCGAAAATTATTTGTCGCTTTTAACGAATATTTTTTCGCAACATTCCATTAATAAAACTAATGCAAGAAATTTTGCATAAATATTTAATAAAAATAAACGAATAATTTTCAAAAAATCATTTAAGTAATTTTGGGGTAATGATCCAACCTTCATGGCCTATATGCTTCGCTTATCCAACCTGCTTTAATAATGCGATGTAATTGTCTAACGAATACCAAAAACTGAGCAATATTCCTTAATCGCTTGCATAGATACACATAAATCGAGTCAAAAAGAATCAAAATAAGCCATTTTGAGTAAAATTTCTCACAATGTGCGAAATTCTCTACACATTGAGAGCAACTTTCGTAAAAAATTGCATTTTCGACAGAATTCTGACGTTTCCACCTACAACGATTCAGGCAATTTGTTCCTAATGTGTAGAGGTCTTAAAGGCTGTAAAGGTCATGAAACACATTGGCAGAAAGTTCAAATTTCAAATAAAGATACTTCTTTGGATGGTACCCAATTGTAGAAATTAGTGATTTTTGAACTATTTTTATTTTATTTTGAAGAAGGTTGTGATACTGTTGCGAACCTCCTTAGCTTACAACGCCATGGAAGGCAAAAACAGTAGGGGAGACTGGGGCAAAAACTCAGAAAACGGACATTTTATTTTTTTAGAAACTACTCGAACGCCCCAGAAATTTCTAATTAACGCAGTTTTATAGGAAATTTTCCGCTCTACAACTTTGTCAGTCATATTCCTCTATTTTTTAAGGAAATATATTTATCGAGCCGTTTTATAAAACGTAATTTTGTGACCATTCTCAAAAATGCTGGGCCAAATAGTATCAGGCATGGGATGTTATCACATTTTTGATTCGATTTGTTACGGGATTCCGTAAATTTAAAAAAAAAATCCTAGATAACATATTTTCATAGGAAATTTATTCCTCTACACATTTGTAAAACACCGTTTTCTCTATCTGAACGATTAAAACGTTTTTCAAGCTATTTTAGAAAAAAACACACAAAAGACTGCAAATCGTTTGACCAATGCAAACAACAAGGGGCGACACATGACATTGATGTTTTTTTGCCGTGAGACATCATAAATTATTTCGATTTTTCATACTTTTTGCTCCATACCTTTTGTTACTTTTTACCCCAAGTGGTCGTTCTTAATAAAAAGATTTATTGTGAGAAGAATCTTTGTAAAATTCTAAAATAGCTAGCGGCTTCGTATTCAAAGAATCCAAGTCATTTAGGAAATAATCATCAGTGAATAAATTTTGAATAATAAGTAGATATTAATTGATATATTCTTCACGGAAAATATTTCAAAAATTGGGCTAAAAATTTTGATATTTTTTGTTTTCTAAATTCCTTGTTCGAATTCTAAGAAACATACAATATCGAAGAAAGTCTATGGAAGCTATCTATGGAAAAAATTTTAAGCCGCTATCTTATTTATCTTAGAAGATATTGAATTTTGAAATTTTCGATTTGTGACTTTTTGCCCCAGTCTCCCCTATAGATTACAGATTGCTTATATTCAATAAAGAAAAGCTAAAAAATTAGCTAAGTATTCTACTTTAATTTTCTTAGTATTCTTTATGATTTGGAGCGGTCTTATTTTCGTATTTCCGCTTAGTACATTTTCTTCAAGAACTGCTAACAAATTTAAGAAACCGTTTTGTCAAAAAAAGAAGCTTAAAAACGTGTCTTTTTTCTATGGTATTTGCTGGAGTGATATGATCTCTGCACACAAGAAAAATTTATGTCCATATTTAACATTTTGAAGAAAATTTTACAGTTTCATGGTCTCTACACACTAGAGAAATTTATGTCCATATTGAAGAGTTTCTCCTACACAAGCATACGGAATTTATTTCAATATGGACATAAATTTGTCTAGTGTGCAGAGGCCATTACCTACACAAACGTAAGAAATTTGCATAAATATGCCAAATATTGACAAAATTTTCATCAATATTTGAAATATCGATGAAAATGTCTTACGGTTGTGAAGGAAGAATATTGACGAAATTTTCGTTAATATTGAAGCAAATTTATTACGATTGTGTAATGGTCTCTACACACTAGAGAAATTTATGACAATATCAAAGTTAATTCCCTACACTGTTTTTTTTTTGTTCCCCCCTTACCTATTTTGTAGGTCTAAAGCCCTCCGGCCTAATATGACCAAGAACCATTTCTGAAAAAGCTAAAATGCTACATAAATAAATAACAAATAAGAAACAACACAAATAAATTAGAATTTGTTTCCCTATAAAATTGTCTCACTCAAATTTAAGGCTGTCTCTCTATTAAATTATATTCCAATACTATTATTACAATTTTCTTCAGGGTTTCCGACACCCTACACTGGTGTAGGAAATACTCTTCAATATGAACATAAATTTCTCTAGTGTGTAGAGGCCATAAACCTGTCAAATATTGACAAAACTTTCATTAATATTTGGATTATTGAAGCAGATTTCTTATGTCAAAATTTCTCATAGTGTGTAATGGGCTACACACTAGAGAAAAAAATATGTCCATACTTGACAGTTTTATTCTATACCAACGTAAACAATTTGCTTCAATATGGACATAAGTTACTCTAATGTGCAGAGGACATAAAAGAAATTAAAGGAGTTGATGCAATAAAAAACAACTTCCCAATTAAAATAGACCGTTTTTGTTCAGAGCGTGTCAAATACAACTTTGGTCACCTAAACGTTTTAACTCATCCACTGAGAGAAACATATACATACAACATATAAATAACCTTTATACATATCGTCAGTTAAATCAGCATTTGTCGTAACTTCCTTTTGACAACTTTTCAGGAGACGAAATTTTCAGTTCAATATTATTTTTCTTAAAAATGAGCCCCGAATGCGATACTTTTGAGTCAAAATAATGAAAGTGGCACTAATAAACTGTAAGTTAACTCAAGAAAATCTTTATAAAATTATTTAAAAGCTGCAATATTGAGAAATATGTTAGAAGAAACACAATAATATTTTATCGTATCTTCCATCATTTATAAAGCCGTAACTTCCAATGTATGGAGATTCTGGAAGTTACGACAATTTTCTAAAATGCATTATATAAATTTGAATTATTCTAGTGATAATAAGCGCCATTATTTGACTAAATTAGTCAATAATACTGTTATCCCTGTCCCTAAAAGTTTTTATTTCATAAGTTTTATTAAATAAATTGTAATAAAATTTGTGCGCCACGTCGCTTGTTTTGTTTTGAATTAATGACAGATGGGTAGGGATTTTTTCTCACTTTTTTCTCGCAAATATTGAATTAAAATGATTTCATGTTATACTATTCGCACAGTCTTTCGATATTTGGAAGAGTTTATAAACGTTTTATTGAGAAATATTGCAATTTTGCTGCAAATTACAAGCCACACAAGTGAGCAAAAGAACTTACGGCAAATGCTGATTAGAGAAAATTTTGTATGAAAATTTGTCGTAACTTCCCCAAAAATGGAAGTTATGACAAATTCTGATAAATTTTTGTTAATTAAAGGCACTTACGATAATTTTTGTTTAAAATAATTTTTATTGGGCTTATAAAAGTTTCTTTTTCACAAGTGCGTTTAATAAACAAAATTACGCAGATTCCAAATATGTATATATCTCAAAATCGCAAAAATGAAGTTACGATAAATGCTGATTTAACTGACGATATAAATAATACATATAAATACATATAAATAACATTTCCGGAAATAACATTCCGGAAATGTTAATTTTAGCCTCCAGTATTGATCCAAAATCGGTGTAAATATTACCCTTTTTAGGTGTATTATGGGTTAAAGTTACCCTTTTCATGTTAATTTTACCCTTAAAAAGGTGTAAATTTAACATTAAAAAATGTTGATATATTTTTACACCTAAAAAGTGTTAAAGTTAAGAGGAAAAAAACTTAATCGCACCCTCTTTATTTCTCAGTGTTCCAACCTGAAACTGCTTCACTGTCCCCTAGACTTTCAATTTTCTACAGAAATATTTGCATTGCGCGTGATCATGTCACACTGAAAAAGGGGATGATCTCTCCAAATGATCGTAAATGCGATCATTGGCCAAGTGATCGTATTTGGGTGGAATTTCTCAGAGTTAATTAGGTGCAGACAGGTATGTCAATTTTGTCGTTGAAAAGGAGAGCCTGGTGTAGTAAAAATTCCTTAAATGGCCAATACAACTCTTGCTTGACATACACAACAAAAATATCACTTTTCACGATCGCTATTCCCTCGATTCCTTCACTATTTCACTGTACAACAACAACAAAAGATTGCCAGAAAGATCACTCTTGCAAAAGGGAGACAAAGGAGATTCTTTTGCGTGATCATTTAAATTCCTAGAAGGAAAAATTTTCTCTTCCAACTTCTATGCTGATCTTTACACTTCAAGTTTTTTTTCGGTATTGCTTTTTAAAGGTATTTTTCAATAGCAAAAATGATCTATCTACCTGTTCGATAGGCTAGAGTCAAATTTCCTGCTGCTGCACGAATGTGGCAAGAACTGATGAGGATGAAGATCAACATAAATTGGCATGCCCTGTAGATCCGTTCCATTCTGACTGATCATTCTCCATAATCCAGTGAATGTTTTCAAATTATTATTCACACAGCAATTTCTTTTCTTTTTTTTTTGTTTGTAAATATTTACACAATTTTGCGTCTCGATCACTCTTTTTCTTATTTATTTTTTTCTTTTTGAAAAAATCGTCTTTTATTTTTTTTTTTGCACACAATATCACATCACTGAAACTGCATTGAAGCACATTTTTGCATCAAAATAAATCGCACTGAGGATCATTTGGATGATCACTGGACTCACGATCGCATCGATCTTCACTCATTGACTCACAAACATGAACTGAAGCTGATCTTAGAGACTCTGATTCCCTCTCCTCTTTTTTTCAGCTCAACACAACTCACTTCTTTTGCCGTTTCCAGACGTTGGCAACCTTTCTCTGGTAACTCAAAAGATCTTTTCCATCTTTTATTTTTAATGATCGTTAATATAACATGAAACTGTTACAATTGAATATGTTAGTTTTTTGCCTTTTTTTTTCAAACGCTCTCCCATTCATTTAACTATTTTATGCCGATTTTTTTTTAATTCGTTTGCCATTCATCAAAAAACTTATTTTCTATAAAGAACCATGAAATAATTTTCTTAGCATTTGATTAATAAATTTTTTTCTCTCTTTTTAAAATTGTTTTACCTCTCGATAATGTAAAAAAGATTTTTTTTATTGTGGAAAATAAAAAAGATAATTCACCATTATTTTTTTAAATGATACTCTTTTGAATTTTCATGTCAAAAAAGCATCTATTTTCTTATTTTTTTTTTTCATTATTTTCCATATTTTTAATGCTATTTTAGAAATATTACGCCGTCTATTTAATCTTTTTCTTCTTTTTCATTTGGTCTCATCACACACATTTATTTAAAAAATAATTAATAATCAAATAAAATGAATTATATTTTGATTATAATTCTTAATATATCTTACTCATGCCCCCCCTTACCCCCTTTCAACTATCAACCTTAAACGTTTAAGAGAATAATAATTTTCTCGATAAAATATACAGCTAAATTGAGATATTTTAATGATTGTTATTTATTTTTTTCACGCGATATCATTCACCGCGTTTAAAATGCTGCAATTTAGAGATATACAAGATTACTAGAAAAAAATTTGTTATATATTTTGTGCTTAATCATTTTTGTTAAAGTTTCCTTAATATTTTTTTCACCTTTTTTTCTTCTTCTTCGCTATATTGGTGTGAGAATGGCTCAATTTATTGATCACATCCTCTATTGGCAACTGTTTCTTTCATCATTTCTTTTTATTTCAACAGAATAAGTCCATCCCATTGAAAAAGCTCTCAACTCACAATTACCCTATGATTAACGATAAAAGATTTTCTTTTTTTTTGCGTGAGACAAAAATACGAGAGAAGTACGTGGTTTGAAAGCCAGATGCACGAAAATTTGGGAAAGAAGCTTAAATCAAATTTAAGAATTTTTTTCCACTTCTACTTTATTTAACTTATTTAACTATAACACTGAGAAAAATATAAGGGAAGGCTTTCAGGTTTCGCACACACTCTGGTTTCGAACACTTGATATTCTTCCAATGTTCCTTTACTGATTCTGACCTATTTTTTTTATCAGAAAATGTCTGACATAAAACGGGTTTTTAAAATATATTGCCCTGCTCTGTTCGACGGCTGCCTAGGTGCGAAACCTGAAAGCGTTTCCCTGATCATTTTAATTGGTAAATTTTAGTCTTTTCATCAACTTAGAAAAATGCCTTTTTAAGAATCGTATACAATAGAAGTAATAGAAAATGATTTTTAACTTTTATTTTTGTCCTCAGTGTAGTAGGGTCATTTGCCTAAAGCGAGACTGTTTGGAAAGTTGGACAAAGCAATGTGGAATGTGAGACACCTCCTTAAAAACTTAATAATAAATCAATTAAATATTTATATTTTCGATAAAAAGATTATTAAACTTAATTTTATGATTATTTCAGAAGTTAAAAATGCAAAAATTGTTATAAAACAATCAAAGGGTGACTTGCAAGAAGAATTTAAAAAATGTATTGTATGCGTGATATTCATAAACTTGACACGGTAGTTGTTATTTTCTCTGTTTCTTATGGAAGTTGCTAGAGGAAAATGTCAAAGTGTTTTGTTTGATTTTTCGGCATAATTTGTGAAATATTGTTAAGTCCGCAGTGAAAATCGAAGGACATACATCCATTTAAAAGGTGAATAAAAAATATTTGTGAAATATTAAATTTAAAAAGGATAGAAAAGTGATTTAATTTCGTGTTGCTTTCAAAACGAGTTTTATGAAATCTTGAAAAGTTGATTTTGTTAATGAATTTGGTGGTTTTGTGCAGTGAAATCATGTTAACAAGGACGACAAAGATCCTTAAGTATCCGGAGAAATAGTTGCAACTACAATTAGTAGCTGATAAGGAGAAAATCTCCTGACAAGGCTGCAAAAATTTCCAGATTCCTAAGACCACTTTTTCTGATAGAATGGATAGTAAATATCCCAAAAACTTCTGGAGAAAGACAAATAGGAGCCTTTACAGAAGTCTCAAAGGAAGTGGAAAAGGATTTGGGTGGATGGGGAATTGAAATATGCTAAAAATTGCATCCACTTTAAAGCTATAACTGCTGGACAGCGCGAGGCGTTTGTGAAATTTACAGAACCTCTTTTTGGTTGGACGTCCAGGAAGTTCTTGGAAATTAGCGTTCCTCAACTGTTACCCGAACATAAAGGAGGGATTAGCATAACCATCAAATGTGCAAGTATACAGAGAAAACCCTCAACATTTGATTTTATACATATTTTGTATGATATTTTGTCATTAATATCACTATGTCCAACTTTCCAAAAGTTTTTGTCCAACTTTCCAAAATTTTGTCCATCTTTTCAAAATGTGTTATTATTTAATTTCCGTGAATTTTCCGATTATTCAGTTGCAATATTTAATTACAACTGTTAAGATACTGTTAAAATATTTGTTAAAAAATCCAATGATACAAAAAAAAAATGGTAAAAAATAATTATTTATTCAGTTTAAAAATGCATTTGAAATTGAATTTTTTCTTAAGTGTCTCGCTTTCCACCATTCACCTTATTTTTGATGAATTTTTTTCTCTAAATTATTCAAATGTTTTGAAAATCATTATAAAAAAGAATATTGCACTAAAAATGACTAAAAATAGAAAATATGGAAGAGTATCCAAATGTTTCCTAATTTTATGCAAAAACAAAATTTTAGGGGAATGTAGGCATAGGGTAAGTGTGCCAAATTTCGGCCAGCTTCTAATTTCGGCCACTTTGAGTGTAATTTCGGCCATGGAAATAAATTAATTAAAATTATGTATGTAATCTTCGAATAGTCAATGAATTCATTTTGCTTTTAAATATTTATTCATTTTAGGATGTATTAACACAAAGACCGTTAAATTTTAGGTATAATTTGAATTTAAATTGCGTTGTAAAAACTCAGTGTGGAAAGAGTCTTACAAAAAATGTGACAGATCGATTGTGTCTCTAGCAGTGTTGTGATTTGTGGTGAAGTGCAGAAGATTTTCCTTTGGTGTTTTTCATGAAAATTGATTAGCTTTCATTAAAGATTGTTTCTGTTTATGTTAATAGTGAATCAATCTTAAAATTTCGGGTAAAATTTCCCAGCTGGATCCTGTATTTCGCGTAAAAAAGTATATACTTTGTGAGCGTCTCTACGGTGAGGTAGTGTTGCCTATTTCGGCCACATCTTTTGCTTTCCTAAATTTCTTATTCATTTTATGTTTTCTTTTCAATTTCTGAATTCTACAATATCCAGAGAAAAAAACCATCGCTTCTATGAAAAAGATGATGTGAAAAAGTCATTGGAAGAGTTCAGGAAGTGCAAATTGCTACGGGAATCTGCGCGTAAATTTAAGATGCTACTCTTCAGGTCTTCAGGACAAATTACACGGAAGATCTGAGGGTTTGTGGGTCATATAAACGTATTAAACTAAATATTAAACTCGTTCCGTTTGACGTTTTGAAATTTTCTATCCGTTGCGTCACAAAATGTGGTCGGAAAAAAGGTGGCCGAAATTTCACACAAAGTGGCCGAAATACTACCCAAAGCAATGTCCATATTTTTATTAATTTTTCAATATTTTAGGAAGTGATTTAAAGAAAACAAAAATGATAAACTAGTCTTGAAGGTTCCACACAACCCTCCCGAAAAGGAAGTAACAAAAAATATCAATATGAATTAAAAATATTGCATTTCAAACTTAGGACTTCGGTGCTTACATGCAACTATGCCGAAATTTGGCACACTTACCCTAGTTCGCACGCGTGAACCTTCAAACGATGTGAAGGATGTAAATTTTCATGAAGTTTACGATCCTCTATCTTATGGACAATGACGTCGCAAGGATTTTAGTAGAAAGTGGGTCAAATTTGAAAAATTGTCAAGTGGTGTTTGAGGAGAATATTTTTGGAGGATTAAACCCTCAAAAAAAGTTTTTTTTTTGAATGCTAAGAATAACAGGTTTCTCATAAAATCGCACAAAAAAGCTAATTTTGATCGTATCTGAATTTATGCCTTTTGAAACATAAATAAAATACTTTACCAGAGCCTTAAATTAAATGAAATGGATTTGAGAAAGTTCGGTTTTTTGACTTTATTTCTGGACCGATTTTGATGAATTAAGGCAAGGTGTATGAAAATGAATAGCTTTTTTATTTGAAGGAAATTGCGTATTTAGCTTATGTATTCCAAAAAAATCTGCTAAGATTAGAAAAGCTTTAAAATTCTATTTTTATCCGATTTTGAATATTTAAGTGGTTCGGATGTTAAACAATATTAGTTTTTTCTGGTTTAAGGAAAACGGATATAAAAATTAGTCCGAAGTTTCCATTGAAACTCCCTATCAAAAAAATATACACTTTCTGTTTAAAATTTTCCTATTTATTATAAACTCAAATTATTTTTAAAATCAAAAACATTTCCGATGTTCTTGACTTTACAAAATTGTCATGAAATTCACATTTTTATCGAGTTTTAAAAGCTAATTTAAACCTAATCTTAATTAACCTTATACATTTGAATGCTTGCTAAAGACACCAAGTATAGACTTTCACTTGAAGAAAATACTGGAAAATTTAATCTTGAGTCTCAAGAGTTTTTCTGTAAAGTTTCTTTCAAAAATTGCATCAAAACTTTTAACGACTTTGATTATTTTGGGACAGATGACAGATGTAGAATATTTCAGAGTTTTCTTAAAGCTCTACTAAGACAATGATTAAAGTTTTCTTTGAGAAAAGTTGATCAAAAGCTTCCCCAAAGTCCTCCCAAAAACCCCATTTAAAGGTTATAAAACTAGATATTGCACGCAACCGCTTAAAAAAATCACCGTAAATCGGTTTTAATCATAATTTGCATGATTTTGGATTTTTTAAAAGGTTTATAAAATTCTAGAAAACACCTTTCAAACCAGTAAATGCGTTTTTCTTCTGTGAAAATACCCTTAAATTGGGCTATATTTAGTGTTCTTGACTTGTTTTTAGTGTTATGCTTTTTCTTTTTAAATTTATTGAATATTCGTGTAAAGGGGGATAAAGGTTCCTCCCTGTCCCTTTCTTGTTACGAACTGCCTTATAGATAAAAAATGACGAACAAGCTTAAAAAAGTACAAAAAGAAAATGGTGATCATTTGAAGGTTCAAACATGTGAACCCTGCATACAGTTCCCCATAGAATATTTTTAATAGTGAAAATGTTGCGGTAAGTTCTTGATAGAAGATAATTATCCCCAATTCTGAGATAAAGAAAACTCTTGCTAAAATTTTCAATCAAAATCCAAAAATGGTTCTCACTTTTATTTCAAATGAATTATTAGCCGTACTCACTATGGCGTTGTTATCTCGTAATCTCCGTAATCTGTTATCTTGTTATAATTTTTCATTTATAAAATACATTACGAGAACATAACGAGATAACGAGATAACGATATTACAAGATAACAGCGCCATAGTGAGTACGGCTATTATATTTTTATGTTTTAACTTTTAACTAACAGATTGAAAAAATGTAACGGTCTATAAATCGGAAAATAAGAGTTCAGATTTTAAATATCGATAATGGATAAAAAGTTCTGAAAAAAATTTATAAAATTAAAAAGAACATAGAAAATTAAATTTTGTTTAATTAAACTTTATATACATTAGCCGTACTCACTATGGCGCTGTTATCTTGTAATATCGTTATCTCGTTATCTCGTTATGTTCTCGTAATGTATTTTATAAATGAAAAATTATAACAAGATAACAGATTACGGAGATTACGAGATAACAACGCCATAGTGAGTACGGCTATTGAATTTTTTATCGTTTTAGCTTAAAGAAATTCGACAATTCAAAATAAAATATCTGTATCAAATAACACAAATTAGTTTACAGAAGTATCAAGCAAGATTGATTTCTTAAAGATTTATCTTAAAATTACAACGTAGGCTTTTTTTAAATTTCAGAAAATATCATTTAAGAAAACTTAAATAGCTTTGAATTAAAATATGAGTCTAGAACATGTTTATTTCAATTTAATATTATACTTTTGTCTAAATAAATATTACGCAAAAGTAGAAAAATAGACGTGACACGAAATTTAAAAAAAATGTATTTATAGAAATTGTTATGCATTTGTAGCAAAAGAATCACAAACGCTTTATTTTCTTTATCAATTGCCTAGTTCTTAAAACAAAACTAAAAATAAGAGAGCAAAATTAATAAACTCCTAAAAATATTTTTCAAATTCAAAATACTTGTTTTAAAAAATATCCAAAAATTCAAATGTTCATGAACCAACTCTGAAATAATACTAGATCTATCATTTCACTCTTGTTTTGTTCAAGAAGAAAGAAGATTATTAATACTGAAAATGAAATATTTTGCTTTTGTTAACTTTCTTCAAGACATCAGGGTTAAGTTTATTTAGTTAATTTTAGTGGACTTGCATGATTAAGGTGTTACATGTATAAATGGGGGGAAGTGAATATACTTTTGAAATATAGTTTTTTATCCTAATTTTAAGTAGAACTTGAGATTTATCAGGTCCAACTCCTTTTAAAAATAGGATAAAAAAAACCTATTTTA
Source organism: Phlebotomus papatasi (assembly GCF_024763615.1). Taxonomy (NCBI): domain Eukaryota; kingdom Metazoa; phylum Arthropoda; class Insecta; order Diptera; family Psychodidae; genus Phlebotomus; species Phlebotomus papatasi. The sequence continues at coordinate 18,688,925 of NC_077222.1, forward strand.
TAGATGCCTTATTTCAAAGGTACTTTTTGAGAAAGATACATCAATTACGGGTACTATACCGACCACCGACTCATGACTGATAAAGTTGGATGCAGTCAGGGTGCAAATTTCAAGATCTTTCAAAAAAATCCAAATTTATGTAAATCGGTTGGAAAATAGGCCCTCCAAAGTGGTTAAACTATGATCGTCGAAAATTTGATATTGAAATGGTTTTCGAACATAGGTGTCCAAGGACGAAATATTAGCCTTGACTACCTCTAAAACATATTCGAAAATGCAAGAAATCGTAGGAGTCGTTTTCGAAAACCAAAAACATGGTTTTAGATTGGAAGGAGGGTGTAGCGGGAAAAAGAAAAAAGACTGTCCTAGATAATGATGACTTAGGGGGGAGGTGACGGGTCGTCGAAGATCGGAAATCGATAACTCATATCATTTAAGCTCTAGCCGTCTCATAAGCTTTCGCACAAATAAAAAAATATTTTTGATTTTTTTTTTTTGAGAGAGATACATCAATTACGGGTACTATACCGACCACTGACTCATGACCGATAATATTCGATGCAGTCAGGGTGCAAATTTCAAGATTTTTCAAAAAAACTCAAAATTTAAGCAAATCGGTTGAAAATAAGCTTTCCAAAGTAGTTAAAGTTTGATCTTCGAAAATTTGATATCGAAATGGTTTTCGAACATAGGTGTCCAAGGACGAAATATTAGCCTTGAGTACCTCTAAAACATGTAAAAAAATGCAAAAAATGGAAATCAATATTTCTGTAAAACAAATAGTTAATTGGTAGATTAAAAATTCATAAATTACAGAAAAGAAAGTAAAGCTGGCTATACATTAGACATAATTTATTGAAATATTTCTTTTCAATGTCAAATATTGATAAGGATTGCCTCCACATTGCAAAGATTTATTGACAAAGAAGAAAACAAATATTGAAATATTTGTTTCAATATGGAACATTTTATTCAATATTTTATTTCATTATTTTGAATAGCTACAAACTAGGCCAAATTATTTCAATAAAAAATTTCAAAGTCACATTGAAATAAAATTTCAAAGAAATTCTAAATATCAAATTGATTTGATATTTCCTTCAATATTTTTTAATGGTCAGGAATTTTCGTCCTTCAGAACATCACAGAACTGCTGGATTTTCCTTGTTCATGAATGAAAACACAACCAAGATCAAAATCCAAGTCAAGACATATCTCTCCTGCTTCCTCCAGAAATCACAGATTCTTGGAATTTGGTTATATATTTTATTCAATCTCCTCAAGAACCCAACTTGGTCAGCACTAATAACCTGCTTCCTCCAGAAAATCTCAGAACTTCTGGGATTTTCTTGAATATCATGCCCAAAACACTTCAGATACATTCTGTGATCAGAGGATTCTTGGAGCTTCCTCCAGAAATCCCAGATCTTCTGGGATTTTCTTGTATATTATGTCAAAAACACTTCAGATACATTCTGTGGTCAGAGGATTCCTGGAGCTTCTTCCAGAAATCCTAGATCTTCTGGGATTTTCTTGTATATTATGTCAAAAACACTTCAGATACATTCTGTGGTCAGAGGATTCCTGGAGCTTCTTCCAGAAATCCCAGATCTTCTGGGATTTTCTTGTATATTATGTCAAAAACACTTCAGATACTTTCTGTGGTCAGAGGATTCCTGGAGCTTCCTCCAGAAATCCCAGATCTTCTGGGATTTTCTTGTTCATTATGCCCAAAGCACTTCAGATACTTTCTGTGATCAGAGGATTCCTGGAGCTTCCTCCAGGAAATCCCAGATCTTCTGGGATTTTTTTGAAAATTATGTGAAAAACCAGTCAGATACTTTCTATTGTCTGAGGATTCCTGGAGCTTCCTCCAGAAAATCCTGAAAGTCTGTTAGAATTCAAGTTAATAATTCAATTTGGCTTTTGTTTAAAATCTGAAGTGTTTTTGACATAATATACAAGAAAATCCCAGAAGATCTGGGATTTCCTGGAGGAAGCTCCAGGGATCCTCTGACCACAGAATGTATCTGACTGGTTTTTGATATAATATTCAAAAAAATTCCAGAATATCTGGGACTTCTGGAGGAAGCTGGAGAAATCTTCTGACCAACTTGATTATTTTTGGGTGTTCTTGACAAAATACGGAATAAAATCCCAGAAGATCTGTGAATCCCTAACTAGACTGGTGTTTTTAATATTGAAGTTTTAATATTGAAATCAATTTGTTCAGTGTGTAGGCAAAATATTGAAATATTGGTTTCAATATTCGCTTCAATATTGAAGTTTCTTTTGTTCAATGTGTAGACAGCTTAAGTTACTAGCCAATCGCGTTCAAGGAAACCTCCGCCATCTTGAAAATAATACTTTTCTATTGGCCAATACTTCTTCTTCTTCTTATGCAAAAAATCATTGAATTTGAGAAATATTTTGTTATTTTTTTCGAATAAGTCAAAAGTAGAATTCTAGAGCTTCCCAATCCCAAATACCTTGCATCTGACTTTCAAATCACGATCTGTGGAGAATTGATAGAGCTCCCCACAAACAGGAACACACATTTTTATTCCAAGAGACCTAACTAAACGCAATTTTATACACAATCCTTTCCAGCTGAAAGGCATTCAGTTCAATTTTTTTTTTTTTTTTAGGGAGGAAAATTGTCAATAAACCTAATATTTCTAGTTATCTTAAATGCAATCCGTCGACAATGTTACCTTTTAAGAGTCATGTGAAGTCTCCTCAGCAGGTCGTCTCGAGCAGAGGATCCACGGGAGGTGGTGGCGGCGGTGGCGGAAGTGGCGATGCTGCTCGTCGTCTGTCACCATCGTAGGCAGTAGAGTGTCTAATCTGTTCACTGAGCCGTCGAATATTGAGCTGCAGTTCATCATCTCGCTGCGTCGGAGACGTTGAAAAACTATGCCTGGGCAAAAAATGATTGGCCACTGAGAGTGTTTGAGCTTTTTGTGCCGGAGCAACTTCCTCCAGATCCCCAAGGATTACAGGAGACTTTGAACGCTGAAGCTTTGGCCTGGCAGGTGTTTCCTTTCGTGGAATGAGCTTGAGGGAAGAATATTCTCCTGCTGTCGATTGCAGTGACTTCGACTGACGATAGGCATTCTTCCTCGCCTTGGAATCTCCTCCTGGACCCTTCCACACCCACGGATCATCACTTTCCACTGCAATATTTGGCCTACTGTGCGATTTTTCTACTCTTTTGCCATCCTTCTTCTTCTTCTTCCTCATCGTGTCGGCTGCATCCTCTTCATCTGAAATCCTCAACCAGGGATCCGATGGCACATAAACCAGGCACCCGGTGGATCTATTGTTAGTGAAACGATCCTCATACATCAATCCTCCGCAATCTGACAAATTTGGCGACGCATGTTCACTTCGAGATTTCTTCTTTGGCGACGGAGTCCCTAGTTTCTTTGCTTCTTCCTCCACAAATTCATCATTTGGCGACAATTTCACAGACACAACATCATTCTCATCAGACACCGTTATCGCATGCTGATGCTTCACCGGAGGCCTTGGGGACAAACTCCTGGTGTTCCGGAGAACCCTCTGTGGCTTCTTCTCGCTCAAACTGTTACTCTTCTCGAGAATTCGATTGGGATTATCCCTCAATGGGCTAGATTTGTGCTTAATTTCGAGTCTGGGACTTGTGGCAGCATTCCTCGTAGCTCTATCGGCTCGTGGACTTGGCAGTGCTATTGGCATCTCCGGCGACAGAATCTCCACGACCTTCTCATCCTCCTCCGAAGAAACCTTTATCGTAGGACTCTTGGGAGCCAGATTGGGACTCGTAGCCATATCCTTCTTCAGCGGTGCTGGACGACTCCTTCCACTCTTCTGGCCCACAGAACACGTGCACTTAGCCGCTCCGGAAGGCGAAGAAACCTCCGTGAGCATTGCCTGGTGATAGGGCGATGGGACACTTTGTCTCTTCTCGCTGTTGACTTTACTGGGAGACACCGAATCCACGAGGGATTGGCGCTTGTGCAAACATGTGCATTTAGCTGGTTTTTCACTGGATGGTGGCATTTTGGCCGGCGGCGGCGGTGGAGGAAGATTAGCCGGCTGATTGGAGAGCTTAGCAGCGACACTCTTATCGCCACAGAGACAGAACTGCTTAGGAGACTTTGGGGACTTTTTGGACAGGAGCTGGCTCCGGACGGCCGCCTTCGCGTGCTGATGACACGAAGGCGCCCCACTGGAGCCGGGCCCCGGATGCTAGAGAAGCTTCTCATTCACCGAACTCGTTGTCACGGAACTTACACTCGAATTGTTGACGTCATCTGGAAAAAGGAGAGATTGTCTTCATTGGATTTGATTCTGTTACTTAATCAATTTTATTGATATAGGAGAGTTGAAGAGATTCTAGATAAAAGATTAAGGATTTCAGGAAGATCAAAGTAAATTCATCAAGGGTTCACATCTTTGGGAAAAAATTGAAAATCAATTAATTTTAAAAGAATCAACCAATTACAGTAGACTCTCGCTCAATCGGCTCTTTTTCAATTGGGCGAGAAATCTTGTTGACTATTCGTCAGTTAAATCAGCATTTGTCGTAACTTCCTTTTGACAACTTTTCAGGAGACGAAATTTTCAGTTCAATGTTATTTTTCTTAAAAATGAGCCCCGAATGCGATACTTTTGAGTCAAAATAATGAAAGTGGCACTAATAAACTGTAAGTTAACTCGAGAAAATCTTTATAAAATCGTCAGTTAAATCAGCATTAGTCGTAACTTCGTTTTGACAACTTTTCAGGAGACGAAATTTGCAGTTCAATATTATTTTTCTTAAAAATGAGCCCCGAATGCGATATTTTTGAGTCAAAATAATGAAAGTGGCACTAATAAACTGTAAGTTAACTCGAGAAAATCTTTATAAAATCGTCAGTTAAATCAGCATTTGTCGTAACTTCGTTTTGACAACTTTTCAGGAGACGAAATTTTCAGTTCAATATTATTTTTCTTAAAAATGAGCCCCGAATGTGATACTTTTGAGTCAAAATAATGAAAGTGGCACTAATAAACTGTAAGTTAACTCGAGAAAATCTTTATAAAATCGTCAGTTAAATCAGCATTTGTCGTAACTTCGTTTTGACAACTTTTCAGGAGACGAAATTTTCAGTTCAATATTATTTTTCTTAAAAATGAGCCCCGAATGCGATACTTTTGAGTCAAAATAATGAAAGTGGCAATAATAAACTGTAAGTTAACTCGAGAAAATCTTTATAAAATCGTCAGTTAAATCAGCATTTGTCGTAACTTCGTTTTGACAACTTTTCAGGAGACGAAATTTTCAGTTCAATATTATTTTTCTTAAAAATGAGCCCCGAATGCGATACTTTTGAGTCAAAATAATGAAAGTGGCACTAATAAACTGTAAGTTAACTCGAGAAAATCTTTATAAAATTATTTAAAAGCTGCAATATTGAGAAATATGTTAGAAGAAACACAATAATATTTTATCGTAACTTCCATAATTTATAAAGCCGTAACTTCCAATGTATGGAGATTCTGGAAGTTACGACAATTTTCAAAAATGCATTGTAACAATTTCAATGACTCAAGTGATAATAAGCGCCTTTATTTGACTAAATTAGTCAATTAAACTCTTATCCCTGTCCCTAAAAGCTTTTATTTCATAAGTTTTATTGAATAACTTTTGTGCGCCACGTCGCTTGTTTTGTTTTGAATTAATGACAGATGGGTAGGGATTTTTTCTCACTTTTTTCTCGTAAATATTGAATTAAAATGATTTCATGTTACACTATTGGCACTGTCTTTCGATATTTGAAAGAGTTTATAAACGTTTTATTGAGAAATATTGCAATTTTGCTGCAAATTACAAGCCACGCAAGTGAGCAAAAGAAGTTACGGCAAATGCTGATTATTGAAAATTTTGTATGGAAATTTGTCGTAACTTCCCCCCAAAAATGGAAGTTACGACAAATTCTGATAAATTTTTCTTAATTAAGGGCACTTACGATAATTTTTGTTTAAAATAATTTTTATTGGGCTTATAAAAGTTTTTTTTTTACAAGTGCGTTTAATAAGCAAAATTACACTGATTCCAAATATGTATATTATGTATCTCAAAATCGCAAAAATGAAGTTACGATAAATGCTGATTTAACTGACGAATTTTCACGTTTGATCTTAAAGCAAATTTGTTCAAATTCGCTGTAGTTCTTCCTATTTTATCGTGATTGTTTAAAATTGAGCGCCTTTTGTGGAATTTACAAAGGCTTTGACGCCCAAATATATCTATAAACCGCATGACATTTTGCCCCAAATGCCCAATTGAGAGAATCTACTGTAGATAGGAAAAATCGAAAATTAAGTAGTCCATTAAGTAAAGTGCTGTGCAAAACTATATCCGCACCCTAATAAATCAAGTTATCTAGTTTAATTTTTTTTACGGTGCAGAATGAATAAAATTGTAAAAGGGACATAATCCTAACCGGCTTATGAAGGTGAGATTCTTAACATGAGATAACTCGGAATGCATGCAAATTCAATTTAGAGCTGACGTTAAGGGACGCCATTCAATTATCATGAATCAAATTCGTGAAATTATGCAAATTTTGTATTTAAACCAAAATATCAAGGATTTAGATGGACTGACAGAAAAGTAATATATGGGTGAAATGTAGACCAGAATGTTCTCTATAATTTTTCTCTATATTTTTGACTCAGAAGCCGAGATAATCGAGGTTGTTTGTTTCTGAACTCGTTTTTTCAACCAGAGCGCCTCAAGTGGTCATTTGATGAACTTCAACTATATCAAAGAATTGTTGTATTTTGTGAGACTTTCGATTTAAAAACCTATTTTAAGTGCCTTGGTCGAGTCGATCGAAAATTTAATCGATAGTATGCCTAATCACATTCTTGAAATACTTCAGAAAAACGTTGGAATCACTAATTTTAAAGATTTGCATAAAAATTATCTCGAATAATAACATTACAAAAGAATTTATTGACATTATCGTAGTTTTACTATCAAAAACGTATAAAATTGATATTTTCTCAATTCAAATTTAAGAAAGATGTTTCACTGTCAAAAAATTATCATAAATAGGATCCAATCAATGTATTTTGTGGAAAAAAAATTAAATAAAAAAAAATATATAGAAGAAAATGTGATTATTGACAAGTGACCTTATGGTTTTGATACACTGGAAAACCATAAAAATCAGCATTTCTTGAATGGAAATATGGGAAAGCCGTTGCAGTGTCAAAAAATTACAATAATCTATTGTCAATTAATTCAATTCAAAGTATTTTGCAGAAAAAATTTAAATAAAACGAATACAGAAAAAATTTTGAGTTCTGCAAAGTGACCTTATGGTAATGATACACACTTTAGTTTCATACAGATTAATAGATGATTTTTTTGAAAAGAAAAAAAATCTATCATGGGGGCGCCGGGAACCCTTGTCAAACACGCGTCTTAACGGTCACTGAATTTAAATTCTGTACATTTATTAATTACAAACTCTTTTGATTTAGATAGAGTAACTATCTAAGAAGACGAATTAGCAATCAGAATTCAAATCAGGAAAGAGGATGGAGGTCAATTTTAAGAAATTCGACGGGATGTCGTATTTTCCGTTCGCCATTTTGAGCAAAAATTTTGCATCATCTGAAGTCAAACGATTTTGCATCGAAGAATTCTGGAGGTCATTGTTTTCCCAAAATGAAGCGCGAAAGATTTTTTTTAGCCAAATCTTGTTCGTCGCGTGATTTCTGCGACGTTGTCGAGTCTTGATCGAACTTCCATTACTTTTAACTAAAATTTTTGTCCACGTTTTGTTTTTTATTGAACTTTTTACTGACTACTTTATTTTCTACTAATCAAATTTCATTTTCTACTGCTCATTTTAAATTTTTACCTGACCACTTTTTTTACTGATCACTTATTTTTTACTGATCAAATTTTATTTTTTACTGATCAATTTTAATTTTTTTAATGGCCATTTTTAATTTTTTACTGACCACTTTTTATTTTCTGTTGATAAAATTTTATTTTCTACTGATCAAATTTTATTTTTTACTGCTAAATTTTAATTTTTTTACTGACCATATTTTATTTTTGACTGATCACTTCCAATTTTTTGCTGATCACTTTTAATTTTTTGCTGATCACTTTTTATTTTTTACTGACCACTTTTTATTTTCTACTGACCACATTTGATTTTCTACTGATCAAATTTTATTTTTTACTGCTCAATTTTAATTTTTTTTACTGACCATATTTTATTTTTCACTGATCACTTTTAATTTTTTGCTGATCACTTTTAATTTTTTGCTGATCACTTTTTATTTTTTACTGACCACTTTTTATTTTCTACTGACCACATTTGATTTTCTACTGATCAAATTTTATTTTTTACTGCTCAATTTTAATTTTTTTTACTGACCATATTTTATTTTTCACTGATCACTTTTAATTTTTTGCTGATCACTTTTTATTTTTTACTGATCACTTTTTATTTTTTGCTGGCCAATTTTGATTTTCTACTGATTAAATTTTAATTTTTACTAACCAATTTGTATTTTCTACTGCTAGTTTTTAATTTTTACTGACTAATTTGTATTTTTTACAGACCACTTTTAATTTTTTACTGACCACTTTTAATTTTTTACTGACCACTTTTAAATTTTTACTGACCACATTTAATTTTTTACTGACCAATTTTTATTTTTTACCGCTCGTTTTTAATTTTTTACTGACCGATTTTTATTTTTTACTGACTACATTTAATTTTTCACTGACCTCTTTTAATTTTTTGCTGACCAATTTTTATTTTTTACTGCTCCTTTTTAATTTTTTGCTGACCATTTTTTAATATTTCACTGATCAATACGAATATTTCTACTGATCATTTTTAATTTTTTGCTGACCAATTTTTATTTTTTTACTGTTCATTTTTAATTTTTTACTGCTTTTTAATTTTTTTTTTGCTGCTCATTTTTAATTTTTTACTGACCATATTTTCTTTTTACTGACCATTTTTAATTTTTTGCTGATTAATTTTTAATTTTTTACTGATCAACTCGAATATATCTACTGATCAATTCGAAGTTTTTACTGACCAAATTTAACTTTTTACTGACAAAATTTTACTTCTCACTGACAAAATTGAAAAATTTTGCTGATTATTTCGAATTATTTGCTGATCAAATTTGATTTTATGCTGACCACTAGGGCGTTTCAACTAGGAAAACATTTTTTTGGCACTATTCTCACGGTGCTGTATTTGATGAGACAAGAAAGTTTTTCTTCTACGACCATATGATCAGACGCCGTTTAGAGGTGGCTGAACGACCCTCTCTGTAGTGTAAAATCCGGTAAAATCAGAAAGTTGTTCTACAGAGAGGGTCGTTCAGCTACCTCTAAACAGCGTCTGATCATATGGTCGTAGAAGAAAAACTTTCTTGTCTCATCAAATACAGCACCGTGAGAATAGTGCCAAAAAATTTTTTTCCTAGTTGAAACGCCCTACTGACCACTTTTTACTGACCATTTGTTTTTTGCCATGAATAAATTGATTTGAATTTTATCTTTATTTATATAAATCTATAAAATTTTGAAAGTGACTTTTATCAACTCTATCTCTGACTATTAATTGATTCATTTGGAGCAGATGATAAATTCTCACGATATCCTTCTCACTAATAACACATAATTATCTGTGAATGATAATTCTGAAGGGATTATGACTGTTATTGAGCCTGAAAATCGTATTCAATATCAAAACATCAAATTTCTCCGCCTTTTATTACGATTAATCTCCAAAATTGCTACATTTGATAAATTGTGTCACGCATTCTTTTTATTGCATGTCTCTCCTCAAATCTTTTATTGAATTCTCAAGAACCAGTAAATACACAAAATTGAATTGTTCAATGTGATTGATGCAATTTGATACATTGAAAGCATTTTTCCTTTGACATTTTCCTCGTTATTTTTTTTTCTTGCTTTCCTGCAATAAATCCTCCAAAGGTTTTATGTTTGAATTCAATTGAAATAAATATTTTACAATGTTGCCTGGTGGATAAATCTCTCTCGCGCGCCAAAATTGAATCAAGAATAACTCTAGCAGCTAAAGTGAATTTCCTCCTTGCAAATTGATGCAGCAATTAACACGTGACGCCAACACAGAGCTTAATATTGATTCTCTCTGGCAAAAGAGAATGCACTGTACACAGGGCTATTCTAAAGCGGCATCTAATGCAATTGAGGGGGAAAAATCACCTCATCAGCAAATCGCAAAAGAAGTAAAATTATTTCTTTAAAAATATTTTATTGCAAAATCGTTCGACTTTCTGGACTATATAATTTTTTTTATGGTATTTCCCTCGATATTTCGCTTTTTATCCAACATGAAAATTTTGTAACGGTCTCTGTGAGAGGGAAAAGAAGTTGAGTAACTCATAAAAGTAAGTGCAAAAGATTTTCCACTTGGATGACTTATATTTTGTGTTGATTTTCTTATATAGCGATTTTTGAACTTTCTTCACGGGGCTTTATGTGCGTGTTTTATTGAATAATTCAAAAGAGAGTCACTTCTATTGGGAGTAAAATATAAAATTTTCTGCCCTGTTGTTGATTTTTTCTCTTCAATGTGATAATATCGTGGGGAATTTTTTCGAGCCTCTTCGGCACCTAATGATAGTATAATTGTTTGATAAAATTTAAAATGCAAATTTTTAGTAGAAGCTACAATGATGCATCAATTTTTTTTTGGCAGAGAAAGTGCTTTTGGATTGGGGAAAATCCAAGTGCGTGAGATTGCGACCAAAAGAAATGTTTGAATGCCATTAACCTATTATTTTTCTTTTGTTTTTCTCTCTTTTTGTTGTCGATTCGAAATGTCTGATTAGATTGTAAAATAATTGTTACGAGATATGAAGAGGATTAGTAAAGTGTTTCTAGGGCTTAAACAGCTGAGATGAGTCGCAGTAGATTAGATAGAAAATAGGAAGTTAATAGGGTGAATAATTCTACGTAATTTCGAAATAGAAAATTTTCGAAAATTCGAAAAATTGTGAATTCGAAATAAGCAAAGGATCTCTTTTATCTTGCTGTAATTAAATTCAAAATTTGTAAATATTGTTCAATGACATTTTCAAATTTTTGATTTTCGAAATTCGAAAACCTAATTTGATTCTAATTAAAAATAATCATGCTGGTATTGTCCAATTGTTATTCGCATTCAAAATTGATAAAGATTCTTGGATAAATGATTCTGTGAAATCTTCAAATTTTTGATTTTCGAAATTCGAAAACTTTATTTGATTCTAATTAAAAATAATCATGGGATTGTCCAATTGTTATTCTTCTCAATTTCTTTTATTCAGTTTTTAAAATATGTTTTGTTATTCGCATTCAAAATTGATAAAGATTCTTGGATAAATGATTCTGTGAAATCTTCAAATTTTTGATTTTCGAAATTCGAAAACTTTATTTGATTCTAATTAAAAATAATCATGGGATTGTCCAATTGTTATTCTTCTCAATTTCTTTTATTCAGTTTTTAAAATATGTTTTGTTATTCGCATTCAAAATTGATAAAGATTTTTGGATAAATGATTTTGTGAAATTTTCAAATTTTTGATTTTCGAAATCCAAAAACCTAATTTAATTCTAATTAAAAATAATCATGAGATCATCCAATTAGTATTCTACTCATTTTTTTATTCAGTTTTTAAAATATTTTTTGTTATTCGCGTTCAAAATTGATAAAAAATTTTGGATAAATGATTCTGTGAAATCTTCAAATTTTTAATTTTTGAAATTCGAAAACTTGATGTGTTTCTAATTAGAAATGATCTTGATACTTGATAATATGATCTTGAAAAGTAAATTTTAACTTGTTCGGAAATATAAAAAATGATTAACAAATGATTTTTTAAAGCTGAAAATTGTGCTACAAATGCATTTATTCGTCAAGAGTAGGGGAAAGTGCCCAGGCTTCATACGATCCAAAGGCTCAATGTTCGTAATGACTAAATTTTTCCTATGTTTCTGAATAAATGTGACTCCGAAATATATTTTAAAAACTGGACACTTTCTTTAGTTTTTAAAGTATGGGTGCGAAAATTCACATTTATTGAGAAACAGAAAAAAATTATTCATTACAAAGCTTGAAATCGTACAAAACATGAGCACTTTCCCCTATTCTGTTTTTCGAATTCGAAATTATCCTTAAAACTTTTTGAAAATGTCTTCGAAAACATTATATTACAGCAACCGGATTTTCTTTATTTTAATTCAAATTATTTCTTAAGTTATTAATACCAGTTTTGTTCTCTATTTGATAATAAATATTTAAACAAAAATTCTTTCGAAAAGTATTAATAATTTTCCAAGATTTTTCCGAAGAGAATCGACATATAAAAATTATTTTAGGTATTAGGATTAAGTCGTCACTGTCTTTTTTAAATTTTAAATTATCAATGAAATTTTCAAATTTTAAATTTTCGAATTTCGAAAACATGAATTGATCTTTATTTGAAATTAGCTGAGGATCTAATTGTCAATTGGAATTTCTTCTCAAACATATTTTTATTCATTTATTACAGTATTTTATAATTTGATTTTGAAATTTATGAAATATCTAGAATGATTAATTCCGTGAATTTTTCAAATATTTAATATTCGAAATTAGAAAAAAAAAACAGATCTGAACTGGTTCGGAAACGCTAAAGTTGAATAACAAATGATTTTTCCAAAGTTTAAAAATGTGGTATACAGATACATTTATCTAATAAAAAATATTCTGTTTTTTTAAATTCGAAATTATTTTTAAAGTTTTTTTAGTACAGTGCCCGCTTTGTAATCCGGATGATTGGGAGACAATATGACAGATGTCCGCTTCGTAATCCGGATGGATTTATTGAATTTGTTCAACGTCTCGAAAATATAATACAAGATTTTTTTGTAGAATTAGTATAAAAGTTTTAAAGAAAATTAAAAAGACATAATTAATGAATTCTATGCTATTATACCTCATTTATTAAACAAAAACATCACAAGATAATTCATTTTCATTGCTGCATACATGACCTCAAAATGATTTTGAACGTAACCGTCGATAACTCGTCCGGATTACGGCGATCCGGATTAGAAAGCGGGCACTGTATCTTCGAAATTAAATATTCGATTAATGAAATAGAATTTTCGCTTTGGGCAATAATAAAGAAAAATAGAAATGTTGAAGGGCTAACGTATTCAAAGGCCGGTCACTTTTCCTTAGTCATTTTCGAATTTTTTCAAAGAGAATCGATATAAAAAATTGTGTTAGATTTTAGGATTATCTCGTTAAAAATTTTTTAAATGCTTAATTTTTGATTTCTGAAATCCAAGAAACTTCTGGAATTCCTAAAAGTCTATAGGGTAAGTGTGCCGAATTCCGGCCAGCTTGCAATTTCGGCCACCTTTTTTGTTCCTCGAATTTCCATTAACTTTTAGATTTTACGTACTCTAGAGATTATACAATGCAAAAGAATAACAAATAATGTAGCTTCGACAAACGAGATGATGTGAAAAAGATATTGGAAGAATTCCCGAAGGGCAAGGTACTATGAGAATGAAGGTGGCCGAAATAGGGCACCAAAGCTATGTCTATACTTTTATTCGTTTTATAATTTATTAAGAATGATTTTAGAGCTAATAAAGACGGTAAACTCTTTACAAGGTTCCAAGCAACACTCTTACAAAAGAAAGAATAAAAAAAATCAATTTGTATTTAAAATATTACATTTCAAACTTGAGTCTTTGACGCTTGCATGCAACTATGCCGAAATTTGGCACACTTACCCTATTTTCAAATACTTTCATTTTTTTTTAAATTTCGAAATGAAAACTATTTTCAAAAATTGTTTTCCGGTTAGAAACTTCCGTCTCTAAGAAGTAAATTTGACAATTAAAATATGAGTTTCTAAATAATTTTAATTCTTTTGAAATATCGTTTTTCGATATGGTACTTTTCGAATTTCAAACTTTTTTTTGTGGAATTTACTGTTTATCAGAGGAAAGAGATAATTCGTCGCTTTTTCTCTAATATTATTAAGATTTTAATATTTTGAAATATACTAAATTCTGAATATTTTTTGTTCGAAAACTGTTTTCGAAATTCGATAAAATTTATCGAAATAAAAATTTTTATTTTGCAAAAATTTCGTGATTTATCGATTTTTGAGATTTCGAACTAAGATTTTTCTTTCGAGGATATTTTTCGAAGTATCTTCTACTTTACGTAATTTCGAAATCCTTTCGAACTTGATATTATGCATTAAAAATAAAAAGAAAAGCGAACAGTAGAATTTAAAAGTTTCAAAAGAATTAAAAAAAATAAATAAATAAATTTAAATTGTGAAGAATAAGTTATTGAACTGACTTGATTTCTCAATACTTCAAAAACAAAAAGAATTCGAAACAAAAATAGTATTCACTTTCGAATGTAATTTTAAAAGAAATCGTGGAGTAGAGGAATAAAATTGGTTCACAATGCTGGAAACAAAATTTAATTATTTTGAAATATTTTCGAACTTTTTGAATTTCGAAATTTCGAAAATTGTTTTCCTGTTAGAAACTTTCATCTTTAAGAAGACAATTTGACAATTACAATTTTTGAACCTTCTAATTAATTTTTATCCTTTCGAAAGACCATTTTTCGAAATGGTATTATTCGAACATGAAGCTTTTTTGTGGAATTCACCCTGTTTATCAGAGGAAAAAGATAATTCGTTGCTTTTTCTCTAATATTATTAAGATTTTAATATTTTAAAATATACTAAATTCTGAATTTTTTTGTTCGAACACTTTTTTCGAAATTCGATAAAATTTATCGAAATAAAAATTTTTATTTTGCAAAAATTTCGTGATTTATCGATTTTTGAGATTTCGAACTAAGATTTTTCTTTCGAGGATATTTTTCGAAGTATCTTCCACTTTTCGTAATTTCGAAATCCTTTCGAACTTTTCGCTATTAATTTAAATTACTCAATTTCGTGCTAGATTTTTATTAGAAAAATATTTTCGAAAATTTTTCAATAAATTTTTAAAGATGAAAAAGAAATACAGTACGACTCCGATAGAGTCAACATATTTGATTCTTGTGTATCTGCAATATTCTAAGTTATTAATTTTCTCAAGTTCTTGCTTAACAAATTTAGTTTAAAAGTTCGACATTAAACATGGAATTTTATATTTTTTATCACGGTGTTTAAAATTTTTAGGAGTTGACTCTATCGGAGTCATACTGTACTTTTTGACTGTCTCTGTGGTTGAAAAATGCCTTGGAAGAAATATTAGAAACTCCAAGGACAAAAGCATAAGAAACTTGAGTTTCCCTGAAGGTTTTTCCCTTGAAAATTTCTCTACGGATACTGAACATGCAAAAAGGATGGTGCTTTAAATGAGACTCACCAGCTGCATTTTCGGTGGCTTTGGCGGCAGTCTTTGGGCTCCTGGCGCCATGGCCAGGAGCTAGGAGTGATTGTCAGTTGGCTAACTCCACCGATACAAATTTCTTCAGTCGATCGAGGTATTGATTGTACAATTCCACATCATTATGCCCAGCACCTTCCACCCAAAGGGGCTCCACTGCCTTGGCGCACTTCTCGTAGATGCCCAGCCCATGCGAGAAGTCAATCACCTCATCCTCAGTCCCATGAATTACCAGCACCGGTGACTGTACCTTGGACACTTTGTCGATGCTGGGGAAGACATCGAAGAACCATGTGCGCTTGGTATTTGGGAATGCTACGCGCATCCCGGACATGAGAGGCGAATGGAGGATCACTGCACCCACTTCGTACCTCGTGGCGATGTCAATAGTGGGCACAGTGCCAATGCTCTGGCCATAGAGGATGACATTCTCTGGACTGATCCCATAGCGATTCCTGAGAGCATGCCAGGCAGCTTCAATGTCTGCATAGAGATTCTTCTCACTGGGTCGTCCAGCACTGATGCCATACCCCGAATAGTCGTAGCTGAAGATGTTGCAGTTGATGCGTGTGCCCAGGCCCATGTAGAAACTGCTCATCTGACCCAAATCCACGGCATTTCCGTGCGAGAAGAGCAAAGTGTACTTGGCATTTGAGCAGCATTTGATGAAGATGCACGGAATGAGATTACCCCGGGAGGTGCGTGTAAAAAAACTCTCAACACTCTCCTTATCCCTCTCCCCAAATTGCCATTCTGCCCTGTCCAGATACTGGATCCTGTACTTTGTGCTAGATTCGTCACAAGGGACAAACTTGTACGTGGGCTCAGGGGGCAGGAAGGCCAATTTGGCGGCTATCCGGCCCGGAAAGGGCGGACAGCAGAACAGGCAGCACAGTTCGCTGAAGCTGAAAGCGTCCGAGAAAGTGAACCCAGAGCGCCAAAGGGAGAAAGTGACCACCAGAAGCCCCCCTCAGTTTAACCCAAGATAAATGCCAATTCTACCCTACCTCAGTCCGTTCATGGCGGATTCCTGGCCAGAAGCACACGTGACGAGTGATCAGTGGTTAGTGGAGAATGTGTACACAGTGGCTAGAGTGTTAATTTGCTAGAATATTGTTAGAAAACATTTAAAAGAAGAGAGTCACGACAAAACAACAAATTACACTGTGAATTTTTTTGACAACTTCTACAGACAGGGGGAGCTTTTCGGCTGAAAACAAAAAACATAACCTACAAAGAATTCGCCGCTAAAACGGCGGGAGATTCAAACTGGAAAAAGCTCTTCAGAAATGCAAATAAAAGAATCTTAAAATGAATTTTGTTATGAAATAATAAAATATTAAAATAAATTACCTATAGAAAAAACAAATATACAAACAGAAGTTTGCTTTGGCTGCTACAAATATTCTTATAAAATTCACGGTGTTCAAATTATTTTATTTTATATTTTATGACAGAATTTTTTGTTTCATTAGAATTGATTAAATATTCCGGGTTTGTTGAGAAACATGGATCAATCATACAAAAAGCCAAAACTGAAAGATTAAAAATTTAAATTCTCTTATTTTGAGATGCATGAAACGTTGCCATCTAGTGATCAATGAGCAATTTACATAATTTTTAAAATTAACTCGCCACTTTTCTCTTAAAAAATGTTTATTAACATTGCCAACAAATAGAGGGCACTGCTACAAAATTTAAAAGTTGAAGAAAATTTTAACTGTGTTATCACACTTGCACATTAAAATTTTAATATGTTTCACATTAATTGTCGCTGGTGAGAGTCCAAATGTATAAGTTGTGTGTTTGAATCATTTTATATTCAAAATTTGGTCTATTTGTTGATAAAAAGGTAGACGTGACCGGCAACATTTGATATAAATTGATTTATAGAATTAATGCGAAAAATTAATGCGATTTTCTCTTTAATTTTTTAATGTGAAAAATATTTATGTTTTAGGTAAATTTAAACTTATTTTTACAGGCCAAGTCCACTTCTTTATCAATAAATAGAAAAACCCCAAATATTAAGTGACTCAAAGACATAAATAACATATTTGGATGCTCACAAGCGACAATTAATGTGAATCACATTAAAATTTTAATGTGCAAGTGTGATAACGCCGTAAGACTTGCTGGACTTTCATAAAACATTTTGCTTGCTTATTTTGTTGACCTAAAATTGAATTGGACTAAATTGAATTTATTTTTAATATTCAAAAGAAAAAGAAAGTATCAAAAACTGAGTCAGATAGACTGATGGACATAAAACGTTTGAGATAGAAGAATGGGAGAAATGTACATTATTATGATTTTTTTTTTAAATTTTCTGGTCCAAAAGGTGAGCTAGAAGGCAGAGCCATAATCCACGAAATTGAAATTGAATCAATTTTCTCAATCATTTTTAATGAAATACATTAAAATAATATAATAAATCAACATGTTGAGATTTAAAAAAATATACTTAGATTTTTGAACAGGAAAATATTTTTTTAATTACAGTTTTGTTATGTTTTTATAATTTTAAAGATTTGCATTTTCAAAGAATTGTGTTTTACTCCATATTAGTTGTTTTAATTTTTTTTTATAATTTGTGTTGAACTTTTAAAAAATTCAGTGAAACCACTTTAAAAAAATTGTTATGTAGATTTTATCATTATAAAAGAAGATGAAATCACTAATATAGAATGATTTAAGCTTAAAAGCTTTTTTTTTTTAAAAAAAAACTTATGTAGGGGATGGTTTTAAAGGTTCGTATTAAAAAAGGAGTCCAAGATTTAAGATCTTTTACTGAATGCCACAAACACCGAATCAATTATATCACTATATCAAAAAAATCTCTTACTTATTGGGTTCATAATTCTGCCTCACAAAATTCCTGGAGGTCCTTGGATTTTCTTCTATAGGAAAATGAAAATGTAGCGGCATTTTTTACGAATGTGCCCTTGTTAACTCAGCTTCGTACCACTTTTTCCCACCTCTGTAGGCCTCATTTTCCCCGTAAATATTACACCGGACACAAAAATTTGGGCATCACTACTTAGATGGAACTTTCATCTACTTGTTTTTACCATTTGTAGGAGGTATCACGCATTAAAAATCAATTTCGAGATACTTTTCTAACAGATGTTTTTTGACACTCGGAAAACCATTTTTTCCCTGCATTCTAACAGTCAGTTAAGAGCTTGGTTAGGTATAATTCTCTCATAATCACACCTAATGTAATCGTGAGATTTTCTCTAACACCTCCAATGGGTCTTACAGAACATATTTCGGACGTAACTGATTTCAAAAATGACCAGCCACCAATTTAAAGTGAAATCTGGGAAGTACCACTTTAAAACAAGGAAAATTGAATGATAAATACTCAAAATACATCGAAGTGACAATTAAAGAATCACATCTACCATAAAATCAGTCAAGCATCTGATGAATTCTCATTTTGATGGGGAAGTGCGTGTTTTCCTTCGAGATTTTAGTGAAAATTGTTTGATATCCCAATTTTTTTGTGAATTTATTCAGTGGAATCTCTGATGAGTCAAATATCCCGAGCGGCGTGCACAGTGTGACCCAAAACAGTGAGGAATTCTCAAATTCGGTGGTCAGTAATTTTGACAGATATTTTTACGAAGCTGCAAAATTCAATTTTCCTGAGCTGCAAGGGTGGTAATTTTTATGAATTTTCCTCCACCCACAAAAACGACCTTCTTCAAGCAAAAGATTTTCACGGTAAATATTAACTTTAATAAACCCTCTATAACTTGGAATAGTTGCTTTTTCGAAAAATCACTTGCAGTGTGCAAAAATGCTTAAAATATTACACATCAGAATTACGATTTTAGGCCCATTTTTTATTTTTTCCATTTGGATCCAAGAAAAACGGCCTAGGCTTCCAAGTTTGTCAGGAAATGTGAGATGTAGGACCAGCTTTTAGATTATATGTCCATGGATGAAATTCATTTAGTAACTTGGAAAAAAATCAACTTTTACGAAACTGCAACATTACGAAGGTGCAAAACCTTCCCCTACAAAGTATTTTTCTAATAATATTGCCATACCATCAATCACACATAACTTAAGACGGAAGCCCTCAAGTGAGGCTTGATATTACGGTCGAGGTTTCATTCAACTCTCATGAGTTTAAATTCTAGCCAGCCTTTGTCGAGTGTGAGCCCGAGGCTTGTTTCAATCCTCTTTGACTGTATATAAAAGCCTTGTCGTGGAAATGGGTTTCCCTGCGGTTTTCTTTATTATTATATTGATGTTATGTGATTTATTTGAATTTAATGAAAAAGAGAGTTTAAAATTCTCTCTTTTACAACAATATATAAATTGACAAATAAATATATACTTCCTAATTTGTTTACTTTTGTTGTCGGGCTTATGCCCTGAAAGATTCCTCAGAGAGACCAAGGCTTATCGCGGCCAATTGCCCGGCAGCGACCCAGCTCTGTGCCCCCATCCGAACACTTCCAGGCCATGTTACCGACTGACTGAAAGTGTCTCCTGTCAGCCAATTCCCCACACGGCGGGCAACAGAACTATATACCGCCAGTAAAAGGCCTTGCTTGGAGCGAGAGGCGGGAAATATAAATTTCCCGCAAACAGGGAATGGAATCCACCAGCCGGGCTCTATTTCGCTATCGGTGGAAAATATTGCCAACACTTTTTCATTTTTTCTTTCAATTTCTCCATGATTTCTTCTTTTATTCCTTAATTTTTATGGATTCTTTAATTTAATTTACTTTTTAATTCTTTTTCTTTGAACTCGCAGACCTTAATTGCGAGACCTTCACATATTGTGTATACGTTTTTACAAAACGTTTTTAAGCCATTTTTATTTGATTAGATGGTCTGATGCTTCGTCGTAGAAACTGGATCGAGAAGCACTGATTGAACTTGTAGGAGAAAGCGCGCTACCTTCGGACGATTTATTTTATTTATTTATTTTTATTTATTTATATGCTTCGCACAAATAATTTTTTTCAATGTGTTATAAATTGATTTGGCCCATTATAATGTTATATTTTAATAGCTATTCCAATGCTTCAAATTTTCATAAAAAAGTAATGGGTGCAATCCATAAGGAACATAGAGAAAAAATTGAATTGTCCGAAGCTTGAGTTGTCCGAAGGTAGCTCGTTTTTCCCTACATACCTTTGGAAAATCGAATACATATTCTTTATGAATTTTTCAAACGAAAATTATCTCGACTGAAGTATACTCTTAAGTCAAAAAGATTTAAGCATATACTTCAGCCGAGCTGAAATGTCACATTGTAATATGTAATTGATGAGCAGTGAAGAAAAATTATAAAAATTGTGGAAAAAAATTATATAAAAAATATATATAGAAGAAAATGTGATTATTGACAAGTGACCTTATGGTTTTGATACACTGGAAAACCATAAAAATCAGCATTTCTTCAATGGAAATATGGGAGCCGTTGCAGTGTCAAAAAATTACAATAATCTATTGTCAATTAATTCAATTCAAAGTATTTTGCAGAAAAAATTTAAATAAAACGAATACAGAAAAAAATTTTGAGTTCTGTAAAGTGACCTTATGGTAATGGTACGCACTTTAATAATCCTGAAATTTTCCAAAATTTGTTTCTAGCGAAAAATTTTTTTTTTATTATTGCAAAAAGCCAGTTTTTATAATTTTAAATTTATAAACTTTTCAAACAATATCTGTCCAGCATACTGCGAAGTTTTTCAATTGCAGTGGATCCCAAATATCTCCCCATTTCATCCCAAATCAAAGATTTAGAATTTGACTTTATGATTCTATTTATTTTTATAATAATTAGTACAGAGTAATGTAAGTTGTGTTCATTGTTTTACATAATTTTGTAATAAAAAGCGTCTCAATCGGAGAAAATGCTTCAAACACTTCTCCTTGCTTTTATTTTTGTTTTTTTTTTTACCTAAAACATGAAATTTACAAACAAAAAAAGAGCAAATAATTTCTTAAATTCAGCTTCAAAGAAAATTGTTTTTGCCTTTGTTAAAAAAATCCAAAAGAGTTTGTAATTCATTAATTTATTTTTCTTTTTTTTTAATTTAAAGAGAAATGGTAAAAATATCGTTCAACTCATTACTCAAAAAAAAAATGAACAGAGAAAAAATATCATTTAAAAATAAATAAATATTGAGAGGATTATTTGAAAAAATCCAATTAATTTGGAATTTGATTCTTTTGTCTTCACTATTAATATTGACTCATTCTAACGACTGTGATTCATTTTCACTTTGCATTATCTTTTTTTTTTTTAATATTAGTGTCTGAATAATTCTAGTTCATTTCTTTTTCTTTTACTTCAAATTTAAGGTTTTTCTTTTATTTTCAATAGGGACTTTATGATATTGTGTTTAATGGTATCGTCAAAATAAAATGTTTCTCTTTATGATATCATCGTTATCACGAAACATTTCTTTTTTTTTCTTCTCTATTATACTTATTTTCAAAAAAAAAAGACAAAATAAACAACTTAGAATATTTCTATAACTAATATATACATTTCAGAAATATTTTTCAATCAACTTTCTAATGTTACTGCTTTTTACCTACAGACAAATAAATTTATCTTTTAATTTTTTTACGTTTTACTTTTTTTACTTTTTCATCATTCTAGTTCTTTTTTTTTGTATATTAGTTAATCTTTTTTTTTCTTAATTCCTAAACTTACTTTTTTTTAGAGACAAGTTTTTCCTTCTTCATCCACTTTTTTGTTTGGATTCTGTTGTCCAGCAAGAATATCGTCCACGAAATAAATTGGTATAATTCCATCCGACTATCTTTTTCTTCATGGTCTCACTTTAGAAATGTCTTAGTTTTTTTTAAAGGTTTACAAACCCGAAATTATGACTTCATTGTGAATCTTTCCGCCATCATCATCGTCCATCTCGGGCATTTCCTCCTTCTGGATCGGTTGGAGGTTCTGGGCATTTTGCTGTTGTGACTGAGAATTCTGCCCAGAATTCGCCGGTTGTCGCGGAGCTGTTTGTCCTAGAATTAAAAGTATAAAAAAACATATTTCATTTTTATCTTAAATTCTCCATTTTAAAAGAAGAATTCATAAAGTGCAAAGCATGATTTGCTAAATCTAAAATTTATTTAGAACAACCCTCTAACAGTGTTATCTTTAATACGCGAAAACAAGCTTTAAATTTAAAACAATGTTTTCTGGGATAATTATGATCCAATAAAGTCAAAAATACCATCCATTCTTCATTATCTCTCTTAGTTTAGGCGCGCCAGGTGAGAAAATATAAAAATTTTTTGAAACTCTTTTTGCTTCTAAAATTCACATTTTTACTTTTTTCAATTTTTTAAATAAAATACACAAAGTAGAACGACATATCTTTCAGTAAAAATTAATTTATTTTAGTCAGATAACTTTAAATCGGTATTTTTATGGAAATTGGAAAAGAGTTTCTTGCTTAAATATTTTTTGCTGCTTTTTCTCTGACCTGTCACACAAAACTGGGAATAGCAACTAAACGAAAAGTCAAAATGAGTTCAAACTTTCAAGAGATGTTTGTAACCGTGGTATCACACTAGAGAATTTCACATTAAAATTTTAATGTGATTCACATTAATTGTTGCTGATATGTGTCCTAATGTGCAATTTTCGTCAAGAGCTTTTAGAAATCGATTCATTTAGTGATAAAAATGTGGACTCGAGTCACAAAAATTCGTTTAAATAGATTAAAATAGTATAAATACGATTTATAATTAATGAGCAAATTAATGAGAATTGAGCAAATTTATGAGCAAAATTTGCTCATTAAATTTTCATCAGGTACTACTTCATTGCAGTCATTCGCGTAGTTTCTGCGCCACAATTTTCTCACCAATTTATTCATGATTAAATTGTGATAAAAATTAGTGTTAATACCTACTATTTATCGCGCACGAGATGGAGAAAGGACAAAAGACCTTGAAAAAGATCGGTGCAGAGGATAAATAAGAAAAAACACTAAACAAAAATGTGTTCGATCTACATTTTATATTCCTTCATAAACTTCTAGTATTTCGTGGTAAAATGAGATGGTGGCCGAATTAATTGAGGCTGTGCATCAGGAAACCGTCATTTGGGACTACAACTGCCAGGAATACAAAAAGGGACAGATAATCCTAACCGGCTTATGTAGGTGAGATTCTTAACGTGAGCTAACTCGGAGTGCATGCAAATTCGATTTAGAGCTGAAATTGTGAGTCGCCATTTAGTTATCTTGAATCAAATTCGTGAAATTATACAAATTTTGTATTTAAACCAAAATATCAAGGATTTGGATGAACTGACAGAAAAGTGATATATGGGTGAAATGTAGACCAGAATGTTCTCTATAATTTTGCCATAGAACATGATCTCATCGATTACTCAGAAGCCGAGATAAGCGCGTTTTTTTTTGTTTTTGAACTCGTTTTTTCGACCAGATCGCCCCAAGTGTTCATTTGATGAACTTCAACTATATCAAAGAATTGTTATATTTTGTGAGACTTTCCATTTAAAACCCTATTTTAAGTGTCTTGCTGGAGTAGAGGCAGTCAAATTGGCATCTGAGTGGTTTCAAAGCGTTATTATGGGAAAAATCAATTTTTTCACACTTAAACGGAAAAATCGGAGAGATAGCTTAGTCTGAGCGGAAAATGATGTATAGACGAAATATGGACATAAATGTCCTCTACAATTACGTCGAAATAATCATCAAGATCGGT
Source organism: Phlebotomus papatasi (assembly GCF_024763615.1). Taxonomy (NCBI): domain Eukaryota; kingdom Metazoa; phylum Arthropoda; class Insecta; order Diptera; family Psychodidae; genus Phlebotomus; species Phlebotomus papatasi. Next base: position 18,713,121 of record NC_077222.1, read on the forward strand.
TCAGCGACAGTCGAGATAATTGAGGTTATGTGATATTGAAATTGGTTTTTTGGCTGTGGCGCCCCTGGTGTTGCTCTCACGAAGTTCAAATGTACAAAGGAGTTTTTGAGAAAAATGAGTTTGAATTTTGATGCTATCGCAGCGCCACCTGTGGTGACTTTTTGAACTTCCATCTGAAAATGCTCACCGAGACGAAATCATAAACCCAAAATTTAGGTCAAAATGTTAATTAGAACCGAAGATAGAGGCCGGTCAATTTTTGAACTTTGACCCCTTATAGCTCGGGTCAGGGGTCATCGATCGACTTAAGTATTTTTCCATAATCTTTTAAATTACCATCTTTTTAATATACACTCTTCATGAACCATTTTTAATTTTGAAATGATTTTAAGATGATTTATAGACAAATTTAAATCGACGTTAATCTTAAATGCATCCAAAAGCCTTGCGTAAAGGAATATAAGGCAGAGTTCCTTCTCGAGAGTTCAAGCAGTTTGCAAAGCCTCAGACGCTTTGCCACCCTTTCTTTCAATAAAGTTCTTGGTTCTTCGCGTTCATAAGCATGGAATAGTCCTTCAAAGATATTTCCCGCAAATAATTTCCAATTTGGCTCCCTGTTACTAAAATCCTGGCTACATTCTTGTACTCATTCCATTTTCCCCAAGAAAATAAAACTTTGAAAAATGCTTTTAAAAAATTGCATTTTTAAATGAAATTAAGATTGCAAGGTGATTTTTCAAAAACTGCTTCAAATGGAAATTTTTCGCTACTCCAAATGGAAACGTCATTGTTTTCATCATAAATACAGTACTAAATTATTATATTTATATATTTTCTATACCACAGTTTCATTATTTAGTTAATTTTGCTCCAAATAAAGCGAAAATCTCTTTTTGGAGAGATTTTCTTATTGTTTTAGATGGAAAAGGAGAAAATACCATAAGAACAAATCCTGCACTCAAACGCAACTCAACAAGGTTTTGGAAGCCTTTCGTCGCAGTTTCACTTACACTGTTTGTCTCCAATTAGAAAATTTCCCTTGTCTCCATTTGGATTAATATGTTTCCAATAGAAGCATTTTACGCTCGCGTATTTTTCTTGTATTTAAGAAGTTTTCAAATTATATCTAAAGAATTTTCACTAAACAGTAACATTCTAGAAGAGTCAAGGAGCAAATTTATGTAAATTCTCTTCAGAAAAAAAGGGACAGATAATCCTAACCGGCTTATGTAGGTGAGATTCTTAACGTGAGCTAACTCGGAGTGCATGCAAATTCGATTTGGAGCTGAAGTTGGGAGACGCCATTCAGTTATCTTGAATCAAATTCGTGAAATTATACAAATTTTGTATTTAAACCAAAATATCAAGGATTTGGATGAACTTGCACAAAAGTGATATATGGGTGAAATGTAGACCAGAATGTTCTCTATAATTTTGCCGTAGAACTTGAACTCATCGATTACTCAGAAGCCAAGATAAGCGAGGTTTTTTGTTTCTTAACTCGTTTTTTCATCCAGAGTTCCCCAAGTAGTCATTTGTTGAACTTCAACTATATGAAAGAATTGTTGTCTTTTGTGGGACTTTCCATTTAAAACCCTATTTTAAGTGTCTTGGTGGAGTAGAGGCAGTCAAATTGGCATCTGAGTGATTTCAAAGCGTTATTATTGGAAAAATCAATTTTTTCACACTTAAACGGCAAAATCGGAGTGATAGCGTAGTCTGAGTGGAAAATGATGTATGGACGAAATGTAGAGACAAATGTGCTCTACAATTATGTTGAAGTAATCATCAAAATCGGTTCAGCGACAGTCGAGATAATTGAGGTTATGTGATATTGAAATTGGTTTTTCGACTGTGGCGCCCCTGGTGTTGGTCCCACGAAGTTCAAATATTCTAGAAAGTTGTAGCATTTGGTGAGATCTTTCGTTTAAGCCCTCACTCATCAAAATCGGTCACATAGAACCGGAGATATGATTTTTTGAATTTTGTGAACTTTGACCCCTCATATCTCCGGTTCTATTGAAACCACAGCGCGCATACGCACCATTTTGGAAACGTTCTAGACTGGACTACAACATACTAAAATTTCATTAACTTGCACAATGCCGTTTTTGAGAAAAGTGACTTTGAATTTCGATGAATTTTGACGCTATCACAGCGCCACCTATGGTGACTTTTTGAACTTCCATCTGAAAGTGCTCATTGAGACGAAACCAAAAAGGTAAAATTTAGGTCGCTATGTTAGTTAGAACCGGAGATAGAGGCCGGTCAATGTTCGAACTTTGACCCCTTATAGCTCGGGTCAGGGGTTATGGATCGACTTAAGGTTTTTTTTGTTTGATAGGTATAATCAACGGCTACAACATACTAAAATTTCAGCCCGATGCACAATGGAATTTTTGAGTTATTTAACTTTTAAGATTTAAAAATTTTCTTTTTAATAATAGCGCCCCTAGCGGTGGTTTTATGAACTTGCGATGTTAGAAGGGGAAGTGGCATTTCACGAGAGCTTTCCAAAAAGCCCTCACTTTTTAAATTCTGATAATTAGAACCGGAGTTATGGCCATTTTAAGAAAATTTTTTTGGACCCTTATAGCTCGGGTCAGGGGGGTCGGGGGACCTCAAGTTTGGTATTGATGGAAAGCCCTAAGGCCCAGCTATAACATACTAAAATTTGAGCCCGCTCGATGCCATAGGGGCTGAGCTATTGAGAAAACAAAAAAAGGGGGGTCTTCAAAATGGCGGAAGGAGGGGTGGGGGGTGGGGGGTCAATGCACCAAGTTGCAATTTTCATGCGATATATAACCTTTGCCGAAAACCGCAAGTCGATATCTTTTTTAGTTTAGGAGCTATTAAGCTCCAAAGAGCGGCCGGCCGGCCGGCCGGCCGGGAACGTAAAATAGCCACATATATATTCGTGATCAGGAAGTGGCGAAACACATTTTGGCCAAGTTTGAGCACGATCGGACGACATGAAATTTTGTTAGGATTATAGTAGGTGAGATTGTTAAGAATCTCACCTAATATGAACTTAATGTATTGAATCTTCTGTCAAAGTTAAAGCGTTTGGAAATGGTTTTGAATTAGGACATTTACCTTAGAAAAAAAAGCAAAATAAAATAATTTGTTTTTAGAGATATTTCTTGAATAATTTTATGATAAATTCAAACGATCTATTTTTTAGTAAATTTTTTCCTGAAAAGTATTCAGAATGCACGGTTAGTGATTAAACTAAAGAAACGGAAGGCTAAGTTTGTTTTTGAATAAGTACCTTTAGAATTTTTATATATTAAATTTCCATAACCAAAGCAAAATAATCAATAAAAATTTTGAAATCACTTCGCATTTAGGATTATTATTGAATGATTTTTTACAAATCTTTGTATTTGTTTTAAAATTAAAATAATTTCTTTTTAAAAAAGATATATTTCTAAGCAATCCTTAAAATTTTTCTTTGTATAATTAAGAAAATCAGGGACTTTGCAATTGCTCACTTTCTGCTTTGCAACTTTGCACTTTTCACTTTGCGACTTTGTAAAATTAAATTGAACAAATTCATTTGAATTATTTAATGCGAAACTTACCGTATTTCTCATGAATGTTGCGATGCCGTTTGAGAGCAAATCTGTCAGCGAAAGCAGCTGAGCAGATATCGCACTTGAATGGTTTTTCTCCCGAATGGACCTGCAAAGTACAATCCATGAGTATCCTAAACAAATCTCAATCCCTCCTAAACCCTATTCCATCGCCCATACCTTTGCGTGATTCTTCAAGTGAGCTGCTTGGCTGAAAGCAGATCCGCAGATGTCACACTTGTAGGGCTTCTCACCCGTATGGATCCTCCGATGATTCCACAGTGTTGCATGTCGTGCAAATCCTTTGTCACACACCTCACAAACATATGGCTTTTCTCCGCTGTGGGTGCGTTCGTGGTTCTTGAGGTGGGGCGACTGGGAGAACTGCATGCCGCATGTGTTACATCGATATGGCTTTTCGCCCGTGTGTATCCTCGAGTGGTTCTTTAAGTAAACCGCCTTGGCAAAAGCCAATCCACACACGGTGCACTTGTAATTCTTTTCGCCACTGTGCAATTTTCTGTGTGACCACAGGCTGGAGTACCTCGAGAACGTTCCGCCGCAGATGTTGCAGTGGAAGGGTTTCTCATTTCTACAAAAACACCATACCACGAAAAACTTCTATCAGTTAAGCTTGTCCTCTCTTTTGGCTTTTGAGAAGTTTTGGACCATTTTTGACGATGGTATTATTTATATTGGAAAATTGAGATCTCATTGCGATTTCCATTCTTCGAACTCAAAGGGATCAAATTTTGCTAGAATGCTCTTTTAAGTTGTGAGAAAAACAATGTGCCATCGTCAGCGAAATTCAAAAATATATAAAACTTTGATCATAGTCGCAGAAATTCACCAAATAGAATGAGTCATATTCAAGAAGAGCAAAATATAATATTTTTTTTGTGAAAGAAATTCAAAAAAAAATAAAATAAAATATTAACACATGATAAAAATGAACTCATTAACCAGGATAAGAAGCAGTGGCGCAGTAGGTTTGTCAAGGATAACTATTGGAAAGGTTTCGGGTTCGATTCTCGCTTCGAACCACTTTTTTTTTCTTTTTACTCTGTGCTTACATGGCTTACTTAAAAAATGTACAGTAGACTCTCTCTCAATTGGGCATTTCGGGAGAAATGTCATCCGGTTTATCGATAGATTTGGGCGTCAAAGCTTTTGTAAATTCCAAAAAAAAGCGCTCAATTATAAAGAATCACAGTAAAATAGGAAGAACTACATTGAATTCGAGCAAATTAGCTTCATAATTAAACGTGAAAATTGTCAACAAAACTTTTCGCCCGATTGAAAAAGAGCTGATTGAGCGAGAGTCTACTGTAATAATAAAGCATCTTTTTGAATCGCTCAAATGTTTGGTTATAGTTACGTTTCGAGAGTTCAATATCATTTTAAACTCTTTTTTTTTAATAAATGGAGGCCGAGCGGTTAGCGATAGCGACTTTGGATCTTCTGTAACTCAAAATGAATTCTAAGAAGCAAGACGTGATTTTATAATTCATTCAAAATATTATAAATGGTATAAAAACATATTTAAAATGTTTTAGAAGCTAAAGTAATAACCATGCACCCAATTAGCCTCATTCCTCACAAAGTATTTTCCATAACGAAAAGGAAAATATTCTCGGAAAGCATACGAAACAAAAGATTTGGAGAAAAATAAAATTATTCGGAAGGTCTTCTAGATCCTGAACATCCTGAATTGAGTCAAATTAGTAATTTTTATTCAATGAAAATATTTTTTAGTTAACAATTCGTAGAGCTTAAATTTCCCGCCTTATAGCAATAAATGCTCTGCTGAGGCAACCCTAAATATTCGAGACGCAATGTCTCCTTTCTAGGCCAGCGCCTCTAGTGATAGTGGAGACAACTGTAATAGTTTAGTCGATCGTACGATTTCAGTGAGTACGGACGTGAGTTCGTCTCGAGTCGTACAAGTGATAGGACATAGTGCGGAGAGCTCGCTACAGTCTGGAGCCCACACCAGTCGATTGCATAAGCAGGTCACCTCCTAAGTATATTAGATTTAAGAGTAGATATTGCTTGCCCCCTATAAATTTTTCAATTTATTTACGAATTTTACCAAACACGTTTGGGAATTTTTTAAACACAAAAAGAGAATAACAACGAAACAGAAAAGTCATCAAGAAGAATTCTAACATTTGCAAGATCTCTGCATTTTTTTTACAAAGAATTTCACAGAGTAAAATGTTAAAGTGTTTTTTAAGGAAATTAATTAATTTATTTCTATTATAATTTTTTCACATATTAAAATTTGCGAATAAAATTAATTTACGTTTACCAATTAATTACCTATTCTACAATAAATCCTAAATGAATACAAAAAAAACAAACATCTTGAAATGCAGGATTATCTTTGGACATAACCTCAAAGTTATATAACCTATAATAATCGTGGCTTTCTGCAATGTATCCTTCAATTATTAACAAAAAAAAACAACAAAACATATTTAATGGAAATATAAATTAAATTAAATTAAAAATAAATGATATTCTTTAAATAGGTTATGTTGGAAATTTAGATGGTCCTAAGCTCTATAACCTAACTACTTACTTTATTGTCTAACAAAACTCATTTTATTTCAAAATTCTGTGGCTCATAATTAATTTATTATTGGAACCTGAATATTTTAAATTCAATTTATATTTCAATTTAGCAGAGAAAATATTATTTATAAGTCAGAACTATTTTCTTAAACCTTGTTTTTATTATTGTATAACATTCAGACGAAAAAATGTAAGTTATAAAAAATTAATTGAATGTACATATATCAAACACAAATAAAAAAAAATGGCCAAAACTTTTTATTAAAAAAAAACAGTTGCATTTTGCATTTTAATCGAAAAATTACTATTTTGTGAAATGGAGATAAGAGCACTTCTCGGAGTACTACATTTTAATTTTAAATATTTAAATCACTAATTTTTTGCCAGAAATTTACCATAAAACAATCAAGTTATTGCAATGTTGAAATATGACTTTGATAAACGCTATTTGGTAGGTCATGTCCTAACATAACCTTAAAAAACTTTTCAAAAGTTGCCCTTTTAAATTTTTTTTGACATTTTTGCCCAATTTTCTTTTAAAAAAAAAGCATTTTAAAAAATGCTCCTAGTGTGCAGTCGGATTTAAGCAATTTTCAAAGGCTTCCTTTTAATGTATTTCAAGTTATATTCACCGTAACCTCACATTACAAATTATTTTCCTAACTAAATAAAGAAATATGACTACAATGAGATAATTTTGAGGTTATGTCGATGTCGTACATAATCCTAAATTCTGGAATAACATTTTTATCAGCAAACAAGTGCATCAAGCCCATCTCTTGCGTAACTATGGAACATTTTCACA